>NC_141991.1:122796030-123104107 GCF_049901715.1 Pseudonaja textilis | reverse complement strand
CAAGAAAGATTGTAAAAGGTGGCAAAAATCACTTAACAAATGTCTCACTTAGCAAGTGAAATTTGTGGCTCAATTGTGGTCCTATGTCGAAAACTACTTATATTTGGCTATGATAAAGTAACACAGCTCTTTTCCTTCAATGTTTAGTAGCATATCATTCTTTTCACATGTTCAAAAGACCTGATCATGGCTACTGGGAGTCTGGCAGCAAATACATTTATCAACATTAATCTTCATCATCATTATCATCATTTCCAAAATGGGTTTTTTTAAAAAAAAATTGTCATAAAATAGATTTGAACATTATTGTTTAGAAAGATAGAGGCAGATAAAGCTGATTTGTGCATTACTTTCCTCCTCCTAATGTAAATTTCTTACTTGAGAGAGAAAAGAAAGCCCTGTATTTCCCACCTGTCATTCTAGGAGAAAAGATGTGGCCCATGCTTTTAACATATTTCATTTTTTTTCCCCAAAGGTGGAAAAATTTGCCAAATACTTGGATCCAAATGATCTGGGCAAGATCAGCTTCAAAGATTTCTGTCATGGAGTATTTGCCATCAAAGGTAAACATTGTTTTTACAATTATTCTTTGAAATGTTACTGTTTATCAAGAATTGTGGTGGTATTGAACATGAGAGTGACAAAAAGAATTATATTAAGAAAATTTGAAAAATGACACTCCACAACGCAGTCCTTTCAGCAGTTCCATAAAGTTGCACTCTTCAGGTGACCCTGAGGGCACAGATAAACCTCCCGGTGGCCTCAATAACTCTCAGAAGGAGTGCTAAGGAATACAAATCCTTCCATTCTTCAACATTCAATCAGAACTGAAGAAGCTTCTTGGATGAGGAGCAAAACGCCTTCAAGGAAAAAACAAAAAAGTCCAGTTGCCTCTTGAAAGGGCATCTTTGGGACAACCATGACCTGCTTGACTAAGAATCTCAAGCATGGTTTCTCCCACTGGGAAAACACATCTAGTTGTGCTATTATTGTTATCAGATTAAGGAAAGGAATGCTAAGGTTCTTCAGGACGGTTAAAGCTGACTATCCCGTTGTTCTTCAATTTCTTCTTAATGCTTACTTCCTACCTATCTTTTGGAGATCAAGCTGGTATAGATGGGTGAGTCTCCCTTTGTACTATCCTTAAATCAGTCCTGTCAAGTAAGATGGTCTGCAAAAAAACCCTGATCCAGTAAATTCCTTGATCCAAAGCAGGGCTATTCAGCTCCTGGCCTGTGGCCAAATGCGTCACATGCTGGCCACACCCATGCCCTGTTTAGTGAAGTGGAAAAAAGTCCCAATACGTTACATGATGCTGCCATGATGACACGAGTTTGACACCCCTGGTCCAGAGGGAACCTGAATCTCTACTTGTTGCCCAAGAATCCTCTACTACAGGGGTCCTCAACCACCGGGCCCTGGACCAGTACTGGTCCGTGGAACATTTTCTACCAGGCTGCCAGTTTGCTGGGTTCCGCCATCTTGTCTTGATGAGAAAGTGCTTCCGGTGAGCTTTTCCAGTTGGAAAGCGGCGTTTGGGTCCCGAAGGAATCCTCGTGCCTTAGTTTCATTGAAGCGGGGGGCGGCTTCAAACAAAACTAAGGTGCGAGGATTCTTTCAGCACCCAAGGCAAGGAGAGCTGAGCAACCGTCCCAAAGCCGTCCCAAAGCCCATCGACAAAGGTACAAAGGAGGAGTTGAAGGTGGCGGGGAGAAGCGGGGGACGGCTGGCTAGCCGGTCACTCGGTTCGCCTTGCCATGCATGCTGATACCGGTACCGGGCCACGGATCATTTTGTGATGCCGGTACCGGGCTGTGGCACAAAAAAGGTTGGGGGCCACTGCTCTACTACACTGACTTATTGTAATTCAATTATTACTAGAGATCAACCCCCTGCTGTCTGCATGAGGCCAAAATGATCTGTTAGAGCTTGCACAGCACTTCTTTAGCTTCAGAAATAAATCTACGTTACATCCCCACTTTGTCCTGTACCTGGGGAAGAATCTTTTCTCATCCCTGCAAAGTGATTTGGCATTTTAGTGTACACAATCAGTGAAGCCTGAAAGTCAGCATCCAGGGTTCAGAGCAAAACTTGGCACCATTACTCACAACTCTTGTTCTAAATGTTATTGTTGTTATTTGTTTGCCTTGTTTTATTTTGCTGGGGACAGAAAAATAAAGCACAAGGGACAGGAAACTGCCGCATGTGTACTCTTCAGTACTTTTGTACAGGAACTAGGACAAAAATTCGCTGCATCTGATGAATAAAGCTGATTTCTAAAAAAAAAAAAGATGCATATGCTGAGAAATGAAAAATAAACAAAAACTGAGGTAAATTTTTTTTTTTTTGTGGGCATGGAATCAAACGTACATCAATATTGTATGTACATCTGATATAATATTTGATGCTGAAGGCCTCAAAGGAGAGTTGGAGGGAAAATAATTAAGCCTACAACTTCATTATTCTAACAGGCATCATTTTTCATGTTTACCATTAAGATAACTCCACACTGAAGTTTTGTACATTGAACCATAATTATTTTCCCTCTGTTTTATGCAGCTCTCATATCCTCTTTCCTGGCACTTAGTTTCCACCAATTTACAAGTGGTCCTTGACTCACAATCACAGCTGGACCCAGAATTTCAGTAGCTAAAGGATGCAGTCATTTAGCGAGTTATTACTTGATCTGAGTCTATGACCATTTTCCCATGGTCCTTAAGTAAATTGCATGGTTGTTAAGTGAATCACATGGTGATTAAGTGAATCTGGCTTCCTCAATTGATTTTGCTTGTCAGAAGGCAGTTGAGAAGATTGCAGATGTGATCCTGGGATGGAAAGATACTTGCAACCATCATAAAAGTGAGCTGGTTGCCAAGCACCTGAGTTGTGATTATATGACCATAAGGGGGTAGTGTGATCATTGTGATCATTGTTACTTTGAGAATGGGTTCTAAGTCCCTTTTTCTGAGGCTGTTGTACTTTTGAACCATCATGAAATGTTCAGTTGTATGTCAAGGATCATCAGTAGTTGGGATTTGAATTTTCTAATTTCTTCGTCAGTGTTCATTTTTTCTTAAAACCCAGAGCTGACACAACCAGATAATTGTCTGTCTCCTGCTTAGAATCTTTTAAAGTTGTATATGTTCCACTGATTGTCCCAGTACTTCATCATAAACAATCAGAGTGCTCCTGTTTTATATATATATTTGAAATAAACCAACCTATTTCTAAGTTTATACTCAACAGCTTCTGAACACAATCTGATTGATTCTTGGGCCTCAAAATGGCTGAGTCTCCTTTTCTGTACGTGTATAGCTTGTTCCCACCAATTCATTCATTCATGTCAGTTAACTTTCCACCCGCAGATTGCATTTGTTCAGTATGTTGCACATTTTTTCTCCAAACTCATCCTTGATTTTTCCATTATCACTCTTTAATGGGCCATAATAGGCAACTAGGGGCCTTGATGGCTCAGCAATTGAAGACACTGAATTTGTTAGCTGGGTTTGAGACCCAAGCACCATATGACAGGATGAGTTCCCATTACTTGCCCCAGTTCCTGCCCACCTAACAGTTTGAAAGCATGCAAATGTGAGTAGATAAATAGGTACCACTTTGGTGGGAAGGTAACAGCATTCTGTGTGCCTTTGGTATATAGCCATGCTGGTGCATAGTCATAACCACAGAAAATGTCTTTGGACAACGCTGGCTCTCTCAGCTAAGAAATGGAAATGAACACTGTTCCACAGAGTTGGATACCACTGGATAGGGGAAACCTTTACCTTATCTTTACCTAACAGGCAACTAGTGCCAACCTATGAATTTTGACTTTTACGCACACTCACAAGAACGTATACCAATTGATATTTCATTTGTATAATTTTTTTTGCTGTTTTATTCGTACCTCAACCTACTTCTTCACTTCTGCAAAGGTATTCATCAACTCCATAAGTTCAGACTACCTTCGTTCAAATTATACGCTTGCCTTTCCCAAATATACAATATATTTATTTTCCTTTTTCCCCTTATAACTAATTATAACTAATTAGTTCCCCCCTTATAACTAACCACTTTATTTTCATGTCTAAACCACAGTTAATGTCTAAACCACCAAAGGAAAGAGTAGATAAGGTAACCAGTCTTTATGGTACCCAAACTACATGCCACAATCCCTGATAAGGAGTCAGGTTTGCTCATTTTGTCTAGGATGCAGCAACCATAGCTAGCTTACTTTTGAGGGAGATAGGCAGTTAAAAATATGAAATGTAAATAAGTAAATAAATAAATATATAATCCAAGGATGCTTATATTATCTATTCTATGGCTCTGCAATCTAGCAATAAAGTTCAAGCCAAGGCACTGTGACATGTACCTACCACCAATAAAGAGATACTGCAGTCTCTTACCATATTCTGTCTCAGATTATGCTAAAGAATTTGCCAAACTTGTAACCCTTGATCTCCCAATTTCACCCTTACCCTGCCTTGAGGTTTCTTAGACAAAGTAAGGAATAAAACAAAACACATTCTCCCTCTAGTGGCCACGTTTATCCTCTCTCCTCCTATGAAGGGAAAGAGCAGTTAGGATTTTTTTTACATGATAAATTTGCCTCATTTGCTGACTGGGAAATGTAGTTTGCAAACATTAGCTTCCTTTTCTTTTGAAATTCCCTCCCTGTCATCTGAGGCTTAGAAAGCCGAACGAATGAAGATTCATTCCCCACAGCTTCTGATTCTTCCATCGGAAAAAAAATAAGTATTTCAGTATAAGTGAAATTCTTTCTTTCCTGCGACTGCATAATCACATATTCTAAGAACCATTTCCATATTGTAGAGAAGCAAGTCCAGGTGTGCAGTCAGGTGTGAACCTGGGAGGACATTGCGGCCAATCCTGCCTCTCTAGCAGTATACTTATGTGGCAAACTTAGTTACCTCTCCTTATGTTTTATCTATATGTAATCATGTATTAACTGCTAATCTTCTTGTGACAAGTATTCGAGAACTATTTCATTTATGCTCCGCCCTTCCCTTGAAGAAGTTGGCATATGTGCCTTTCCTCAATGAAACCTATTAGACATATATGCAATAATAGAAATTCAAAAGTGACTTGACTTAGTGTAATGGCGACTTAAAGTCTTTCTCTCGTGGAATGATAGCGATCGATCTTTTCATTTCTTTGATAAAGAGCCAGTTCAAAGAGTGACAAGGAGAATGTTTCTTCAATACAGATTTTAAATCCAGTAAATTGTAGACTTAGATTCGTCCAAAACATTTCCCCAAACTGCAGATTGATTTGATGATTTAATAAAATGCAAATTGAGAAATCAATAGATGTTTTAATTGAATACATGGCCCTTCAGCAGTTTTCAACAATCCAGATCCTTGTCCCAAAGATGCTTTTTCAAGAAGCAATTGGGCTTTCTGGATGTATCCATTTCCCACAGTGCTGAAGATTATCCTGTAATCTGCAACTCTTACACTGCAAAAACATATGGACTACACAACTCGATCAGGGCAAAGCAATAGACGCAATCTACATAGACTTTTGTAAAGCCTTTGATTCAGTGCTACACGGCAAACTACTCCTAAAACTAAAATCTTACGGGATCTCTGGACACCTACATAACTGGATAGAAGCATTCCTGTCAAACAGACAACAAATGGTCAAAATTGGGAGCATCCTATCAAATTCTGTACCTGTCAACAGTGGTGTTCTCCAAGGTAGTGTTCTAGGACCAACTCTTTTCATACTCTACATGAATGACCTTTGTGACCATATCAAAAGCAACTGCGTTCTCTTCACTGATGATGTAAAGCTATTCAACACCACAGACAATACTGCTACCCTTCAAAAAGACCTTGACTATGTATCAGAATGGTCGAACAAATGGCAACATCAAATCTCAACAAATAAATGCTCTGTCCTACATATTGGCAAAAAAAAAATCAGAAAATAAAATACACGCATCGCAGAACACAAAAATGCAGTCAAAAGAGAAGAAAATACTTCCTCCCTCTTCCAGCACCTTAAAGCCACAGGACATGAAATTAATTTCAAAGGAACCAAATTAATATCCAACACTGAACACTCCAGCAAGAGAATAATCAGGGAAGCCATTGAGATAGAGAAACACCCCCATAACATGAATAGACGGGACGATACCTCCCGCCTACCAGACATCTGGAAGCTAGCCCTCACCAACAAACGAGTCCCAGCCACGAAAACCAACACCAGACCTGAAACAACACGGGACACCACCACCAATCCCCCTCATCAGGCCCAAGCCCATCCTATAAACAAAGGACAACCACCATCCAGAAAACAGACCATGGCTGCCTCACCAGCTGTCGCACCCCCCAACCCCAAAACCAAACAAGCTGACACACGCCAAGAACACAGACCCAGACCCCAAACTCGGAGCCAGACTAAAACCCAGAATGCTACATCACAGCCACCCGCTCAGGATATCACATCAGAAAACTCAGGAAATTACACCACAAGAACTCAGGAAGTTGCAACACAGCAAATGACCCAGGATATCACAACACAAGACCAAGGATACCACAGCAATAAATCTCACAAGGTCATCACACAACCCATTACCCAAGCCATTACTACACAGGAGGCTAATGGAAAAAAGATCACTACAAAACAAACGACCCAGGAGATTACAGCACAAGATCCAGGATATTTCCACAACAAAACTCACAAGGCCATCACACAGCTCATTATACCAACATCAACTCCATCAACAAATCAAGCAGCCAACCAGCCCAGCACACCAGCCCCCCCCCAGTATTTATAGAGAGACGGCAGCTCCTGCTTGCACTGCTTGCACTGGCATGAAACCGAAAGCACTAGCCTGAGGATGGCGAGTGGGACCTCACCAAAATGTCACCAAGATACTCTTAATCTTACACGGGAAAAGACCGGAACATACCTAGACCTATATTTAATATATATATTTATATGTTAAAACTCAAACGGCTGTGAAAGTCTGACTCACAGACGAACACAATACAGAAGCCTCATGATGGCAGATGAGATTCTGCCAAAACGTTGCTACAACTTTAAAAGCACAACTACAATGACGTGGGAATATACCCGAACAAAGCTGAATACCATAAATACATACATACATACATACATACATACTTACATGTATGGTATTCAGCTTTGTTCGGGTATTTTCCCATGTCATTAGTTGTGCTAAGTAAAGCAGCTCAGAATCTCATCTGCCATCATGAGATTCTATTGTGTCTGTGAGTCAGACTCTACTCTTACTCACAGACGAACACAATACAGAAGCCTGATGATGGCAGATGAGATTCTGCCAAAACGTTGCTACAACTTTAAAAGCACAACTATAATGACGTGGGAAAATACCCAAACAAAGCTGAATACCATACATATAAGTACCCACGAAAACTTAAGAATACGCACACACACACACACACACACACACACACCATGTTTCTCATATAATAAGACCGGGTCTTATTTTTTTTTGAGCCCCGAAAAATGGCTAGGCCGTCTTTTTTGGGGTGACTTAACTCCCTCTTTGCATCTTTGAGCAGGCGAGCAGCGATGGCTTGGATGTTGACCTCGGCGTTGGTGGGGCACTTTGTATCAGGGTCAACACAGGCAGCACCATATCCGGGTATGCAACAAAAGTACTTCCTAATGGCAAGCCCCCCACCATTCCCCCCCATTTCACATGTTTTAATATAGGCCTTAATTTGGGGGGAGGGGCTTAATTTCATTTCATGCCTATAAAACATGCTGGGACTTCCTATTGGGGGAGGCCATATTGTTGGAGAAACAGTGTATATATATGTTATGACTCCCCTTCGAAATTCAAACAAACAAAACAGAAAGCAGCCGTTTCACAATTAAATCAAACGGAAAGAAGTCTTACAAGATAACGGCTGGCAGAAACCACAGCATAAATCTTTACTCTGTCCGGCAAACCAGTCCTGGCAATAAATCCTCAGCTTCAGAGCTCTTTGCTGTAACGTCCTCACTCAAATAGTCATTTTGTTCCTGGCGAAATGTACCAGCCCAGATGTGTCCTTTTATACTCATTAAGGCCACGTGCTAATTTACTGACTTGCCCTTCTCATTTGCTCCAGCTGATTTTGCCTTTTCAACCGTCTTCTATTTTTTACATTTAACCACAAATTTTCCAAGTTCTCATCTCCACTAGAAGACTCTCTCAAAACTTCCCTGTCAGCCATTCCCGGCTGTTGATCAGATAAGGAACCAGAGGAGGTCAAAGGTCCTGACAATTCTAATACATCAGGTCTGTCGTCCTTTGTCACGTCCATCTCCTCATCCTGGTTATCAGTCCAATCAGTAAGCCAGGCTGGTTCATATTGTTCTGACATAACCTCTTCACTTGAACTCATATCAATCACAGGAGCTGAATCCAAGCCCGGAACCACAACATATATATATGTGGATCTTTGGTTATTCGGGTTTTCTCCCATAAAATTGGAAGTATCTAGGCGACGTTTCGATGAAGTCTCATTCATCATCTTCAGGCTCGTTCATCATCTTCGTGGTTGTGCCACATCTTCATGGTGGGCGTCAGTTCGCCTCATGTATGTGTCGGAGGGGTTTGAAGCGGGTAGTGATACAGCTGCGGTACGGCTTCTGGTCTGTGGTTGTGTCTCATCTTCTGTGTGGATGTGAGTCTGCTTTCTACGTGGAAGTATGGTGGTAGCATCTTGTGTGGCCCATGTAGGTGTGGGTCTGGTGTCATTCTTCATGTTAGGTACTCGTTTGTTCATGAGGGCAGGTTTCCAAATGGCTGGTAGGCGGGAGGTATCATCTCGTTTATTCATGCTGTGTGGGCGTTTTTCTATCTCTATGGCTTCTCTGATTATTCTGTTGAAGTGTTCAGTTTTGGCGATAGTTCTGGTATTTTTAAAGTCCCCAAGCCCCCACCTGAACAGAACACACCCCCACCCAATCAGAACATAGCCAAGCCCCCGCCCAATCAAGTCACACCCCCACTAGCAGTTAAAAGGAAGAATCAGCTGCAAGCTCACATTACTTCGAGAAGCACAAAGCCAAAGACACAAGCCTGAAGATGATGAATGAGACTTCATCGAAACGTCGCCTAGATACTTCCAATTTTACGCGGGAGAAAACCTGATTAACCAAAGATCCACATACAAATACCCGCGAAAACCTCAGAAAACAAATATATATATATATATATGGATGGATCTTTGGTTGTTCGGGTTTTCTCCCGCGTAAGATTCAAGTATCTAGGCAACGTTTGATGAAGTCTCATTCATCATCTTCAGGCTTCTGTCTCCGGCTCTGTGCTTCTCAGAGTAATGTGAGATTGCAGCTGCTTCCTCCTTTTAACTGCCAGTGGGGTGGGACTTGATTGGGTGGGGCTTGGCTGTGTTCTGATTGGGTGGGGGTGTGTTCTCATTGGTAGGGGTTTGGCTGTGTTCTGATTGGTTGGGGGTTAGCCGTGTTCTGATTGGTTGGAGGCGTGTTCTGTTCAGGTGGGGGCTTGGTTGTGCTCAGGTTAGTCTTAGTTGCTGGGGGATTTGAGCTGGTGGGTTGTGATCTTGCTGTTTGGCTTCGAGTTCGTGGTCCTTCTGCATCTTCATAGTGGGTGTCGGTTTGCTTCATGTATGGCTCGGAGGGGTTTGAAGTGGGTAGTGATGCAGCTGCCGTGCAGCTTCTGGTCCATGGTCGTGTCTCATCTTCTGAGTGGGTGGGAGTCTGTTTTCTACATGGAAGTGTGGTGGTGGCATCTTGTGTGGCTCTCATGGGTGTGGGTCTGGTGTCCTTCTTCATGTTAGGTACTCGTCTGTTCATGAGGGCGGGTTTCCAAATGGCTGGAAGGCGGGAGGTGTCATCTCGTTTGTTCATGCTGTGTGGGCGTTTTTCTATCTCTATGGCTTCTCTGATTATTCTGCTGTTGAAGTGTTCGGTTTTGGCGATAGTTCTGGTATTTTTAAAATCAATTTCATGTCCTGTGGCTTTGAGGTGTTGGACCAGGGAAGAGGTCGTTTCTTCTTTTTTGATTGAGTTCTTATGTTCTTCAATGCGTGCACTTATTCTTCTGTTAGTTTGTCCAATGTATGTGGTAGGGCAGGCAGTGCAGGGATTTCATATACTCCTTGGTTTTCTAATTCGATTTTGTCTTTGGGGTTTCTTAGGATGGTGGATATTTTTCTGTTTGTGCAGAATGCTGTTTTGATGTTGTGTTTTTGGAGGATCTTGCTAATTTTGTCTGTAGTGCCTTTTATATATGGGAGGAGGGCTTTGCCGTTTTCTTGTTCTCTGTCTTGGATTTTGGTTGGGGTTTCTTTTTGGATTAGGTGGGTAATCTTCTTTCTTTGGAATCCATTGGCTGCAAGTACGTTGGTGAGAGTGTGTAGTTCGGTTTTTTGGTGTTGTTCATCGGCTAAGCATTTTGTTCTGGAGATGAGTGTCTTGGTTACGGAATTGATCTGTGCTGGGTGGTGGTGTGAGAGTGCATGTAGATAGCGGTTAGTATGTGTTTTCTTCTGGTAGATGGTGTGTCCTAGGGAGCCATTGGATCCCCCCCACAGCCACACATGAAACAAACAGTGCACAACATCTCAGACAAGATCCTCACTGAAGCTGAAACCAAGGTCCTTTCAAAAGGATTCAACTTTGCTGTCGCTCCCAAACACATCCCCACAGAAACCATCATATGCGGAGTTGAAACCAGCCTGACCAAAACCAACCCTGATGATGCTAACAAAATCAGACTTGAAATCACCAACATCCTCTGCACTAGCAAACCACCCAAAAGCAACTTATCCAAAGAAGAACGAACTGCACTACTTAACCTGAAAGAAGACACCAGCATAATAATTCTACCAGCAGACAAGGGCAATGCGACAGTGGTTATGAACACATCTGACTACCAAACCAAGTTAACCAACCTACTCCAAGACCCCGCATACAAACCCCTAAAGACAGACCCCACCACCTACCTAGAAAAAACTACCAAATCCAAAATAAAAGCCTCCCCCATCAGTGAAGAAATCCAGCAACGAATCATACCCAGAGAAAAATCATCCAGATGCCCCAAGCTTTATGGTCTCCCCAAAATACACAAAGAAGGAACCCCACTCAGACCAATAGTCAGCTCCATAGGCTCACCTCTACAAAACCTAGCCAAATTTCTCGCCAAACAACTACAACCTTATGCAGAATCCATCAACTCACACGTAAGAAACTCATTCCAATTCATCGAGATCATAAAGAAACAAAACTTACAACCTAGCGACCTACTAGTAAGCTTCGATGTCATATCCCTCTTCACACAAGTGCCAATAAAAGAAGCCTTGACAGCCATCCAAAACAAATACAACCCCCAAGCACATCCTAGATCTAACCAACCACTGCCTATCCAATACATACTTCACCTACAATGGACAAAAATACAAACAAATAGAAGGAGCACCCATGGGATCACCCCTCTCACCTGTCATCGCAAACCTCTACATGGAACACTTTGAAACACAAGCTCTAGAAAAATACGACCACAAACCCAAACTCTGGCTCAGATACGTAGATGACACCTTCATAATCTGGCCACATGGGAAAGAAAAACCGAACAACTTCCTCACACACCTCAACAGCCTACACCCCAAAATACAATTCACCATGGAAACAGAAGCCAACAACCAACTTCCTTCCTAGATGTCTTGGTATACAAAAGATCCAATGGCTCCCTAGGACACACCATCTACCAGAAGAAAACACATACTAACCGCTATCTACATGCACTCTCACACCACCACCCAGCACAGATCAATTCCGTAACCAAGACACTCATCTCCAGAACAAAATGCTTAGCCGATGAACAACACCAAAAACCGAACTACACACTCTCACCAACGTACTTGCAGCCAATGGATTCCAAAGAAAGAAGATTACCCACCTAATCCAAAAAGAAACCCCAACCAAAATCCAAGACAGAGAACAAGAAAACGGCAAAGCCCTCCTCCCATATATAAAAGGCACTACAGACAAAATTAGCAAGATCCTCCAAAAACACAACATCAAAACAGCATTCTGCACAAACAGAAAAATATCCACCATCCTAAGAAACCCCAAAGACAAAATCGAATTAGAAAACCAAGGAGTATATGAAATCCCCTGCACTGCCTGCCCTACCACATACATTGGACAAACTAACAGAAGAATAAGTGCACGCATTGAAGAACATAAGAACTCAATCAAAAAAAAAAGAAGAAACGACCTCTTCCCTGGTCCAACACCTCAAAGCCACAGGACATGAAATTGATTTTAAAAATACCAGAACTATCGCCAAAACCGAACACTTCAACAGCAGAATAATCAGAGAAGCCATAGAGATAGAAAAACGCCCACACAGCATGAACAAACGAGATGACACCTCCCGCCTTCCAGCCATTTGGAAACCCGCCCTCATGAACAGACGAGTACCTAACATGAAGAAGGACACCAGACCCACACCCATGAGAGCCACACAAGATGCCACCACCACACTTCCATGTAGAAAACAGACTCCCACCCACTCAGAAGATGAGACACGACCATGGACCAGAAGCTGCACGGCAGCTGCATCACTACCCACTTCAAACCCCTCCGAGCCATACATGAAGCAAACCGACACCCACTATGAAGATGCAGAAGGACCACGAACTCGAAGCCAAACAGCAAGATCACAACTCACCAGCTCAAATCCCCAGCAACTAAGACTAACCTGAGCACAACCAAGCCCCCACCTGAACAGAACACGCCTCCAACCAATCAGAACACGGCTAACCCCCAACCAATCAGAACACAGCCAAACCCCTACCAATGAGAACACACCCCACCCAATCAGAACACAGCCAAGCCCCCACCCAATCAAGTCCCACCCCACTGGCAGTTAAAAGGAGGAAGCAGCTGCAATCTCACATTACTCTGAGAAGCACAGAGCCGGAGACAGAAGCCTGAAGATGATGAATGAGACTTCATCGAAACGTTGCCTAGATACTTCGAATCTTACGCGGGAGAAAACCCGAACAACCAAAGATCCACATACAAATACCCATGAGAACCTCAGAAAACAAATATATATATATATATATATATATATATATATATATATATATATATGTATGTATGTATATGTATGTATGTATATGTATATGTATATGTATATGTGTGTGTGTGTGTGTGTATGTATGGTATTCAGCTTTGTTCGGGTATTTTCCCATGTCATTATAGTTGTGCTTTTAAAGTTGTAGCAACGTTTCAGCAGAATCTCATCTGCCATCATCAGGCTTCTGTACTGTGTTCTGTCTGTGAAGCCTGATGATGGCAGATTTGATTCTGCTGAAACGTTGCTACAACTTTAAAAGCACAACTATAAGGACGTGGGAAAATACCCGAACAAAGCTGAATACCATACACACACACACTTATTTATTGGATTTTTATCCTTCCTTAGTTTATAGGTAATTCAGGGTAGCAAAAGTACACTGTACTCCTTCCTCCTCCCGTTGTCCCCAAAACAACAACCCTTGTGAGGTGGCTTTGGTTGAGAGAGCGATTGCCCAAAATCACCCAGCCTGTTTTCATGCCTAAAGTGGAACTAGAATTCACCACCTCCAGGTTTCTAGACCAGCACCTTGACCAAACTGGCTCTACAGGCAAAGTACTATGTTGGGTGGGGATCACGGGCATTGATTTCAACCTATCTAGAGGGAGTCAAGCTGGAGAAAACTCATGAAGGAGAAACAAATGTTCAGATACAAATCACTCATTTGTCTTCCATGGAACGGGATAGATGGAAATTAAACCATCATATAAGACTTTGGACAATTGAATTGCTTTATTATGGCCACATGGTTTCTTTAATATCTTATGCAAAGAAGAGTTTGACTGATGGCTGGGATTATTCTAGCAATGATGAATGATAGCAATGGACGCGCTCCATTTATTCTGTTTACACATGTTATTAGATGCTTGTTGGGGTTTTTTTTCTCCTTTTTCTGATAACTCACATTAATAAATGTGCTTCCTTCCCTCCCCCAATTCTCCCTTGCAGTGTGCGTGGCAGCTTATACTGAGCTCATTTATGCTTTAACGACTCTCCTGAGATACAGTGGCAGGAGACAGCTGTGTGACTAATGAGCTTTTGTTGTTAACATCTAAAGAGTATAAACAGAAAAATAAATTACCTCCTGCCACAGAAGCACGGGAAATCTACTGTAGAGAAGGGATTGGGGGAAGAGTGAGGAGAACCATCATTCAATTTGTAATGATAATTTCCATGCAACTCAAAGAGCTCATGTGTGTAGAACTAATTTAATACTCACCGGATTATACACATGGAGACTTTTCCCTAATACAACATTTCCGATATTTTACCCAGTTCACAGTTCATCAAGCTTTGAATGTCAAAGCTAGCATTTATCGTGATACAAACAGGGATCGGCAACGTGTTTTCCCATCGGGGTCCACGTGATGTTGCTTTAATCTCATTCTTAGCCTGTGAGTAAGATAGACATAAGTCATCCTTCTCTCTACAAGTGTTTAAGTAATTTCCCCTCCTTTACTGCATCCAGTGGCAGTCCCAAGGTATATAAAACCAGCTAAATTTGGCCATCCTTTGCATCAGAGGTGAAGTTAGTGGCAGGATGGAATATGGCTTCCAAAGCTCGGAATTACTGATTGGAATGGAGGTTTGCTGGAACGCTGACATTTAGGTGACCAGAGGCAAATGGGATTAATGTAATGCTTATTGGCTGTTTCAGTGTCATGTGACTACACTCGCTTCCTCCAGTCAGTCTTGTTTACTGCATTTCTCCTGATATATATGAATACAACGTGTGTAAACTGCAAAAGAAACTACTTATAAAGGCTTGAAATGGCATAATAGCAGAATATTGGGACCTCTGTCCCTTCATTCCCAATACAGGTAGTCATCGACTTAAGACCGCCATTCAGCCCAAAAGTTCTATTGCTAACAACAGAAAACAGAAAAAACAAAAATGAAACTCTTCTTAAGTGACTTTTGCTCCACTTTACGGCCTTCCTTGCCACATTTGTTAAGTGAATCACTTCAGTTGTAAAATTAGTAATGCGGTTGTTAAGTGAATCTGGATTCCCCACTGACTTTTCTTGTCAGAGGGGCACAAAAGTGGATCACATGACCCAGGGACCCTGCAACCGACATAAATATGAGTCAGTTGCCAAGCGTCTGAATTTTGATCACGTGACCTTAGAGATGCCACAATGGTCGTAAGTGTGAAAAATGGTCATAAATAACTTTTTTCATGGCAATTGTAACTTTGAATGGTCACTAGACAAATTGTGGTAAGCTGTGGACTACATGTGCTTTCCAGATAGAACATGGAGAAATATAGACATTGGCATGGGTTACTTGTTACCCAGATAAAAAGCAATAGAAATAGCATTTAGACGTATATATACCGCTTCACAATGCTTTACAGCCCTCTCTAAGCAAAGTAGAGAATCGGCATATTGCCCCCAACAGTATCAGTCCTTATTTTACTGACATCGGAAGGATGAAAGGCTGAGTCAACCTTGAGCCAGTCAGGATCGAACTCTTGACAGTGGGCAGAGTCAGCCTGCAATACTTCTAACCACTGCGCCACAACGGAATGGTGTTGCAGTACAAATTAAGGAATGGAAAGAAATGGCACTAACGTATGGCAGTTGAACAGGTAGGGCTAGGCTACAATGAAATCTCGAGAGAACAAGGGGCTCCTTTAAAATGGCGCTGGCAGTCTAGTGAACATGCCTGTGTGCTCTCTGGAGAACCATTTATGTTCTGAAACTGAACAGCTGCCCATTGCTATTTCGAGGACATCCAATTCAATGTAGTTGTTAAGGCACCAGGCCAGAAACCATGAGATCGTGAGTTCAAGTCCCACCTTAGGCATGAAAGCCAGATGGGTGATCTTGGGCCAGTCACTCTCTCTCCACCCAACACACTTTACAGGGTTGTTGCTGTTGTGGGGAATAAAGGAGGAGGAAGGGATGTTAGGTATGTTCACTGCCTTGAGTTACTTATAAAATAATAAAGCTGGGATAAAAATCTAATCAATCAATCAATCAATCAATCAATCAATCACTGCTCCAGAGTTATTGTTTCGTAAAAACTCTGTTTATTAAAATCTTTTAATCTGTTTTGTTTCTAGTGGGGTTTGCTGTAAGTGCCCCTATACTGCCATTCTTTTTCTTCTTTCTGTAGGGAGAATTAGTCATGGTTCATTTTTCCTGACATCTCTATACTGATTTTTTTTTAAAAAAAGTTGTTACCTATTTTAGCCAAGCGGCAATAACAGGACAATAAATTTATAAACAAATATATGTGCTTCTGCTTAGGGGGAGAAATAGACTGAAAAACATTGCAATATAATAGCGGTTTTATTCCTGCACCTTCTCCATTTTATCAGTTCTCCCGGAGAAAGAATTTCACATTTTATACAACAGGAATGTTACCCACTGCTTTTAATGTAACCTGCCCTTTTTATGCCCTTTCTTCTGCTCAGTGTGAAAACATAATTATTTTTCTTTCTGAGGGACCAGGGAATTAAGCAACTATATTTAACTTGAAACTGAGACATAGCCATTGGGTTTTCTTTTCTTTTTTTAAAAAAAGAGCAAAGGCTGAATTTATTTATAAAATGCTTTTTCTCGGGGAAACTAAGAAATAGCCAAAAGAGGTAGGCACTCCATAGAGGCAGCAGTGCTTCGCTTCAAGTTACTGTTGGGTATTTTTTAATGAATTAAAAAAAAGTGAGACCTGTAAAACATTAAAAAGTACCATAATTTAGCAACAATATATAGACAGCATGGATTTTTTTTTAAAAAAACTCTACTTTGTGTGATGGAGACTCCAGCATGAGATTAATTGAGCCTGAACAGCGTTAAACTCCCTTCGTCTTTTCATCCAGTTTGTGATGTATTCTTTCTGTGAGATGTGATGCAGTCCTAGAGATGCTCCATGAAAATGGGACCTCTTTAGGCATTCTGTATTTGTGTCTGCTTTGGTTTTCACCTCACCCAATCATAAGAGGTGTAGGAGGGTAAAATGAAAAAAAAAAGTAACGAAGACACTCCCTTAAACCCATGTACTCTTCTAATAAAGGAGAATATTTGAAGCTCAGGGTTGACATGAGGAGGTCCTTGGTGCTCTCTGAACTTGCTTGTTTTCTTGCAGACATTTCATTACCCAAACTAGGTGACATCATCAGTGCTAGTCTAACAAGCTCAGAGAGCACTACAGACCCCTCGCAAAATGCCCCTCCTTGCCACAGGCAAAACACTGCCTACTTCCCTTCAGTGTTCTTCATGTGAAAATTATTTCACTCATTTTTGCCCTTCTATTTATCTTTGTCAGCTTCTGCTTTGTCCATCAACTGCAGCTTCAGAACCCTTGTTGTAAATTATTACTTATGTATTTTTGTTATTAATTATGTATTTATTATAACACCTTTATTATTTTTATTAATAACTCAAGGCAGGGAACTTAACATATACTTCCCCCTCCTCCTATTTTCCCCACAATAACAATCCTGTGAGGTAGATTGTGCTGACAGAAAGGGACTGGCCCAAAGCCAGCCTGCTTTAATGTGAAAGGCGGGACTTGAACTCCCAGTCCTTCAATTTCTAGCCCTGCTGTATTGTCTTCACCATTATGCCAAACTAGTTCTAGTAATACTAACTCTTGTTAGTAATATTTATTCCATTAATCGTCCCTGAAGTGTCCATTTTTAAAAAACGTATTTTCTTAGCCATACCAAGATTGAGGGTTTTTTTTTAAAAAAGAATTGATTTCTTTTTGTGGAGCTTTTTAGTTCCAGTTACATTTTTAAAAATATCATGGCCTGGAACCAAGCTGTAATCCTAGACAAATTGAAAATATTATCTTCAGAGAGATGTGGTTTGAAATGTGAATGAATCAGTAAAAGAAGGAATGAGAATTTAATGTGAAGAGGAAATGGAAGTATTTGTGTACAAGCCAAACAATTCTTTGTGTTGTGTCCTAAAACAAAATAAAATATGACATCCTGCAAATCCTTGCAGGAATTGCACATTGAAATACAAATGTGCTTTATGGCTGCTGGAACTTGGGCAAAATTATTTTGCCAACATTCCAAGATTAAGAAATATTGATTAGATATTGTCCAAGGAATTTAAGACTTTGGATATTAGGCCCAATTAAAACCCTCCATAAAATAGTTTGAAGCAGTATGAAAAACAAATGATCTATTAATTATGATTAGTATATCATTGTAAAGTATAGTTCTTTTAAACATTCTGGTGAGTAGAGGAAATATGATACTCATGAATTTGATAGATGCCTATAGACATAGATAGCAAGAGCAACTTTGCAGACAAACTGGATTTTAATCAACATTGAAATTGATTTTGAGCAAACCTTTATAATCCAGGGATATCCAACCTTCTGAACTTTAAAACAGGTGGACTTCAGTTCTCAGAATTGGTTGGCTGTGGAATTCTGGGAGTTGAAGTTCACAAGTTTTAAAGTTGACAAGGTTAGACACCTTGGGAAGCTCTTCCACTTTTCCTTCTGCCGTGTGACAGCTATAAACACAGGAAGGAGTCTTTCTTTTATTGGAACCAGAGTATGGAACAGCTTACCTCATGAGATCTGGTTGTTTCATAGTTTAGAGATCAATTCAGTTCTTTCAGATATCCATTTAAAAAATATTGCAATATTGCTTTATTTTCCCTCTTTCTTATTTATTTTAAAAACTGATTTATTTTTTCTGTTTTATTGTTATATGGCCTTGTACTGAAGGTTTGTTTTAGAATGGAAAATATAGAATAAATGCATTTATTTATAAACCACACAGTGGAAATCTCATGTGTGAGATTCTTTCATCTATTACACCTTCAGGAAATAATCACGGATTTGTATGCTACAGCTTCTTAAAACTGCGCCCAATCAAACATTGGCTTAGTGTGGAGGCTCAATCCAAAGCAACACATATTATTATACTAGTCATGATTTGCCTCTGTTCTTCAAAGTATTGTCTATCTAACTTATTCTAATGAGGAGGTATTGAAAACTTGTTCCATCCCCCCCCCTTTTTTTTTTCTAGGCTGTGAAGAGTTATTGAAAGATGCTTTATCTGTTGAAAGTCTTGGGCTTCGGCACTGTGAGACAGAATATGTGGATTACTACTATCAGGTAAAAAAATTATGACTTTTTGAATAAAGCCAAAACTCCTTCTATTATTCCATATTCTTTCTCCACTTTCCCCACTTTTATTCACATTATCAAATTGCAATTTGATGAACATGGAATTCACAGCATCAAAACAAAGTCACTGCAAGATTGAAGTGCTTGAAACTTGGGCAGTGTTTCAAAGGCCATGATTATTTGAAATTTCCAGTTTCTGCAGTTTATGCCACAAACCAGAAAGTATGAAGGCACAACCAAGACATGATTGGGGAAACATCCAGAACAACTGAATTTACACAGCTGAACATTCTTTTGTGTTGGGTAGTCCTTTTAGAAATGCTAATGAATGGATTGATTGAGAGATTTGTTAGGTTTCAAAGGAATACTTTTGTTCTTTTGACTGCAACCAGGGGTGAGATTCAAATTTCTTAACAACTGCTTCTGTGGATGTGACTTAATGTGTGGGTGTGGCTTGGTGGTCATGTGACTGGCTGGGTGTGGCTTGCTGGTTGGGTGTGGCTTGGTCACATGACTGGCTGGGCGTGGCTTGATGGTCATGTGACTGGGCGTGACCAACTCAATGTCACTCACATCAAGAGGTGCCTCGCCAGGCCCCTCCCCCCCCAGCCATTCCTTGTCACACCTAGCCTCAGTGTATCTATAGTTCTGTAAGAATGTTGTTCACCTTTTTTGACTTTATTACCTACATACTATAGATGTACTTTCATGGGCCACTTGGGCAAATGCTTTGTCCAAGAGTGTGGTAGGCAACAGGCTTTTAAGGGGCTGCCAGAAAGAGTGGGGGGGCAATGTATTTTCCAAAACACCAGAAGGCAAACAAGAAGCAATGCATGGAAACTGAACAAAGAGAGAAGCAACCTAAGACTAAGGAGAAACTTCCTGACAGTGAGAACAATTAACCAGTGGAACTGCTTGCTACCAGAAGTTTTGGGTGCTCCAACACTGGAGGTTTTTAAGAAAAGACTGGACAGCCATTTCTCTGAAATGGTCTTGGGTTTCCCCCAAGGTCCCTTCTAAGTGTTATTCTGTTATTCTGACACCTTCCCAGGACCTCTACTCAGAGTTTGGCATCCTCAGTTTTCCTGCTTGAGCAGGGGGTTGGACTATAAGACTTCCAAAGTCCCTTTCAATTCTATGAAACACATGTATTTATGCTCTGGACTATAGAAATTGAATGCATGTATTGTAAACCCTGAAAAATACCTGGGCAAAAGAAAGGCAGTAAAATCACTCTAGGTGTAGGGACAGTATAAAATATTAATATATGATAAACAATGGAACAATTAAAAATAATAGTACAGAGTTTTCTCTCTCCCCCCCTTCCTTCTTCTTTTCTTTCTTTCTTTCCTTCTTCCTTCCTTCCTATTTCTTTTTCTTTGTTTCTTCCTTTCTCTTTCTCTCCCATCCTTTCTTTTTTGCTCTTTCTTTCTTGCTCTCTTTTTTCTCTCCCTTTCTCTTTCTTTCTTGCTCTCCCTCTTTCTTGCTCTTTCTTTCTTTCTTTCTTTCTTTCTTTCTTTCTTTCTTTCTTTCTTTCTTTCTTTCTTTCTTTCTTTCTTTCCCTTCCTCTTTCTTTCTTGCTCTCTCTCTTTCTCTCTCTCTCTCTCTCACACACACAAACACACACATACACACGCCTGGTTTGGGATGAACTGAATGATCTGGCAAGCTTCAGTCAGCAGCGGGTGGCGGGAAAAAGAAAAAGGGGGAGGTGGCGTATGGGGCATTGAGCACCCCCTACCCCAGTCCTCTGAAAGGCATGTGTGGTGGCAATGGTGGCGGCTGCAGTGAGGCCTTGAGCACCCCCCCCCCAGCCCTCCCAAAGTACCTCCATGTGCAGCGGCGGCAGCAGCCCTGGCTGCCTCCTATAAGCAGTGCCATCGCCACAGCGCTTCTGTCTGCTTCCTTTCGTTTTGCCCCCAGGAGAAGCAGGCAGAGGCGGTGGAGGCGCTGCAGCAATGGCCCTGCTTACAGGAGACAGCCGGGTCCACTACTGCTACTGCACAAGAAAGTATTTTGAGGTCCGGGAGGGCTGCTCAAGGCCCCACAGCTCACTGTGCCACAGCCACCACATGGTAGGGAGAGGTGGGAAAATGCCGCGTGGCGGTTTAGCCAGCCAGGTGAGCCCAGGGATGGGGGGACAGGTAGGTAGGTCCCAGCCAGTGCCACCAGCAGAATGGGTCCATGCTGGTGGGGAAGCCAGCCAGCCAAGCCCAGGGATGTGGGGGCAGGTAGGTAGGCTGGGTGAGGCCCAGGGAGCCCCAGAGATGACTAGGAGAGGCCCAGGGACAGTGGGGGAGGAGCTAGCATAACTTGTAGGCTTACCTGTGAAGAGACAGGAGCCATTCCCAAAGGGAGGGGGACTTGCAAGCTTTTTGCTCTACCTCAGTGAAAGGCAGACAGCAATGGCTGGCTTGGCGGCTGGGAAAAGCAGGCTGCAGGCATGTCGCACATGCACACGATGTTGTGCATGTGCGATAGGGACTGACTGGGTAGGGAGTGGAGAAGTGGGTGGAGAGGGGCGGGGCCAGCCAGAGGCCTGATTTATCGGTTCTCCAAACTACCAGGAACCGTAACAACCGGTTCTAGTGAACCGGTGCTAACCGGTAGAATCCTACCCCTAGTTGCAACACAAATGATTATATGGAAAACATATTTGAAAAATTGCCTTTTAAAAAATAGAGCAAAGCTGAGTAAGCTTTTTTTTTTTTTTTTGACAATTAGAGATCACAGAGCTCGCTGGAAAGTCCTTAAAGCGGGGGTGTCAAACTCAGTTTCGGTCTGCATCAGGGCTGTGGTTGACTTCAGGGGTGTGTGTGGATGATGGGTGGGCATGGCCAGCTTGACACCACTCCCCAAATGGCTGGCATGTTTCCTCTTTGCATTGGGTAGACCGGGCTGAAGCCATGCTGGCCTGATGTTTTCTATTTCCATTAGGTAGACCGGGCCAAAGTGTCTCCTGGTCAGACCTTTACATTTTCCAGGGCAGTCCTACAGGCCAGGTCCGACCACATTGCAGGCCAGATCCAGCCTGTGGGCCTTGTATTTGATGCCCCTGCCTTAAAGAATAAGCATTCTGTTGATTGTTGTTATATAGTCTTAAACTGGCATGCATTTTTTTTTTCCTTTGGATGTTGAAAAAGAGCTTCTTTGGTAAGGATTAAATAAACAATTTTGTATTTTCATTTTCTTTGGGCATAGCATGCACATAGACAATGAAGAATTTTCAGGGAGCTCTGTTTTTGCCAGGGGCCTATTTCTAGATTCCCTTGCATTGTAGTCCTTTTTCCAAAAGTAGAATGAGACATGAGAGTCACATGTTCCATTCTACTTTTGGAGAATCTTGTGCTCTAGTGGTATGCTATGCAGGGAAATTTCTTTGAGTAAGACATTGGCTTGGCAACCGGCTTCAAAGTTGAAAACTAAGTTGCTCCGTGTCAAAACTACTATGCACGTTGCCTTTCTCCACTGCTGAGCTGAAGTGCTATTCCTCTCACCTTTAAGAGATCCTACAATCATCACATTATGTTCCAATCATAATATGGCATAGTGCCTGGGTATTTGAAGAAGCTCCTCTCTCTAATAGCTTCTGTGTATCCAAGATAGATTGGGAAGAGTAGGTACACACTCCAGGTCTTTTTGATTAAACAGCATCTCCTGCCTAGATCAGGGAAGCTCACCTCCTTTGTCACTGCTTTTTGGAACAACCCCCAAGAGATTCATGTGGTTCCCATCTTGATGACATTCACCAATTTTTTAAAGATCAGGCCTTGAGGTAAGGTGGGTACAAAGTCCCTGTTAGTGGTTTATTTAGTATATTGTTGGTTTCTTTTGGAAATACATGGTTAGTTTTACTTTGGTTAATTAAATACATAAATAAGATTGTTGTCCCTATTGCTGATCTCTATCCTGCTGCTGTTGCAGATCCCCACACTGTTTGCCTTCTCTTCGAGGTAGTGGATGATCATGTAAATCTACTGTAACACTAGTGGGCTAAAGATGACTTAAGGTGGACTGACAGGTAGCTTGAGGCAAGATGGGAACATTTATGTGGATATGGCTGAAAAAGCGATGGCCACCATGTGCTTCTTTCAGATACAGTTGTGTTACTGGTTACTGAAAAGTCATGAGGAAAAGACTAGTGTGGGCAACATACCTCTTTGTGAAATTTAGACCTTTTGCAAGAGAGAATTTCTTATCTTTGCTATTCAGGCTTTTCCTGGGCAAAGGCTATAAGCAGGGTTGGTAAAGGCTATGCAATGTTTTTCTCATCTCTGCATAATTGAATTCTAATTTACAAATATAATAAATAGTGTTTTCTTCATATCTTATCTTAAAATACACTCGTGGTTTAAAACATTTGGTTTAAAATGGTGGTAAGGTGAAGTGCATTTAATGTAACCATAGCTCATAGCTCAGATCTCTTCTCCTAAAACTCACACACACAGAGAGAGAGAGAAAGAGAGAGAGAGAGAGAGAGAGAGAGAGAGAGAGAGAGAGAGAGCTACAGCACAGGGCACTGACTTTTGTAGAGCTTTTTTCAATCCCTTTGATTCCACAGTGAAGTAGCAACTCAACTTTGAGACACTCTTCTTCCAGTTGAATCTGGTGAAGTTGGAGGTGGCTTCTCTTCCCAGTCTTTAACTTTAGAGAGATAGTTTAATCTGGATTCCTACCCCAAAAGAGCCCCAGTGGTGCATTGGTTAGAATGCAGTATTTCAGACTAACTCTGCCCAAAGTCTGGAGTTCGATTTTGTCAGAGCTCTAGGTTGACTCAGCCTTCCAACTTTCTGAGGTCACTAAAATTAAGACCCAGTTTGTTGGGGGTAATATGCTGAGGTTGTAAACCACTCAGAGAGTGCTATAAAGCAGGGGTCCCCAACTTGGTTCATGGTCTGGCACTGGACCGTGGCATGCCAGAAACCAGGTTGTGCAAACAAGCAAAGCCCCATTTGAGGGATGCAGGCAGCATGCAAAACTATGCCCCCTTTGGAGCACGGAAAAACCTCTTTCCATGGAACCGGTTCCTGGTGCTCAAAAGGTTTGGGGTCACTGCTATAAAGCACTATGGAACAGTATATAAATCTAAGTGCTATTGCTATTAAACCAACTTCTTCCAGCTGTAATTCTGTGAAGACACAGAGAGACGGGGAGGATTTTATTCTTCCTTTTTTTTCTTCAGTAAGTGAGTGGCACTTCTGGAGTGATAAGCCTCTTTAGACCTTGTACCCTTCTGAAATACAGAAAAATACTAATTATGAAGAATGACGATTCAGTACAACTGAAAAGTGATGTTTTACACTATTCATTAATGGTAGCATCATCTTTCAAAACACCATCAATTTGAAATGTTTCAAGGACTAAAATCTTTCAGAAATATGATAATTCACTGAAGGGATCCATAACTTGTGTGCAGATTGTTAAGGAAATTATTATTTGGATTTGACCCTTCCCCAGATTTTTGCAACTGGAGTTTTCTGGCAACAATAGACGTTTATTTTAGAATATGGGGAAAAGCCTTTTCTCTGAAATTTGGAGGTTCCCAACCGTCTTCACCTTCTGCAAGGCTGTGAAGACCTGGCTGATTGGGCCATACTGTTAGTTGACCCTGATATATTGCAGGTATAGCTGTGTTGTGACTCTGTTATGGTGCCTCAGCTGCTGTCACTTATGGTTGTTCTTTCCTATTTTGTTTATATTTGTATCTTGAGATTTTACGACTGATTTATTTCTGGACTGTTGTTAACCACCCAGAGTTATGTATTTAAGATGGAAGCCCTATGAAACATAGAAATATATCATATTTAGAAATTATGTGTGTGTATATATGTATGTAAGTATGTATGTATGTACGTATATATGGATGCATCAATGGTGGGATTAAATTTTTTTTTACTACCGGTTCTGTGGACACGGCTTAGTGGGCATGGCAGGTGAAGGATACTGTAAAATCTCCAGTTAGAGGTGGTATTTGCTGGTTCTCCGAACTACTCAAAATTTCTGCTACCGGTTCTCCAGAACTGGTCAGAACCACCTCTGGCATGTATGTATGTATGTATGTATGTATGTATGTATGTATGTATGTATGTTTGATCACTTACCTTAGAGACCACAGTCTTTCTTCATGATGATCTGGTCTTTCAGATCTTCTAATGGTACATGATCATTGTTATAACTGATGAGTGGTCCTCTTCTTCTCTTTCTTTCTCAGGAATATTGCTTGTTCCAAAGTAGGATATAAGGCCTTGTTTATGCCGAGAGAGAGAGGGAGAGAGAGACAAGAGGAAGAGAGACGAGAGAGAGGAAGAGAGAGAGAGGAGAGAGAGAGAGAGAGATATGCCAGCACAAAAATTGGTGGGTTGACATATCAGGAAATTTTTGTGCGAATACTTTCACAATCTTTCTGAAAATTAAATAATCCTATCTCCTGCAGAATTGTCTTTAAAAGAAAATAATAAACTAATGCTAAAATCCTGTCCACCTAGCAGCATGCAAATCATTGCTGGAATTCATTTTTTTTTTGCTACCGGATCTGTGGGTGTGGCTTGGTGGGTGTGGCAGGGGAAGGATACTGTAAAATCGTCAGTCAGAAGTAGTATTTGCCAGTTCTCCAAACTACTCAAAATTTTCGCTACCGATTCTCCAGAACTGGTCAGAGCCTGCTGAATAACACCTCTGATGCAAATGCAAATAGATAAATAGGTACCACTATGGTGGGAAGGTAACAGCATTCTGTGTGCCTGTGTGTATGCTAACCAGATGACCATGAAAATTGTCTTCGGACAATCCTGGCCCCGCCTCAGCCAGGAAACAGAGATGATCATCATATGCCTTAAAGTTGGACATGACTGATGGGGAAACCTTTGTTTTTTCATACTGAAATATTAGCTTTTGATACATAGCAGTTTTCATAACTTTACAATGACATTTTGGAAGCTGAACCCTGCAGAAGACCAGACAGCCCTGCATCTGAGAATCAGTATCTGCCTGTCTTTCCCTATCATTATTCTCTTGAAAATTTCTGTGATCTTGAAAGTGTTAACATGTGATGGTGAAAAAGGGCCACAGGGTGTCAGTATAAGGTAAAATAAAACATTGTTTCTGACTTCCAGTATTTGCTTTAAGGAACAACCAGCTGCTGATAAATCTTGGGGTCTTAATTTTTCCTCTCCCCAAAGAACTGAAGAAAGAAAATATGTTATTTTAAGCGACCTTGGGGATTGAGATATCTCAACAACATTAAGAGGGCCTTGTAATGTGATCTAGCATATTGCTGGTGTTAATTTAATGTGAAATTGCGGAACGGTTCTTGGCTGTACAGCCTCTTAGGCTCCAGGTGTCTCTGAAGCAGCCAATTAATTATATACCTGGCTCCTTTCCCCCCCTTTTTCCCTCTTGGTGCATGTCAATCTCATTTAAGCGTGAGCTTTCTGCATTAACAATTCTCAAGGACTGGCAGAAACCCCTGGGAAGGAGCAAGACAAAGCATAGCATTAACTCTTGAAGATGTTCAGTGAAGAAGCTTCTACTAAGAAGCCATTGTGGATTAAAACTATTTGCCTTTCTTCTTCCATCTCAACTTTGTATGTCCTTTACTTCTCAAATTCTTTTTTTTATTTATATTTTATTAAGAATTTTCATATAATAAAAGACAAAGCAAAAGAGTTTTGTGAAAAGAAGAGCCAGGAGTAACATGTTCCAATATCTCAGGGGTTGCCCCAAAGGAGAGGGAGTCAAGCTATTCTCCAAAGCACCTGAGGGCAGGACAAGAAGCAATGGGTGGAAACTAATCAAGGAAAGAAACAACCTAGAACTGAGGAGAAATTTTCTGACCATCAGAACAATTAACCAGTGGAGGTTTTTTAGGAAGAGATTGGACTGAGGTGGTTTAGGGCTTCCTACCTGAGCAGGACTAGAAGACCTCCAAGGTCCCTTCCGCTATTCTGTTAAATACATAAAAGAACAGAAAAGTGCAATTGAACAAGAAAACAGCAAGGACTCCAAAGTTGAATCCTGAGATACATATGTTCTTTTCTATTGTATTGCTTTATATTACACAAAACTGCTCACTCTACTTATTTCAGGAGAGAACTGGTATTTTTATTCATGGTCCAAATAAAAATTGCATATGGAGTCAAATTTACTTTTTAGAGATAGAGGAAAAAGTATCACTTGGTCAGTCTTCAAAAACTACCAGTCCTTTCTGGAATAAATTTAATGGTTTAAATTCAAGTTATGTCATCATGATGCCCTTTACCTCTTCACACAATGCTCTTAACTTAAGCAAAGAATGGAAAAGAGGCAGCTTTACAGTGGTGAGTATTCAGATTATTTTATTATGTCTTAGTGCCCCCAATATGTTCCTCATATCTTCTTTGCTCTAGACAAGAAAAAATACATACCAATTATATGTTCACAGGGCACAAATTTTATAGATTATATAATAATTAGTTACCTAGGAATTGTGTAACAATTTGTCCAAATCACAAAGATTTCTAAGCTTCTACATTGATGAGTTGCAGGTCCCAGTGCCGGGATGAATCAGCTGACGACCTGCACCCAGACAGACTGTCTGGGTGGGCTCCTCTTGATGGCAAAGATGACAGACACAAAGGTTTCTTTTGGTGAGAGGAAAAGAGCCCAGAGCAAACTTTGCCCCTCTCTTTTATTGTGCAGCAAGCAGGGGGGTGGGTTTAGGTTACATGAGGTTAGACAGGAACAGGAAACACTGCCATATATGGTTAATCCTTATGCCATAGCTGACTCAGGATTTTGTACAGGAACAGGAAACATTGCCATATATGGTTAATCCTTAGTGACTCAGGTTTTACACGTAGCTGTTCCTATAGTGTCACCCTATATATGTATTGTATGTGTATTGGGTTGTCTGTGTACGTGACTTCCTACTGATGTGTCATATCGCAACATCTCCTCTGTTTTTATCTTGTTTTTAGGGCTATTTACTCACTATCCTCACTGTTATGTCCAGTCTAGGTCCTCCGACTCATCCTGTCATAGGTTCATGAGAATTCGTGGTTCCCCTTGGCAGCATCTTTGGTGAACTCGTTATCAGAGTCATCGGAATCTGAGGAGAATTGCAAGAGGGCCTTTTTCTCTATTAGCGCATTAATTTGTTTTTGTTTTGAGTATAAATCCGAATCAATTTGGCCAAATTTTCTTTTAAGGATTTCTAAGAATTTACCTATCACACATGGTCCAATGGTACATGCCAACAAGAGAAGGATAAGTGGACCAGCTATAGCAGATAACAATGTTGTTAACCATGGGGAAAGGTTAAATAGTCCTTGATACCAAGTATGTTGTGAAGCTCGTTCCCTTTCTCTTAATTTTAATCTGGTGTCTAGTTCTTTCATGGAATCTAGGACAACTCCTGAGCTATCAGCATAGAAACAACACTCTTCTTTAAGAGCAGCACATAGTCCCCTTGTTTCAAAAACAAGAGGTCTAGGCCTCTGCGGTTTTGTAAGACCACCTCAGATAAAGAGGTAAGAGAAGTTTGCAAGGCAAGAATGGATTTTTCGACCCTTCTAAGATCTTCATCTATGGTGGCACTTAACTGGCGAAGATGCTGATCAGAAGTAACAAGGCCAGCCTATACCTGTGGCCGTCCCAGAAGCCCCAATCCCAGCAGTACAGTTAGCATCAAAGCAGTTACTACTTCTCTTTTTGCCCTAAGGTTACATTGTCTAGGTTCTAGTAAAGAAACAAAATCTTCTGAGTTATATACATCAATTTTGGGAAACAATTGTACCTGAATACAAAATGATTTTTTGTCAATAATACATAATCATTTCAGCAAAGTCAAAATGTAATTTGGGGAAATAGGAAGAAATCATGGTGTAATTAGTTGTAGAGTTGAGTATTTGTCCATAAGCGTCCTTGATGACCCATGTGATGTTGTGTGGTTTGTGGGCGTTAAGGCTGGTGGATGTCCCATCAGTCCAGCGAAATGAACAGCCAAGCAGGAAGAAGAGGAGTGCTGTCATCTTTTTCGGATGATGGCTCCGCTGGTTGTGGGAGGTGATATGGGCGGACACACCTTTCAGGAACCCAAAGAGTTCTGTCAGGAAGCTGGACTGCTGCGTAGCCTCGACCCCAGGTGATCAATTCGGCAGGTCCTTTCCACGCAGGATCAGGTAACTGTCTATAATAGACTAGTGGTCTCGAAGTGGGAACAGGTGGTTTAGTAAAGTGTCGAGATGCAGCAGACAGGGAGGGGTGCCAGTGAGATTGAGGAAGTTAAGCGTATACAGACAAACATTTAACACATTTTTGTAATACTGGGAGGCTAGGGGGGCCCTTAAGGCCATTTGACCCCATGTATCGTTGCAATGCCAATTTTAAGGTTTGATGAGCCCTTTCAACAATAGCTTGCCCCTGGCTATTGTAGGCAATCCCAAACTTGTGGATAATGGACCAGTGATAGCAGAACTCAGAGAATTGAGAGCTGATATAGGCTGGTCCATTATCTGTTTTTAGAATTTTTGGCGATCCCAGCACTACGAAGGTCCGAATACAATGATTAATAACATGCTTTGACGCCTCTCCCCTTTGAGGGGTGGCCATAATGAACCCTGAATAGGTGTCAACAGACACATGAAGGTATTTCCAAGGGGCAAAAGGTGAGAATTGAGTGACATCCATTTGCCATGTCTCACAAGCCTCTATGCCCCTGGGATTAATCCCTTGAGGAAGCGTTTTTGCTTGCAAACTGCAAGTGGGACATTGTTGGATGATTGCCTTTGCTTCTTCCAGAGAAATGCCAAATTGTTTAACCAGAGCCTTTTGTTTTGATGAAAATAACTATGACTTTCCCCTGCTGATAGAGGGGAAGGTTGAGGCATCTTAATACTGATTGGAAGTATTTTACAAGCAGTATCAGCTACCTGGTTCCCTTCAGAAAGGAAACCTGGGAGATGTTGATGACTACGTATGTGGGCTACGAATAGGGAATGGGTCCTAGATTGAATGAGCATTTGCAGCTGAAGCAACAGTGTCATTAATGATGGTTGTATAGAAGGAGATAGATATGCCTCAAAAATATGTAAGACCAATTGGGAGACATATAGACTATCCGTTATGATGTTAATTGGTTGTTCAGGAAATGTTTTCAAAGCCAAGTTAAAGGCAGCCAATTCAGCTTGTTGTGCTGAAGATTGGGGCTTTGTCAATTGCTTGTGCCAGTTGCCTTGATCATACCAGACACAGGCACCATGAGTTTTAGAGCCATCAGTGAAGATTGTGATGGCTTGAGTTAGTGGAAAAGCAACTACTGGAGAGGAAAGGTAATAGGTACCGTTTTTATTAGCTGCAAACGAGGGTCAGAAGGAAGATGGCAAGAGATGGGACCAATCCAATTTTCCAGAGCGTCCTGTAATACATCAGATGTCTGAAAAGGGGGTCCCATTGAGACAGTTTGAAGGAACATGTATTGCCTGGAGATCATGGCCGAGTAGGGCCTTAGCTCGGTGACGCCCCTTAGTACAGAGCAAGGCGAGCTGAAGGGCCCGAGAGGTAATAGTTGCCCTAGGAGTATGGGGAAGGTGAAGCCATTCAATGATGCACAGCTTCTTTGTTTTGGGGCTGTTTGGAAGAGAATAGCTGTGAGGAGAGCAGGTGTGGGCAAGATAGCCAAAGATAGCAAACAGTTGGGGATGATGCGATCCACCCACACTTGCTTTAAGGTATTGTTGACTTGGGCTAGTGCCTCCAAGTGCTGTCTTGTAAGATGGACCACATCTGAAGGATGTTTCAAGCCCGTAAGGGCATGGAATAGAGGGGAAAGGGTTGCAGTAGTGACAGAAAGATAAGGCCGTGCCCAATTGAGAAGGCTTTTGTTGAAGGGGAAGAGGGAGGGGGAGCGGGGGCGTTTGGAGACAAAGAGTAGGTGGGTGGAGTTTCTGCTGGAAGAGGAGAGGGGGATTAAGGGGGAGGAAGGAGAGGAATGTAAGGCTTTTGTTGAAGGGGAGGAGGGAGGGGAGCGGGGGTGTTTGAAGACAAAGAGGAGATGGGTAAAGTTTCTGCTGAAAGAGCAGGGGGAATTAGACAAAGGAGCTGCTGAAAGAGCAGGGGGATTTGAAGAAGGAGGAGGGAATCTTGTTGATTCAAAGTTGAATCAGGAGAAGGATAAAAAATATCAATCGCAGCCATGAGCGCTCTCCAGGTACAGAGAATATGTGGCGCTGCCCGAGGAGGTTGATGGATCCATTTCCCAATTTTCTCCCATGTGGAGCGTTTAAGAGTGCCATCCTCGGAATAGGCTGGGCAATGTTTTTGAAGATAGAGCAGAAAAGAGATTATAGCTTTCCTTGAAAGAGGAAAGACTGTCATGCCATTAGTTCTTTGCAGAGCATTGGCCTTCCTGACTAAAAAATGAAGTTCATCCACATGCTTGGACAGAACTTTGGAAAGTGGGAGCCCATACTACGAATGCGCTTGCTGTTGCCCAGTGGGTAGTACGGGAGTCAGGCGACGTCTCCCTAGAAAAGGAGCACGTTGTGAAATCACGTCGGGGTCACCAGTTGATGAGTTGCAGGTCCCAGTGCCGGGATGAATCAGCTGACGACCTGCACCCAGACAGACTGTCTGGGTGGGCTCCTCTTGATGGCAAAGATGACAGACACAAAGGTTTCTTTTGGTGAGAGGAAAAGAGCCCAGAGCAAACTTTGCCCCTCTCTTTTATTGTGCAGCAAGCAGGGGGTGGGTTTAGGTTACATGAGGTTAGACAGGAACAGGAAACACTGCCATATATGGTTAATCCTTATGCCATAGCTGACTCAGGATTTTGTACAGGAACAGGAAACATTGCCATATATGGTTAATCCTTAGTGACTCAGGTTTTACACGTAGCTGTTCCTATAGTGTCACCCTATATATGTATTGTATGTGTATTGGGTTGTCTGTGTACGTGACTTCCTACTGATGTGTCATATCGCAACACTACATTATATCCTAATTCACACTGGATTATCACACTGATCTCTACCCAGCATAGGTCCAATGCTTGATTGATATAATAGCAATAGCAGTAGCAATAGCACTTAGATTTATATACCTCTCCATAGATCTTTACAGCACTCTCTGGACAGTTTACAATGTCAGCATATTGCCCCCAACAATCTGGGTCCTCATTTTACCAACCTCAGAAGGATGGAGTCAACTTTAAGCTGTTCAGAATCGAATTGCTGACTGTGGGCAGTGAGTTAGCCTGTAATCCTGGATTCTAACCACGGTGCCATCACGGCTCTTAAGCGAAAGCTATAATATTTTACTATAGTATAGAATAAGCACAACTTAAACCTTTGATTTAAAACAGTTAGGGGATAAAACATACAGAGAACATTTGCTGGGATTGGGTATGTCTAGTTTAATGAAAAGAAGGACTACAGATGACATGATAGCAGCGTTCCAATATCTAAGGGGCTGCCACAAAGAAGAGAGGGTCAAATCAACTTATTTTCCAAAGCAGTGAAAAAGGCAGTATAAGAAATAATGGATGGAAACTAATCAAGGAAAGAAGCAACCTAGAACTAAGGAGAAATTTCCTGATTAATCAGTGGAACAACTTGCCTCCAGAAGTTATGAATGCTCCAACACTGGAAATTTTTAAGAAGAGATTGGATAACCATTTGTATGAAATGTTATAGGGTTTTCTGCCTCAGCAGGGGGTTGGACTAGAAAACCTCCAAGGACCCTTCCAACTCTGTTATTCTGTTATTTTGATAGCCTTTACTCAGGGTATTTATTAATGATTAATTTATTAATTGTTTTACCCTTGGCTAAAGTCATAATGAGTTCACCTTCTGTATATCGCTAAACACTGAGAACTTTTACATATGAATATGTGTCCATGAACATATGTTCTGGGTAATGCTTATTTTTATTTGATTTTTGTATTCAGTTAATAAAAACAAGAAGTTAAAATGAAAACATAGTCTACACCGTGATAGATGATTCACAAATCACACACATACACATTATTCTAAACCATAAGGTGGTTTGGTTGTTTTTGATTTATTGTGATAAGTGAAATCTTTTATATTAACTAGAACTGTGAGTGTATGTTATCCTATGAAATCTCTGCCTTATTGCAGATGGAGATGGGAAACAGCATCATGTTATTTTTTTATTTTAGAAGGGATAAATAGTTGTGAGCAACATTTAAAGTTTCTGAGGAATATTTTGTTTTCTGAGAATTATTCTTATTACTACTGCATCAGTTTAAACTATGACCCTTGATGTAAAAAGTTATAAATATTGATGTAATAAAAAATAAAATAATAAATCATACTAGCAGCCTGACACTCTTTTGTGTACCCCATTGTGTTCCAATGAATCCTTTCAATAAAAATTAACATTTTTAAACAGAAAATTCTCCCTAATGCTCAGTTTTAAAGTGGTGTGAAATAGAAAACTTCTTGGCATTGCTTTAAAGAAACAATTCTCTCCCCCTATATTTTATGCATTTCTTTTCTGTGAAAGGATAAATCAAAGGAGGGCAGGACATAGCACTCAGTATGTGACAGAGTCTACATTAGCAAAACCTTCAGATGTCAGGAATGCTGGAGAAATTGTCTATTAAATTTGCAGGGCTTTTGTCAAAATAAAAGCAGATGGCCTGAGGACTTTGTTGTGGTGACATAGACAGAAACAGTAAGTGCATGTAATTCCAGATGTGTGGCATTTTTATCTCGCATCTGAAGTCAACATTCCCCACTTCCTTCCTACTCCTGCAGTGCATCATGAGAAGAAACAGCTCAATGTATGTTTCTAATCACCAGGAACGAAGATGTTGGCTTTTATGTCCTCCTGGCCAGCATTAATAATCCTAAACCTGATAAATTCAGCAAGGCAATAATCGGAAGTCAATGCCATATCCCATTGCAGAAGTTTAAAATTAAAGGCGAAACCAAGAATAGGTCAAGAACTCCTGCTGAGTTTGTACTGAATAGTGCGCCCCTTCCAAAGTCATATTAGGCTTTGATTTATATCCCATATTTTCTTCAGATTCAAGGCATTCCGTATATATACCTGAGCCACAATGTCTGCTTCAAGGATGGCAATCATGCCATTTACAAAAAGATATTTAATTCATGTGTCATAATTTGCCCCTCCATTTCCCAAAGTCAACCGTGGACTGGCCAACATTCATCCAGATTTAACTTGTACTTGAATCTTCCCACTTTTTATCCAGCACCTTAACCACTCCATCCATTATCATGTATTTAGAGAGCCAGGAATTCTACAAAGATGTCTAACTGCCAACTGTCATTAACTGCCATTTCTTCAATGTAGTCTGGCTGCCAATTGTTGCTAGTTGTTTGGTTCACCCTACAGTGCTATTCAGGGTGGACCACGAGGAGACGAACTAGCATCATACCACTCCATCATATTTACACTTGTTCTTGCATATGTTAGATTTTGTCCATGGATGATTGAGTGGAGACCTGACAGTCTTAGACATGGAATTCTTCAACTCAGTTCTTCTAAGCAGCCTCTGCATATCATCCTGCAGCTATTATAGGCTGAGTATTCCTGATTTAAAGCCTTATCATATAGAGTGAATGTAGTTCAGCAGTGAACACGCTGCCCTTTGTTTACATTTGCAGGGCCTATTTAAAAATGAGGTCAGATCACTCTGTCAATGGATTGGCCACATATTTCCTGTTCTGACTCTAATCTGACTGCCCTTATTAAATGCACCCTGTCCGCAATTCGTCTCTGCCATCTTCGCACCCCTCACTCCAAATCCTGGCAAGTTGAAAGCGTCTTAGCTAGGATTTCCAAGAAACCCCCGGTGGACAATTACCCTGCATGGCAAAAGAGTAATGTGCCACCTGGTTGGGACTAATTTAAATGGAAATTGCCTGTGTTCCCCTGACAGTCAGCTGAATTATATGCTGAATTTGAACAGCCACATGCTAAGAGGCATTGCCTCCCCCTTTCTAGTATATAACATGTTTGCATAAGCATAATCAGCCTGCTAGAGCTTTAGGTACAGGAATAATATTCATTCGCATGGCAGACATTCAAACAAATATTTTGTGTTGAAGAAAAAACATGAATTAGGTCTTTCAGTGGAACCAGGATGGAATCTTGAATGATCCTGCAACTATAGATCTTTATATATAGTTCCTAGTCATCATATGATTGGTTTAGAATAATATGTAGTATGAACTCAGCCAAGGGTTACTGTAAACCAAGGTTTATGGCTTAGTGTAATGTATTGTGTGACCCTGCCAATTATGGTTCATTAAGTCAACCGTGGTTACAGAAATCATGATTTAACCCAAACTATGAACCTATTTGGTTACATATTTTTGCAAGTAATCAGTTTTCTATGTTTGAAGATGGAGTATCCAATAGGCAGGAGAGAGAGATGTATGTTTTAGCGTTCATTTTCCAAAAGTAAAAGTATCAAGTGATCTTAGTCTAGGAGAAAATCTGTCGGAAACAGATACAACAACATTCTATAAAAGTCAAGGGTAGTAGCTGGGTCCAGTACTTGAAGAACAGGTTGGAGCCAATCTCCTCTTGGCTTTTCTTCCACCAGTAGCATCAATTAAGCAGGTTTCTTTGTCCTTCAGAGTGGGTAGTTAGATAGATCCAAATAGATCCATATAACTGTGTTTTCCCTCTCCTGCCATTTTTTTTTCTAGCCATACCCCAGGAATTTTCACATGGCACTGAGTCTTCAAGATGTTTTACCACTTGTTCCCAAATTCAGGTTTCCAGTTCCTGAAGGAGATGATGATGTACCATCGTGCCTCCTGTCCCGGTCCCATTTATTTGTACCTATTTCCTGTATTCTTACTCATGTTTATACTTTTACCTATTATCTTGTAAGCGATTGACAAATCAAATAAATAAATAAAATAAAAATGATGATCAGTGATATACCAATTATTATCTCTCTCTCTCTCTCAGTTTAAAAGACACCTTGAAGGACTGTCTGTTTTTCCAGATTTGGCTATTAGTCCCTTGGATCTCCCCTAGAAAACATTTTAAAATTTCCAGTTATACAGAATGATGATGTTAGAATTTTAATAGTAGCAAAGTGACAGCATCTTAACCACTTGGTGGCTCTTGTGTTAAAGGAGAAAACTTTCTCAGCTGACAGGTAAACCCATCTACCAATGAGAGCAGTGCAGGAATATTGGGGAAGATGGAATAGATTGGCGTGATGTTGGCAACTTGTGCTAACACTGTGCTAGCACTTTATAAGGTGGAAAAACCTTGGGAGTTCTTTTTTTTTTTTGAAAATTTTATTTGGGTTTTTACAAAAACAAAATACAAATAAAACATCTTTTTTTGAAAATACCATGGTCCCAGGTTGTCACTTCTTCATACAGACACAAAACTCAATTTCATGCTCATTTTTATGTTCTATTCCATATCTTATTACCGTTTTATATTTTCTACATAGTTTTTCCCCTTTTTTAATTTTCTCAACTTTATTTTAATTATCTCATCTCAATTCAAATCATTATATTTATATTTTTGCCTGTCCTGTTTCAATTTCATATTATCTTTTCTTATTAAACAAATTTTTCCCTGTAGTTACCAATTGAAGTATGATACCTTTATATCTTTTAATTTTATCCATTCAAACTCTTATTTAAGCTTCAATGTATACCTTTAAGATTACAGCATTCAATATAATACATAACTTCCAATCGAATTCTGCTTGGTACATTCTTAAAATACACACTATATTCTTAAAAAGAAAAAATTATATATAGATATATGTAAATAAAACACACATTCCATTCCAATTCAATTCTATCATTAACATTCCTTAAAATCTTAACATCTTTAACATTTCTTTTCAATTAAATATCATACTTCCTTAGGAACACTTATAAACTTTCCATAGTTAATTCTTTTTTTTCCATATTTCTCACTTATATTTTTATAAATCATTACTAATAATTAAAATGTTCCCATTTAATTCTCTCAATCACTTTAATTCATTTATTTATTAACAAACATTCCACTACATTACAGTAAATATTTTATCCATCATTTTAGTCATATTTTCTAAAATTATTTCTGTTTGTAATATAACAATGCTATCTTATGTACCTTTGCAGAATTCCTTTTACAATTAAATTTTCACCCATTATCTCTAAACAAGCTTATGGTTACAATCCTTATATCTTTCCCCGTTTCTCCATTTTTTGTTTCTGTCTTTTACAACTTCTTTTCCTTGCCTTCTTCCCCCTCTTCTTCTCCCTCCCCTCCCCCCCGTCTCTCTACTTCTAACTCTCTCATCTGTAATCCCCTCTTCTGTTGCTTTCTAATATTATACTTATCTTTCAAATTGTTCTTCTTTTTGGATGTTTTTTCTAGTCTTAAACCTTTCACTCTCTTTCCCCCCTTTTCTTTTTTCCCCTCACTTAAAATTATTTGATCATTAAAGATGGCTTCTTCTTTGTCCCAATCTTCTTGTTCTACAAGCGTTTCTTGTTGTTTATCATAGTTCCAGATCTCCATTTCTAAGAATTGAAATACGAAGCCAAAGGAATCTCTCCCTTCTTGTGCATCTTCTTTCTATTTTTTAAGTTCCATTTTCAGTTCTTCTAAGAGTGATACCATTTTAAAGACTTTTAAACAACCACCCGGTTAATTTTAGTCATCTAGATGCAAAAACCAAAAATCACCAAGTAATCCAAATAATCCAAGTCTGTTTCTTCTTGCTTCTTTTTTCCACTTTCTCTTCCTGGGGTTCTATTATTTTGTTACTAAGTTTCCATTAAAATGTATCTTTGAGGAATCTTGTTAAGATTTCAGTGTAAGTTCCTTTTAGGTACAGTTCCATTCCTTAGTTCCAGGCAGTCTCCTCCATTTTTCCAGATCCTGACCTTTTATTCTTTTTTTTCTCCCTTTCCTACTTTTAAAAACTTTTTAATATCCCGAAATCTTTATTATCCCTTTGACTTTTATTTTCAGCTTAGATGCCTATTAATGTCAAAGTGGATTTTTTTCAATTTCTTGCTTAAGTCTCTTAGCTGTCAGTATAAGGAAGGGAAGAAAAAAAAACCTAATACTTTCTCATCTCTCTCTCCTTCGCAGCTTCAAAATCTTTTTTGGGAACTATGTTATTTAATTTAAATTCCAGGGTACCTTATGTTGTTGCTTTTTGGTTTAACCCAGTCAACCAAAACTTTCTCTTCTTATCTTCCTCCTGCACATTCTTTTCCAGTTCAGTTCTTCTTTGAGGTGGCCATTGCTGACCACCGCTGCAACTGCCTTCGGGAAAGGGAGTAATGGCCAGCTGGAGAAGAGAGACACGGCTCTCCTCAACCCTGCTGGCAGTCTCCCCCTTCTTCACCACCTCTACGGGGTGGCTTAGCCCCAAAACCAGCTGGCTCGGGGTACTCTGGCGGTGAGCACAGATCGAAACTGCGCACGATCATGGTTTTCGGTCTGTCACTGAAGAGACTCAAACCGGAAGCCCAGAGTTCTATTATACTGGAAGAAGATAGAAAAGGAGAGATCTCTGAATTTCTTGAATGTTATATCCCAGGTAGGAAAATATTTGAGAGCAGACAGATCTGGTGAAGGAGCAAGTGGAATCAGGCATTGCCTCCAGAAACCCCAGTTGTCCATTGATGGACAGAGTCTTTTACTCAGAGGATAGATGCCATCTCAGTCTGTTGCACAGAGTTGAATTCTACCCACACATAATGAGGGAGAAAAAAAATCTTCTTTGAACTCAGTGAGACTTGAGCATGGGGAAAGTATACATAAGAACATGCTGTTATACAATTAAAACCTGATGTTATAGATTGGTATATTCAGGCTCAAGTATGAATTTTTTTTAATAAGTATTGGTCATATCCAACATACACACACCCAGTTCATAAGAGTTGGAAAAATTAGGTGGAAACAGGTTTCTCCACTGAAAGAGAAAGTACTACGTTGTTTTGTATACTCCGAAACAATTTCTGCCCTCTTGGACACCCCGTCTAAATGGAACAGAGAAAGTTTTTGCAATTTCACTACCCTGATCGGGTGAGGTGAATGATGGCATAATGAAAAACCAGGAGGAGAAAATTGTTTTTGAAAGCAATTGCAAGAGAGTGCTCTTAGGGGTCTTAAGTGACCCTGTGGACAGTTGCTGAGATAACACTGTGAACAGGGGTGGGATTCAAATTTTTTAACAACTGGTTCTGTGGGCGTGGCTTGGTGGGCGTGGCTTGGTGGTCATGTTATTGACTGGGTGTGGCCAACTCAATATTACTCACATTGAGGCATGCATCTCCTCGCCTGGCCTCTCCTGACTGTGCGGATGCTGCAACAGTCATAAGTGTGAAAAATGGTCATAAGTCACTTTTTTCAGTGCCATTGTAACTTTGAATGGTCACTCCACAAAAGCAAAGTACTAGCAGAGGAGGGGAAAAAAAACTCCAGAGAGGTTCCTGAGACAGGAAGTCTAGTCCTGCCAAGAATGTAATAAGGGTTAATGGAGAGGCAGTTTCTGTAAGCAACACCAGAATGTTTCCTTCCTGCTTTCCTTACAGGATTAGTCCAGTAATTTCTTCTAACAACCGGTTCTCTGAACTGCTTAGAATGTTAACAACCGGTTTTAGCGAACAGGTACGAACTGGTAGAATCCCACCCCTAACTGTGAAATATCAATTAAAAATTAAAATGCGATACAAATGATTTGACCTTCATTTAATGGGGTTGCAGAAGGTCTGCACTGAACAAAGAAAACTATGTCAAAAATACTTCCCATTTGATGCAAGTTGATATAAGAGGCTCCTGAAAATAACTCCTGTATATACTGGTGGTAGAATTAGAAGCTGGTCGTGAGTTTTTCATGTGCCTTAGTTTTTCTATATAGAAAAATTGATATCAGTATCAAGTAAAATGTGCAAGGATTCTTCCTCCTTCCTTCATTTTATTTTAATTTATTAATTAAGGTTGACAGAGAGAAAATTAATTTATTTATCAAATTTATTTGCTGCCCATCTTGTGGTTCAGCTGACTTATGCATTCTTTAGTCCTAGAGTTACCAGAAAAGTTTACTGGCCAAAAATTTGTGTTGCCCAGTTAGCTGATTCCCCCGCCCCCCCGCCTTAATGATGATACTGGTGGGTGGGAGTTTTCCTTATAGGCTTAGTTCTGAGTGGCAATTGGAGTATTTCCTGGGTTTTATTTCCTGCCCCACTGATGTCATTTACTTCTGGGAAAAAGAATCATCACTTACCCTCCTTCATGTGGGGCAGGGTTGGACTAATGCGGATTGGTAAATTTTGATTCGCCAAATTTTAAACTGCCCAAATGACAGATCGAAATCATAGTCATACTCTGTGTGCTGATGGCTTGTCATTTGGACTGTTTCTTAATATGCTTGTGGAAGACTGATAAAAAAAAAAAAACCAAATAGTTCAGAAACAGAATCCAGGATGAAGGGGAATGGGCACAGCAATATGTAGCTAGAAGAACCTCTTTCTTTCTCCCTCTCTCTTTTTTTTTTTACTGCCCTAGTACAGGTAGTCCTGGTTACACATTTTTATGAGTTTATCAAAATACAAAATACGAAGAGAAATTCTAAAAAGCAATAGAAAACTAGGGGGGAGGGAGGAAAAAGACGGTGTAAAGAGAACGAAAAAGGCATTGACTTCCAACTCTCTTTAGCACAATGGAAGATAACAACAATACCACCTCAACTTTATAGTTTTACAAACAGTATATAGTAGCCATTTCTATAGCAACAAACATATCTACGGTAATTGGCAAAAACAAAATCAAAGTTTCTTATTTTTTTTAATTGCAAGCACAAAATCCAGAAGCAATTTCCAAATAGAAACAAAGTTAAGTATATTCTCTTCTTTGAATAAAAGAATCAATTTGACCACCTCTGCTTCTCCTTGCTGTGGGGAATAATGCTTCTGTTTACTCATTAATCTTTCTCATAATTTATATTAAAAGAGTTCCCTATATTATTTCATTTTTTTTAACTCTAACGGGAGAAAGCCATTCTATCTTTCTCTTTTGTGGTTTAAATTATGCCTTATGGTGAATCACTAAAATATTAGAGGGTCACTTTGCCCCCAGATACTGAACCAGGGAGTGAACACAGAAATGCACGAGTAGAGTACGCACACACAAATACAGTTGACTAGAGGGATGGGAGAATCCCTGTAGCAGCTTTAAGTAAAACTTCAGTATTATCGTATTATATGTCATAGGTACTGGTATAGGAGATTTTAAAAAGAGATTTAATCAATTCACAGAGGGTTAGCCCATTAGTGGGTCCCTGTTTTCTTTCCCCTGAATTATAGGCAATCTGTCTTAGATACCACATCATTGTCTATTGTATGATACAGAATTCTGGACTGGTGGGGTTCTTATCTCAAACCATCAGAGCTCTTATAATTGTTCTATAACAGGTAGTCCTTGACTTATAATTCCAATTGAGCCCAAATTATATCTTATCTATCTATCTATCTATCTATCTATCTATCTATCTATCTATCTATCTATCTATCTATCCATCCATCCGTCTATCTATCTATCTATCTGGAACTCCATCATATTTATTCAACAAAGAATCTGAAGAACAGAGCAGCCTAACGCTGCAGCTGGTACATAGTGAATTAGCTGCTTGTCCTGTCATTTGGCTCACTGCTGGGTCAAATGGTTAATCTGAAAAGCCACATGGTTCTGGTGTTTATCCATTTGGTCCTCCATGCTGGAGCAAGGTATTCAGCAGTGAATGGCATAGACAGAAGGTCCATTGTAATCTGGACCTACGAGCTCAAAGCAAGGCGACCTCCCATGAAGGGATCTCCATAGATGTGATAAAAAAAAAAGACAAATCAAGGTGATGGCCATGACCATGTGATTGAAGGTCCATTTGTTGTTGTTTTTAAATGTATATAATGTGTGCAATCCATGTGAAAACCAGGTGGAGCATCAGTTGCTCTGTGGTGACTGCCATCCTGACTTTTTGGCCTTCCCTGTCTCATGTACTGAAAGCACTGAGTTAGTGTTGTGCTGTTGTATCAAAGGGACAGCAGCACAATTGCTGTAACTTTCAACGAGATTTAATCTCACTGAATTTAGACAGCTTGTAGATGGCATCACATATAGGAATCCAAAGGAGCTGACTGAGAAGCAATGACTTCCTGCCTAGGACTGTCCATTTAAAGCAGGGATGTCAAACTTGATTTCATTGAGGGCCGCATCAGGGTTCGTATTTGACCTCGGGGTGGGGGTGGGGAGGTGAATCTGGCTTCCCCATTGACTCTGCTTGTCAGAAGGTTGCCAAAGGGGATCACATGACCCAGGGACACTGCGACCGTCATAAATATGAGTCAGTTGCCAAGCTTCTGAATTTTGATCAGGTGACCACGGAGATGCTGCAGAGGTCATAAGCGTGAAAAATGATCATAAGTCTTTTTTTCTAGTGCCACTGTAACTCCCAAGAGTTAACCTAACCCTAACCCTAAACAAACAATTGTAAGTCAAGGACTACCTGTATTCCTAAATCTACCAACCCTACAATAGTATTGCCCCCGTGTTCACCAAGCTCTTCTTATTACCTCTTTCTTATTTTTCCATTTCTGCTTTAGCTTCTTGTTTCTTTGGCTGAAATTCTTGAGCTGATCAGGATTCACGTCATGCACGCATCTCTTCTGTGGAGCTGCCAAATATCATAGCAGTTCCCACCCTTTTCTTCTGCATCCCTGTTCTAGGGTGGCTGCCACTGATCTTGCTGCAGCTGCTGCAGAGGGAGGAGAAGAAAAGCGGGGGGGGGGGAAGACCCTTTAGTAGCTTTTCTCCTCCCCCAGTGTCCATGCAGCAAAAAGGGACCATTAACAAGCCCAGCGGATGGTTTGGCACTGCTGCCTTTCATTAGAAGTTAGCAGTCACCATTGTGAGCCATTCAGCTCCTGAACATAGAAAAGAGAGTGATCATTGGGGTGACTTGAGCAGATGGTTGGGTGGTGTTTTTTCTTTTTTAAGAAGGAAAAACAAGGCAGCCCTTTCCTGTTTTTGAAAACATCTGAATGGAACTGAACAGCCTCGGCAGTTTTTCTTCTTCTTGGCCTGTTGCAAAATGATAGAGAAAAGGGGGCTTTTGTGTCAGCCACTGCATATCATATGGAATCTGACTTGCCTGCAGGATTTTCCTCTCTTCTAGAAGCTAATTATCCTGGAGCAGTTTTATTGATTGTTCAGGGACAGTGGAGGATTCTCCAGAATTATTGGCTGCTTATTAGAGACAAATTAGATGCTAATTCCAAACTGACTCCGCCTACAGCCTGTGGAATTTGCTGAGCAGGCTTTCCACATAGTGCCAAGATCTGGGTTTCCATCTCTTCTGGAGGGAAATCCATTCCCTTCTTCCTCCAGTTGAGATGTAGAGGCTGATCTAGGAAGAACGAGGATTCTTAGGAAAGGAACAAATCCAATTTCCTTTCCTTTAATGTGCTGTCTGCACAGTAAATCAAGGCACAGGATCACGTGAAGTGTTAATACCACTTTATAATGCCTTGGTAAGGCCACACTTGGAATATTGCATCCAGTTTTGGTCGCCTAACTGACTACCTAGATCCATCTGTTAATTTTATTAGCGTTTCCTTATAAGTTTTTTTTAATCTGAAGTGATTCATCCCGCAATTAAAACTCTGGGTTTTTTTTAGTAAGAAAAAACATACTGCATTGTGACTGATAGTAATGGTATTTTATCACTAAGGGAGTCCATGATCTTTTTATCTTTCTATTTTTGACCTTTAGAAAGCCAAGGTAATTTTTAACAATTCTTAAGGGGCAGTTGCAGTGAGGACAGCATAAACAAGTTGGATATGTCAATTTTACTCATGTATAGAAGGACTTTAATTGTTTTTGACTACAGTTCACTGCCTCTTGTAATAGCACTAGTTTCACATTCATGCACTAAAGATCCAGCAAAAACCGACCGCATTGAGATTCTATCGTTCCACTGCAGTATTTATTTATTTTTAGATCTGGCCTTCCCTCCACAGTGGACCTCAAGCTGTTATACAGTGGGGTCCCAGAAGGCAAATATGGCTATTGGCGTGTCTCAGCTTTGCAAAAGCAATTCTTGTTCTGCTCTACAGCCTTCAACGATTGGCTGCCATCCAAGTCTGGGATAATGGGAAAGTTCTCAAAGGCTAGCCTTCAATTCTAATAAATACATAAATACAACACCCTCAAGAATCAAACAAGAACATTGGTGATTATGCATCTTTGAGGACGTAGTTAAATTCTTCTGAAACCAGCCATCATTTCGTCTATTTTCTTATTCATGAAAATGTTTGGATAGCATGTCCTCAAGGAGGACACCATCACAAGGTTTAACTACATCCAGAGTTCAGAATAGACTTGTGGGAGATGGTTTTGCTTGAGTAGTATTGCTTGATTTCTCTTTTAAATGGTACTAAGTCCTCAGAAATTTCAAACAGTGAATTCTAACCATGGCACTTGAAAAATACTTCTGTATCATGAGACAGTTGTGCTATCAGAAGCAGATTCACAGAGGTAGGCTGAAGTCATGTAACTCTGAGGCATGTCTTCCTTTATTATTTAATGCAAGCCATGTTCTAATCTGCCTGTAGTTATTCTCCTCTGCACAAGCTCCATGGGCTTAAATAGGAGTTCTTTTGTATACCTCTATCATCTAACATAAAGTCATCCTGAATTTGTCGACTGATGAAGCCTTATTGAAGCATAGCTCATCATTAGAAATGTAGCTTAATATCCACAAAGGATTGTTCTCCTCAACATAATTTGTGTGTGTGTGTGTGTGTGTGTGTGTGTGTGTGTGTGTTATTCAGCTCTTGAATGGATCCAGTAACAAATTCTAGTTCCCCCATGGACTACTTTCTCCAAACACTCCTTCTACATTATTTTCCTGGTTTCATAGTACTTAATTCCCCCTTTACTGATTCAGTCTATGTTATAAGATCAAACATGCAGACAACACATATGTGTACCTGCCCTTTGTAGCCTGATCAGTGTATACTTGAAGACCTCATGGCAATGCAACAATGCAATTAGTATTGCTACTTCCTGTGCAAGATCTGTGCATATTTTAATCATGTATTTTATATTTCATGTCATCTAGCTTGCTTTAATTTAACTGTGATGCTTCTGACATGAATAAACAAACAAAGATCAACTTTATCCAGCTGATACCCTAATGAACAATAAATGAGACTGTTCCTTCTTATCTGCTGGGTTCCTGACATTTGAATCAATAGATTAATCGGAAATTCGTAGAGAAGAAAAAAATCCCATTTTTTTTGTTAGACATAAATATTACCAGCTGCTTCTGTTGTTGGTCTAAGCTTTACGCTAATCACACTTGGACAGAGCTGTCCCTATTGATCCTGGAGTAATTTATGGTTCACCAGGAGAACATGACGTACCTCTCTGAGCTGCTGATTGTTAAAAGTTCACCAATTTCTTGTTAGCTATTTCAAGAAGGAGCTTAGAGTTTGCCACAGATGCTTGTGGGTTAATGCTTAAACGTGGGGTGGCTGTCAAGCAACATTTAGTTTGCCTCTCTTTTGTACTTTTGAAATGTTTTTATGAAAGGCAACCTTACATGGCCTGCCAATGGGATTCCATACAACAGGTACTGGAAAATCACACTGTGAGAATCCTTCCTTTCTTATGGGGCTTCCAAAATAATCCCTGCAATTACTCAGAAGTATTTTAGGGGACTGGAGGCTAAAACATACAATGAACGGTTGCAGGAACTGGGCTTGGCTAGTCTAGTAAAGAGAAGGACCAGGGGAGACATGATAGCGGTCTAACAATATTTAAGGGGCTGCCACAGGGAGGAAGGGGTCAAGCTATTTTCTAAAGCACCTGTAGGCCAGACAAGGAGTAATGGATGGAAACTGAACAGATTCGACCTGGAAATAAGGAGAAACTTTCTGACAGTGAGAACAATCAACCAATGGAACAGCTTGCCCTTGGAAGTTGTGGGAGCGCCATCCCTTAGACTTTCAAGAAGAGATTGGACTGCCATTTGCCAGAAATGGTGTAGGGTCTCCCGCTTGGGTGAGGAGTTGGACTAGATGACCTACCAGGTCCCTTCCAACTCTGATTATCTGTTATCCGTTAAAATGTAAATGCAGTATCTGTTGGGGAATTTATTAGGGTGCTGCTCAACATCAAATGCTACTTTGTTGAGGGTTTCTAGTGGGTAAAGTAAAATTCACTCTGTCCCATGGAGTAGCTTCCCACACTTAGATATTTTTAGATTCTTCTTCCCTATTCTTTTCTCCTCTCTGTTTTCCCCCTTTCTCTAAAGATAGTGTCACCTAATTATCATGTTTCATCCTGAAAGCATCTGGAGAAGTTTTTTCTAGCTGTTTTTTGACTTCAGATGCTTTGTATTCATTCTGTGTATGCAGTTGAACATTGGCAGTTACTTCTCATGAATTAAGGAAACCAATCTCTTAACAGTCTGGAATACAGTACAGTACCTCATTAGCAACTGTTTGAAGTTATGAGGACACTGAAAAAAGTCACATGATCATGATTTGGATGCTTAGCAAACATACAGTGGTTGCAGCATCCCACAGCCATGTGATCTCCACTTAGATGTCTTAGATGTCTCACTTAACAATTGCAGGTGATTTGCTGAATGTCTACTGAAGGACCTCATCCAAGACTGCTGAGACTGCCTTCATAAATCAGTGCAGTCAGGTGATGCTTAACAACGGCATTGCTTAATGATGGACTTGCCTGTCTCAATTAGGGTCATTAAGCAATGACTATCCGTACTACTGGTAGCATTTTCACCTCTGAATATTTATCCCTACCAAATCAATATTTAATGGCCACTGACATTGCTGCAGGAATTGACTTTGAAAGATTTTCCCCAAGACAGTTGCTGACGGTGGACTGGATGGAGAATAACCAAAATATCTGTAACTATCTGTAAATATCAGTAACTGTGGTCTCTCTATTCTAACCCATGAAGATCTTCTCCACAGCAGGACTCTTTCCCTGTCTCTTGAGGAACAGACTTGAAGATGATGACTTTGTTTCAACTGTAGGATAGATGCCATTTTATACTTGCCCACCTGGCAATGTCATGAAAGGGTCATATTACTCGTAGGCACCCAGTTGTCCACCTAGAGTGGTGCAGTGGCCTAGAGATGGAGCTCTTGTCCCACAATCAGGAGACTGTGAGTTTGATCCTAGGTAGCGGCAGATATTTCTTTCTCTGAGCACAATGAGAAAATATCTGCAGCGAACTCCACATAGGTGACAGGAAGGGCATCTGGCCATTAAACACTCAGCTCCATTCAGTTGCCTAGACTCCACCCAGATGCAAGGGGTCATTACATTAAAAGACAAAAAAAAAGTTGTCCACCTCAATATATTTAAGCCCAAACAACATCTACATCCTAAGGAATCAAGAACCTTTTAATTTCCCAACCCTGCAGCATTTCCATGCTATTTCTTTCCTTCTTAGGAACCCCTGTGGAATAAAACAACTTTGGCACTTCGCCAGTGGCCATCTGGCAGAGTCCCACCCACCCCCTGTGCACATTTTAGTAGGCACTTCACTTGCTGTCCTTTTCCTTTCATCCATTAAACCATGTGTGAAATGAGGGTAGAAGGGTTGGCTGACTCTTTCCCTCGTAAACTACCTGACAAATGTAGCGGCTTAAAACAATAATTGAAACTTGGCTGGAGGGTGATCTGAGACAGCAAAAGGTAAAAACCAGCTTACCGAACCCAGAGCTGAAATTTTTGCCATGTTCCTGCGGGTCAGCAAAGAGAGTACTTTACAGGCTTCAAAGCGTAAGAGATACCTAACAAAAGCCACTAGTTATATTCTTAAGAGGAAAAAACATTCATTGTGGGCTGTAACCAAATGTGGGGGTCTTTTATGGAAAAAAATCCATTCATCTTGGGTTTAATTCTGATAGCAATATATACTGGAATATTTTGGATTTGTTTTATTCTGTTCAACATGAGAGGTTTTGGTTGTATGCATTCTTATAAATTGGTATGGATGATTGCACTGATCTGTTATACATTCCTTTTTGTGCACTGGTACACCTTGTATATGATTATTATTCTACAGATGTTAATTGCTTCTATTTGTAAATTATACCTTTTACTATGGCAATACCTAATTTTAGTTTAATATATTCAGTTTCTTAAATAGGCATATTTAGTTGAATAAATGTGCCTATTTGAGAAACTTGGTTCATAGGTTTCCGCATGATTTCCACGTACAGTAGTGTACTGTAAAATGTCACCTCTAAATGATATCTTTCAGTCTGGAATGATAATGGCCTAGTATTGCCCAAACTTTTCTTGACATAAGAAAAAGACCAAAGCTATCAGTGATTGCCTATGCTTATGCTACAGATGAATTACTTCAAATCAGTGTGTGTGTAATTTATAATAAACTTAGAATTCCACTGATTGTACGGGATTGTTGCAAAGGCCAACTAAAATATATCTGAATTGTAGGAGTTTATTTATTATTCTGTATAGTACTTTTATTGAAGTTTAAAATACAAAGATTAAAAAACTAATACGAACTAAGAAGAACATAACAAAGAAAAAAGTGCGAAGAGAAAAAAGGGAAGAGGAGAGAAATAATATTAAAATAAAAAAGGAAAGATATATGAAGAATAACCCCCTTCATCAGGACAAATACAATTTCATTAACAAAATATCTTCTTCCCAATCTCTTATCATGCCTAATATGTATAAACAAATCTTTAAAGCCCCATCATCTAAGTTTAATCAAGAAAAAAATCAATTAAGAGTTACCAGAATGAACATATTTAATCTCTTCAAATAATGTCCTATAATTAATTTATTATCATCTCTTTATCTCAGAAACTTCTTCAACACAACAGGTTCAACACTTTCCTTTAATTTTAATTCTGTAGCTGATCATTTTCTCTAAAAAGGCAACAAAAATAAGGTTCTTTCCATGTCTAATCTATAAAAAAATCTTTAAAGCCTCATCTTTCAGTCCTGATTTAAAAAATATATAAAAAGCTGCTAGAAAAAATCATATACATATTAAGTCTTGATGTTTACTCCTTTTAAGTACTGTAATGTCTCTAAAACTGAATTCTTTATCTTTCCTCAGGAACTGCTTCATAATGCATATCTTTGGTAAATCCAAAATAAGAAAGTTGTCCAAGTCATTCTTTTGAGTTGAAATCCACACATTCAAATCACTCTTCTGATTTTTACTATCACTTTTAGCTATTAAAACATCAGCCATTTCATTTGTAACTTCTGTATAAGGTCTTTGTCAATATCATTCTTGTATTCTGTCAATTTTAAATCCATATCCAAACAACCTGATTCTTAGTTATATTCTCTTCCTTCTCCTCTTTTGAATCCATTTCAAAGAATCAAAAAAAGTTCTGAGCACATTATTACCAAATGCCCTTAAATTCTTCCAGAATTAAAATGTTTTTCTCCATTCTGCATTAATTGATCTTGTCCACTATAATCCTTAATTCTTTCTGATTACCTCTAGTAAACAGCCTTCATGGTTTGTTCTTGCAAAGCATATTTAAATATGCCTGATCTGTAGCAGTTATTAGGATGGGGTTATTTCTACGTGACTTTACCCATATGAAAACATTTTATTTGAAGTACATTTCAGGAATGAGAGGGGGCAGGGAACCCAAAGTCCCCATTATTTTGCTTTTGCCACATGTGCATATGAATTTTTGAGTGGGGAAAATCATGACAACAGTTCAGTTGAGTTCTCCAGCAAAGCAAATATCCTCAAAATATTGTTATTGCAAAAGTGAGCCTCTCCATGATTTACAAAAGAAGAAGAAACAGAGTTGACCTTAAACAAGGACAGGTAATCCTTGATTATGCCTGTAATGGAGCCTGCCCATTATGGTTGTAAGATGTGATGGCCGTAAAATGGGTCACTCGTGTGACTGACTCGATTTTACCTTTTTTGTGATTGTCATAAAGGAAATGCTGTGGTCATAAAGTGAACCCAGTGTTCATTATGGGATATTTTAGTAAATTTCAGTTTTTAGCAAAAGCTTGAAACAAGGTTATGAGATCACAGGATGCTGCAAATAGAATAGAATAGAATTCTTTATTGGCCAAGTGTGATTGGACACACAAGGAATTTGTCTTTGGTGCATAACCTCTCAGTGTACATAAAGGGAACAAAATACATTCATCAAGAATCATAAGGTACAACACTTAGTGATAGTTATAGGTTACTAATAAGCAATCAAATCATAGTAGGAAACAAAGAAAACAATATAAATTGTAAAGATACAAGCAATATGGTTATAGTCAGAAGTGGGAAAAGATAGGTACTAGGAAGGATGAAAGGAATAATAGTAATACAGTCTTAGTAAATAAGGTGACAGTGTTGTGGGAATTAGTTGTTTAGCAGAGTGATGGCATTGGGGGGTGGTCGCGGGGGAGAACTGTAAATGCAGGCATTCATTTCCATTTGGAATGCCATGTTGAAATATGGAGGAGGGGAGGAAAGGGGGAGTTGAAGCTTATGTTTTGCATAACACTAGATAAAACTTAATATTTTCAACTAAGTGATTCAACTTGAGGTGGGAGGAGAGCCCCTGTTTTCTTCAAACATTTGCCCTCCAGAAGGTTGGGGTCACCCCGAATTCTGGGAAGAGGAGTAGTGTTAGTTTCCCTCCAGCAAAAAATGCAGCATGGAAATAGCTGCCTTCTTAACCTAGAACTTTTTTTATTTTTTAGATCAGAGGTTTTCAAACTTTTTCAGGCCACGGAAGCGTTAGGCAAAATAAATTTGCTAAACCCCAATCAAGAGGCAAAGTGCTAATGATAGCAGATTGGCTGTGTTTGAGTAAACTTTATTTTAATCCTTAGCTTTTCACAGAACCCTATTAAAGTTCTTGTGGAATTTGAAAAACTTTATTTTAGGTAAGTTCTCTTTCCTTTCAGGAAAAAGAAAGTCCCACGTCTTTCCTTTAAAACCAAACGCCACAGAGGAAGTCTAGGGAGATTCTCAATCATCCAGGTCATAGTTGTCCGAAAAGTGCTTTTTTTAAAAAGGCAACTGGACTTCGTTTTTTCTTTGAAAACATTTTTTCTTCAGTTCTGACGGAATGGTGGAGAATGAAAGGTTTTATATCCTTCAGAAAGCTAGCTACCTTCAAAGTGCTATTGACCAGATGACTGAAAAAATTATAAATCCTTCCATTCCCCACCATTCAGTTGGATCTGAAAAAAGCTTCTTAGATGAGAAGCAAGATGTTTTCAAAGAAAAAACAAAGAAAGCCCAGTTGCTTTTTGGAAAGCACCTTTGGGATACCATACAAGACTTTAAATTATGCACAAGCATTGCCCCCAATTTTATTTGAATAACTGGATCAGTTTAATTGTTTCTTAGCTTAGTCTACTTTACAGGAATTGTGTCCCACATATCAGGCATGACTGTGAACTCTGGGCAAATATGGAAGCAAGTGAATATATTTCCTCCTTCTCATCATATTAGACTATCTACTGTTCACTATATTTCTCTCATGCTCCATCTGGAGAAGATGATAGGGAAGAGAGGTTGAAAGGAACACATTCAGCCCCTGAGCAAAAAAATAAATAATGTATAGCCATTATAAAAGCATATGGTTGAAAGGTATTTAAAAGCAACAGAATAAGAACAGGTCTTATAAAATAGTTACAAGGGATATCAGAGGGTAGGAGCAAAAAAAGCACAGGATCTTTCTTCCAAACACACATATATGACTCAGTTGTGCAAGTCCTTCTTTAAATTATAGTGATGCTTATTGCCACAGTGTTTTTAGGTAAATGATTTGTGCTTATTTCTAAATACTGTATAGCATTGCCTTAACCTAACAAACTGCACAGACATTTCTATATGGAGCTTTTTATAGTTTCTTAATAATTACTCTTTTTCCAAGGTTCTGGGGGAAGGCTTCCTATAAAGATAGATCTTCAAGGGACCCCAAAAAAGTATCCATGTTGAGGCACAGGAGAAGTCCTTCCAAAGGGCTGATACCCCAGAGCCAGTAAAAGCCTCTCTTGGCATTGCTACAACATAGCATCTCCACCAAGGATCATCTTTGCCAAGAGACTCACGTAAAGATACTCTTATGTAACTTGGGTGAAAGCTGTTTAGAGCTTTATAACATTCAGTAACATAACTTTGAAATCTGGGTTGGTGGCATTCTTTTCCACACCGTAAAATGCCATGGGTTTTCCTTGAGCCAGGTCTTCGAGTGAGGAAGGAAGGGAAAATGTGGGGTCAGAACCATCAAGCAGTAGTTCTATCACTGGAGATCCCGGTGGCCAGTGAGCCTGTGACCCCATTCTTGCTTTGAAAGGACATCTTGTGAAGTCCACATGTCTACTGATACTAACTTGGAATCAGCCAGTTAGTTCAGCCAGAGATATTTAATGAAGATCCAGGTTGAGGCAGCTGAACTTTGCAGATGCGAGAGACTACGCAAAAAGCACGGAAGAGCTAACACGAGAGCAGACTCTTGGTTGACTATTTGTGGAATCCTGGCTGCATAGAGCTTCAGTATGGCTTATTTATTGTGTGCATGACCTTTGGACGGTGCTGAGAAGAAATCCAACGCTCAGCTCTTTTCTGTGACTATTCTGAGTTCCTACCATTTGGACTTTGGATTTCCTTTGATCTCATTGCTTGTTTCTCATTTGAGTTTGTTGCTGATGGATAGCTCACTGGTCTTGATCCCTGCTCATTTGTTGGACCATGAATAGAGAAGGATTTCTCTGTTTTATTTCCAGAAGCTGCAGTAGGGCCTAAGCTTATCTCTAGCCTGTGGCATATTTATAACCTCTAATTTGCTTCAGGCACCTGCAGTGGAACAGCCAAGATGGCAGGTGTGATCTCAGACTCAGCCCCCATTTCCAGGTGCATCAACATCATATGTTGATGCATCAACTTCATACGTAGGTAGAAAGAATGAGGCTTCAATTCATCGTTCTGCTTGCCATCTTGTCACTTTGCTTTCTTTCATGCTCCTGCAACAGGTTCAGATGCATACCATATACAGGTAGTTCTTGATTTTCAGCAAGTTACAATGGCACTGAAAAAAGTAACTTACCACTGTTTTTCACACTTATGACCGTTGCAGCATCCCCATGGTCACGTGATTGAACTGGTTGGCAACCGGTTCATATTTATAACTGTTTCAGAGTTCCGTGGTCATGTGATCCCCTTTTGCAACCTTTTGACAAGCAAAGTCAATGGGGAAGTCAGATTCACTTAACAACCTGTTACTAACTTAACAGCTATAATGATTTATTTAACAACTACGGCAAATAAAATGGGGCATGCAACAACTGTCACGTTTAGCAACAGAATTTTTGGGCTCAATTGTGGTCATAAGTAGAGGACTACCTGTATATTCAGCCTGTCCTCACAGTTGGGATTGCCACTAAATGGTCCAGTTGAGCAAAAAATTATGTGACCATGCCAGACTTACACCATCACTCCCATTGTGTTGTTAAGCAAAGCCCCACAGATCATTAAGTCAGGCATCCACAGGTCATTAAGTGAGACACCATACAACCATGGCTTGCAATTTCATTGCTGGCTTCTCCTTTTAACTCTGCTTGCTGGAAGTTGAAGCATGCAAATGGTGATTGCATGACCATGAGACACTGCAATGGTCATAAATGCCACTGGTTGCAAAATGCCTGGATTTCGATCACGTGACTATGGGGAGGATGGCTTTAAATACAAGGACTGGTCATAAGTTTAATTTTTTTTTTTTCATAACTTTAAATGGTCACCAAACAGGGCAGTTGATATGCAAAGACTCCGTGAACTCCGTGAAGGTAACCTGGCTCTTTTTATATACTATCCAAGTTGGTGACTGTTTGTGTGTGCGTGTGTGTATGTGTGTGTGATACTTTGGTTTGCAGTATGAGAAGTATGTAATCTGCCCTAGACTTAGTTGGATGATTGAATTGGCAATTAGGTAAGTAAGTAAGAAGTACTTCACTTTATTAGGACCAGAAGTATTGTAAACAGTCTTCTTCCTCTTGGTCCCCCTTTCCTCACCCCACAAGGGACAGGCTCACGACAGAAATAATGAATCAAAGTTGCTATTCAAGAAGACACAGCAGTAAACAACACACCTTTTGTACAGGCAACAGCCAGTCGGTCAGCCTAGGTTGGTGATTTCCTTCAATCAAAGGCAGGCTTCCTTGTGTGTGGCATAACCAGCTTGCCCTAATCCTGAACAGAACACAGGAAGAGGAAGGAAAGAACACAAGGAAAGAAAAAGAAAAGAGAGAGGCAGGGAGAGAGAGAGGGAGTGAGGAAGAGAGTAGTTGGATTGGCACAGTATAGCGGACCATAATTTTTATTGCCAAGCTAGCACTTTTTTAAGTTGGACATGTACACTCTCCTGCCCCAAATTATTTCATGTATAACCTTAAGATACACGGCCACTGATTTTTAATGTAACCGATAAGGGAATTAATAGTAGGCAATCATGTTACTGATTGCACCATAGTTACTTTTCATTAATTTTGAATCAAATTTGATTTTGTCATGGACCGACTCACGTTTTGGACTGTAGTTCCCAGCAGGATACTCAAAAGTCAAATGGGACCCTAGGGCCAATGGTGGGATTCAAATTTTTTTGCTACCGGTTCTGTGGGCATGGCTTGGTGGGCGTGGTGTGGCTTGGTGGGTGTGGTTTGGTTTGGTGGGTGTGGCAGGGGAAGGATACTGCAAAATCCCATTCCCTCCCCACCTCACTAACCTGCTTTCCAGCTCTGTTCTCCTGTGCAGGGCAACCAAAGAAGACCCAGCTGATCAGCTGGGACTCGGGAGGTAGAGAATAGATGGGGGGGGGGGCAGTCAGAGGTGGTATTTGCCGGATTTCTGAACTACTCAAAATTTCCATTACCGGTTCTCCAGAACTGGTCAGAACCTGCTGAATACCACCTTTGCCTCAGACCCAAAACTGCTGTGCTCCTATTGTATGGTGCAGTATGGTGTTGTTATGAGCGCTGATCTTGAGCAAGTATGAGTCTTTGCATGGTCTCTTTCAGCAGCCGAAACAGCAATGCTGCTATTATAACTTCATTTTTTTTCTCCAGGTTCATGCATTGTTTTTTTCCCCCCTGAATATATTTAGTGAGATTATTATTCAGAAGGCCCAGGACAAGCCCCGTTTCTTCTTTCTCTTCACCATTATGCTTCAATGCACATTCTTGCATTTTCTAAATAAAGCATTACCCTTGGATAATGCCAGTTGGGACTGGGCTGATGAATATTGAGGGCCTCTCTTAGTTGCTTTTCCTTCCCCTCTTCCTTTCCACCCACTCCCATTTTTTTCCCCAGCAAGTGTCACCTAACTGGGTTGTTTATTGCTTCATCTTGAAAATGTCTCAAGAGGATTTTCTACTTATTTCATTTAGTTGAAGCTGCCTGTTTCTTATTTCTCCTTGTCTGCGTTTGAACATTTATTCTTTATTCTCATGAATAAAGAAAACAGGTCCCTTAATAATCAACGCCAGCACATTTGCCTCCGAATATGTATTCTTACAAAGTGTGATGGTCACAAAACCTGCAGAGATGATGAGATTCTTCTTTGAAATTCTACAATTTTAATTTTCTTTTAACTACATTAATCTTAGTGATTTTTTAAAACTACCCTCTCTAGAATCGTAATCATCGAACCGGTCGTAACACCGGTTGAATCCCACCCCTGGAAATATGTATTTAGTATTACATGTTTTACAGCAATGAGGATTATTTTCGCACACTATTGGAAAGATGTAGAAACACCTCAAGATGAAGAGCAAATTAAGAAGATATTAGACTGTGCAAAAATGGACAGGCTTACATTGAAAACCAAACAGAAAGACACAGAATATTATCAAACTTGGAATTTATTTTACCAATGGTTAGAAAAAAGGAATGGAGAGTAAGAATGGCATTTGTATTGTTAAGCAAATTAAATACCCAGACAACATGATGTTTATTAAGCATTAAGTAATAGAACTAACTAACTAATAGAAAATTAATTTAAAAAAAAATTTTTTTAATTGCCTTTATCATAACCAAGGAATGTCAAATGTGACATGAGGTACTGCTGAGGCTGGTAACCACAGCAGATATACTATTGTTTACTCCAAAAGGTGATTTGTTTTTATATCTGATGAACTCTATGTCATTAAAGTTTGTGGTATAAATCTAGAACACGGGTGTCAAACTTGCCATGTCACCTTGCTGTCACATGACATATCACAACTCTTTCTTCTCTGTGGTGCTGGGGTGGGCATGGCCTGCATGTGATGCAACTGGCCCGGGGGCCGCCAGTTTGACACCCCTGATCTAAAAGATGCAACAGGTTGCTTTGCTTTTTTTGTTGCATCAGAATCAGAGGTGGTATTCAGCAGGTTCTGATCAGTTCTGGAGAACCGGTAGTGGACATTTTGAGTAGTTCGGAGAACCAGCAAACACCACCTCTGACTGGAGATTTTACAGTATCCTTCCCCTGCCACGCCCATCAAGCCACGCCCACAGAACAGGTAGTAAAAAAATTTGAATCCCACCACTGATCAGAATTACCCCGGAAACAGTATTATCTCAGATTATATATGTCAAATATAAAAGTGCTATGAGTTCAACAGATGGATAAAAGAACATTTCAGGAAGTATGGGAACTGTAACTGTGTGCTCTACTGTGTAAAAAAAAGAATTGACTGAACTTATAACAACAAGCATGCTGTTTCTGTTTAGCTGAACTACATTACTGTTGTTCTTCATTAGTAAGAGTGGAAAACAATCGTCTACTATATCTAATCTGGTTTTTGTTTGTTTCTTTGCTTGGGTGCGTTTGAGTCAGTCTTGACACCTGGCAACTGAAGGGATTGTCTGCATAAGTCCCTGCAGTTTTCTTGTCAAGGTTTTTCAGGAGTGGTTTACCATTGCATGCTTCTTAGGGCTGAGACAACTGTCCCAAGGTCACCCAGGTGGTTAGTGCCCAAGAAGAACTAGAACCACTGCCTCCTTGTTTCTAGCCTGGTGCCTTCATCACTAGATCAAACTGGCTCTCTAAATTGCTACTTGTGATCCCCCGCCCTCTTCTTCTACTTCTGGTTTTGCATGAAGAACCATGAGTTGCTTGTTCCTGGAGTGTCTTTCCTTTTATTTCTCTTGAGTGAAAGAAGGGAAGATCAGGTTCTATTTCTGGCCTGTGTTTTTTTTTTTTTTGGGGGGGCAATTGCACATCAAACAGGTTAACTATTATGGCCAATTGAAATTAACTGAGGAGCCTTTCTTTATATCACTACAATAGGGACAAGGAACAGCCTAAGAACTGCTGAAATACCTTTACTATGAATTGCATCTGCTTTCAATAAAGCAGAACCCATCTTGTCAGATAAGTAAAATGGTATCCTGACCATTCTTTTATTTAACAGACATATATGATCACCATCTTATGCCCTATAACCTGGGTTGCTATAATAGCTATACACTACATAGATAACGTTGAGGATGGAGTGAAGTCCAAATTGTTGGAAGAAATTTCTCTGGTTCACTCCCAGCTAGGACACACCGCAGATGCTAAGAAGAAATGGATACAGAAGCAGCTGCCAGAAAGTGGATTTTTTTAAATGTAGGAAGGCAAGAAAAGTAGTGACACAGCTGGAGGATTCCTGGCTTGCAAGCAGTGTGGCATGATAAATTTATGGATTTTTATACCCATTTTCCCTTTGAAGTTTGTGTGGTTTGATGAGATTTTGTGTGTGCCTTTATTTAAGGTGATTGCTCTGAATTCTGTCTTCCTGCTTTAATGGGTTAATCCTATTCCTGAGGCTTTGTCTTTCCTATCCTGGGGGTTAATTCTGCCAGGAAAGAGGAAAAGGGAAGTTCCAGGTGTGTTATTTTTAGCCTGATATCTTAATGGCTCCAGTTAAATGATTCTGTTGTCAGCTCTTACTTTTGTAACAGCCATTAGTAGGGCTGCTTTGAGTTTTACCTTTAAGCTAGTGCTTCTTGGTTTTCTTAAAGGGGGAAGTGCTGGCTTGAGTCTCTTGGCACTGTTTTCTGAGGTTTCTGGTTCTATGATGTTTCTGGCACTGTTATATCTGGGAGGACGGTTCAAGAACGGAGGCAAGACTCAGATGGTAACTAAAGCTCTTTAATTGTGACTTCAGATCTGAGCAACTAACCCCAGCCGCAGCAGCCCCTTATATAGGGCTGGCTGCGGCTAGGCAGCCAATGAAGGCGATTTGAGTTTGCCGCTCTTGGCAGGGCCAATCGCGGCAGCCCATTTACTGGCCAATCACATCAGTCTATGGTGACCAATCATGATCGGCTTTCAGCGGGCCTATCAGATTTGCAGGCTACAAGCCTGCTAGTCCGGAACACCCCTCCCCTCTCGGTTCCGTTTAAGGGTTGGCGTAATATAGTCTCGCAGGTAGGCAGGTCTTCACACCTGTCTACCTGACTTACGCAGTTCCGCTTGACCCTGTTCAAACCCGGGTTCAGATGGACTGCTTGCTGGATCAAACAGGAACGGTGAACCAGTGTCATGGTTAGGGCTCTCCTCTGGTGCTCCCGGGGTGATGGAGTCCTCAGCCTCGCTGTTACTGCCATCGCTCCCGGGGCTCGCTGAACCTGCCTGGCTGCTGCTTCTTGGCGAAGCGTTTGACTGTCCAGTCTCAGCTGCAGCTGGTGAGTGTTGCCAACCATGGTGCGGTGATCTCGGTGTTAGCTCGGAATAAACAGGTGTTGGTTCTAATTCTGAGTTCACTGCTTCCCCCCCCCCTAGTGTCAAAGTTAGGGTCAGGGTTGGAAGATGTGGTTAGTCTGGAGCGCAGTTGGTCAATATGGCATTTCCATGGTCTGCCATCAGTGGTGAGTAGACAGTAGGAGCGGGGGCCCGTAACTTGAGTTACCTGGGCAGGAATCCAAAGGGGGTCCCCAGAAAATTTTTTTGCGAAAACAAGGTCTCCTACCTTGAAAACACGGTGCTTGCTGCTGGAACCCAGGGGCTTTCCGGGGTATAGGCAGGGTGCAAACGATCTAGAGGCGATCTGAGTTTCCTGGCCATCAGGAGTTCAGCTGGGCTCTTGTTGGTCGTGCTGTTTGGTGTGATGTGTTGCAGGAGCAGCATTCTAGTGACTTTGTCGTGGATGTTGCCTTGATCCATTTTCTGCAGGGTTTTCTTTGTAAACTGAACCATTCGTTCAGCCCTACCATTCGCTGCAGGATGAGCCGGCAATGTGAGTGCGTGTCGGATGCCCCGTTCCGCTAAGTACTGTTCAAAGGCTAAGGCAGTAAATTGGGGCCCATTGTCAGAGACCAGGACATCTGGTAACCCGTGTGTGGCGAAGAGTCTGTTCAGTTTTTTAATGACCGCCTCAGTAGTGGTTGCTTTCATCTTATTGACCTCAAGCCAGTTTGAGTAGGCATCAACAGTTATTAAGAAGGTATGGCCTCTCGTAGGTCCCGCAGAGTCAATATGAATGCGAGACCAAGGACCCCTGGGTGTTTCCCATTCTGTTGGTGGGGCTTTAGGTGGAGCTGAGTGGTTTTCCTGGCATTTGTTACAAGAGGCGACCCAAGTTTCGATTTGTTTGTCTATACCAGGCCACCAGGAGTAACTTCTTGCCAGCGCTTTCATACGCACGATGCCCGGGTGCCCATCGTGTAGCATTTGCAAGACCCTTTTTTGTAACTTAGTTGGTACAACAACTCGGTCTCCCCACAAAACGCACCCTTTTTGTGAAAAAAGTTCCGTTTGTCTGTTTTTAAACGGCTTAAACAGTTCCTTAGTGTCGTACTCTGGCCATCCCCTCTCCACCCAGCCAAGAACTCGTGCTAAACAAGTCTTTTTTAGTTTCAAAGCGACGTCTTGAGCCGTTAGTGGAGGCGATGGCAGTCTCTATTTGCCGTACCGGGAGTGTGGGAGCTGGGTCTTCCTGTGGCTCGGGTAGCGGTGAGCGGCTCAAGGCATCTGCGTGGGGAATAGATTTCCCGGGGCGGTATTTTAATTGATAGTCGTAGGTGGCGAGAAATTCTGACCATCGCGTCATTCTGGGGGAGAGAATATGTGGAGGTTTGTTGCCCGCCAGGATCCCAAGTAGTGGCTTATGATCCGTTATAATAGAAAACGGTCTCCCATAAACATATTCATGAAATCATTTTATTGCAGAGACAATACCAAGGGCTTCCTTATCTAATTGGCTATAGTTTCTTTCTGTTTTTGATAGAGTTCATGAAAAAAATGCAATTGGTGCTTCTGAGCCATTTGGTAGGATGTGGCTCAGGATGGCCCCTACCCCAAATGGTGAGGCATCACACGTGACAGTCAAAGGTAGTGTCTCGTTATACTGAATTAGTACTGCCTTTGAGGTAAGGAGGTCTTTTACTTGCTGGAAGGCGTGTTCCTCCCGACGTCCCCAAATCCAGGATGCCCTTTTATCGAGTAGTCTATGGAGGGGCTCAGCAACAGTCGCCTTCTGGGGTAGGAAGATGTTATAAAAATTAATAAATCCCAGGAAGGCTTGGAGGTCGGTTTTGTTTTTGGGTCTTGGGGCGTTTTTGATAGCTGCCAATTTTTTTTCTGTGGGGTGGATTCATTGCTTGTCAAGGAGGTAGCCAAGAAACTCCACCCTTTCTGTGCAAAGCTGGCACTTTTCCTTCTTAACCTTGAGGCCAGAGTTTTTGAACCTCTGTAGGACTGTTCTGAGACGTTTTTCTAATTGGTTTTTTGTGGGTGCTGCTATTAATATGTCATCAAAATAGGGCACAACCCCTTTTATCCCTTGTAATAGTCTCTCCATCAGGCTTTGGAAGATGCCTGGGGCTACGCTTACACCAAACTGGAGCCTGTTGCATTTGAATGCACCACGATGTGTGACTATAGTTTGGGCTTCTGCAGTCTCGGGATCAACTGGTAGCTGTTGATACGCTTGGGCCAGATCTAATTTTGCAAATATTTTGCCACCCCCAAGTGAATGCAGGAGATGTTGAACAACTGGCACTGGGTAGGCGCTCTGCTGTAGCGCATGATTGAGGGTGGCCTTGTAGTCACCACAGATTCTTATGGACCCATCAGGTTTTATGGGGGTGACAATTGGTGTCTCCCATCGGGCGTGGTCAATAGGTTCTAACACGCCTTGTGCAATTAATTTGTCCAGTTGCTCGTCAATTTTGGATTTAAGAGCAAAGGGAACTCAGCGTGGCTTTAGACGAATGGGTGCTATGTCGGGGTGGAGATTAAATGAAATAGGGGGCCCCTTGTACTTGCCTAGGCTTTCGTTGAACACTTCTCGGAAGTTGTGGACGAGGGCCGCCTCCCAGTCATTGTCTTCAGTGTGATGGATGCCAACCATTCCGATTCCTAATGGCGCGAACCACTGAAGACCCAATAGACTTGGCCGGTCTCGGTCTACGATGGTGAGTGGTAGAATTGCCTTATGTCCCTTGAACGAGACCTGCACATGGCTGGTACCTGCGACTGGAATCCGGTTGCCTTGATAGTCTTTTAGTATGAGTCTCTGACTGCTGAGGTCTTAGTGTCGGATGTTGGGGATTAGCTACTTGAGTGTTCTCCAGGATACCATTGATAGAGATGACCCAGAGTCGACTTCTATGTTGCACGGTTTGTTTTCAATCGTGACCTCTACTCGGATCTTTTTAGTGTTGAGTGATGAAGCGTGGCCGATGGTGATGGTTTGATGAGCCTCCTCTCATCTGGGGGCGTCGTTAAACCTTCGGGGTCTGCTGTACCGGTTCCACTGGTTGCTAGGGCGGTCCCTCTGCGTGGTGGCATTGCCATCGTTTCTCTTTGGGCTTCTCCCTCTCCGTCTGGGGCTGGAATTTCTCTTGTTTCTGCATACCTTCGTGATGTGTCCCCGTTTTTCGCAAAAACGGCATATGGCATCCAAGAATCTGCATTCGGATCGGGGGTGGTTTCCCCCACATCCGGCGCATTGGTAGTTGGACTTGCAACCCCGCTGGTCCCGTTGCTCACGTTCTGACCGGAGCCTGTGGACTTCTTCCTCGCTGTCTGAGGATGACTCGACATCTTTGTGATGGGTGGTTGATGTGTACTTGTCTGAAGGTTTCCCAGCATCGTTGGTGGGTTGGCGGTTGGTCCCGCTGGTTCGACGCATTTGTGCTGCCGATTTACGAGTGGCTTCGGCTGCTGTGGCATCTGCTATGGCATCTGCAAGCGAGATGTCCCCCTTGGCCATGATCTTGCTCTGGACGGTTGGATCTCTGAGGCCAAGGACGATGCGATCTCTCATGGCTTCTTCGAGGTTGGTGAAGCCACACAAACCACCCAGGTTCCTCAGGTCTGCCACAAAATCCCCAATGCTCTCACCTTCACGTTGGTCCCTCTGGTAGAACTCATGCCTGCGAATGAGAGTTGGCACGGCTGGGGCGTAATGGTTGCACAGGATAGGAGCAAGGGTGTCCCAATCCATGGTTTTAACTTCAGCTGGCTTGGCTAAGGCTTTAGCCATCTTAAAAACGGCTGGCCCACAATGGGTTAGGAAAAACGGCTTGTTTCTTGCTGGGCGTGGCATCTTTGAGGTTGTTGGACTCCAGGAACATTTGAAATCTGTCCATGTATGAGTCCCAATCTTCGCTAGCTGGATCGAATGGTGCGGGTGGTATAGCGCTGCTGGCCATGTCGCCGTCATTGCGCTCTGTCAGCCACGTGCTCCTTCGGCTAGCTCAATTTCAATAGCTTTCATTGCCTCCGCATCCCATCCTCGTCGCCAGTGTTAGATCTGGGAGGATGGTTCAAGAACAGAGGCAAGACTCAGATAGTAACTAAAGCTCTTTATTTGTGACTTCAGATCTGAGCAACTAACCCCAGCCGCAGCAGCCCCTTATATAGGGCTGGCTGCAGCTAGGCAGCCAATGAAGGTGATTTGAGTTTGCCGCTCTTGGCAGGGCCAATCGCGGCAGCCCGTTTACTGGCCAATTGCATCAGTCTATGGCGACCAATCACGATCGGCTTTCAGCGGGCCTATCAGATTTGCAGGCTACAAGCCTGCTAGTCCGGAACAGGCACTGTCCTTTTGGGGTATACTTCCCACAAAAAGGAATGAAAAGCAGAGGTAGTACTAGGTTTGTTCTTGAAACAACGTTGATATGTAGAATTAAAAGCCCATGTTGATTACAACAAAAAGCACAATTCAAACTAAGCAAGCGTAGCATGAGGCATGAATGCAAAGCTATGTTTACATGACCTGGCATGTACAAACCCAGCTCAATTGTTTGCCAAAAGGTCACTGAGTGAAGTCTACTGCAGCAAAAGCAACAGAGTTTTGTGGTACTTTACAGACAAATTTAATATAAGCTACTAGTTGCATGGAATAGAAACTTGAGAAGGACCTGTTAGATACTATATTGGGGCATGGGAAAACCCAAGAGAGGGCGATTTGCAAAATAATTAATAGCAGACATCCTGGCATTTGGTAAGCTACTTAGCACAGTTTGAGCCACAGGACTTAGAACTGATCCTTTTGATAAATGTATTTCAATGACACCTTAGAAATTCATTTATTCTTAAAAGTTAATGGTTAACTGCGAGCCACAGGAGGTTGATGTTTTGCTGTGTGGTTGACTCTCAACATATCCCTCCCCCTTTCCATTATTCAGTGAAAGACAAGAAATTTAGAGTACTTAAAAGGAAGTCAGTCTGGTGTGGTGGTTAAGGCCTCAGGCTAGAAACTGGAAGTGTTTCTAGCCCCTCCTTAGACACAAAGCCAGCTGTAAGGCCTAGAAAGCAGGCAAGGGGAAGAAGTGGGGAGAGGGGGAGGAGGAGGAGGAGGAGGATTTCACATTACTTAAAGTCTTAAACTGTATGTTAAACTGGGTTGTGAATTCACTAAGGTACTGATGGGCTGGGTGCCAATTCAATCACTTGAAAGAGACTAGAACAGAATAGGCAAACAGGATCATTCCATATATTGTTGAATTGCATCTCTTAATATTTCTTTTAATTAACTGCGGTAGGTGAAGATGCTGGAAGTCTGTAAAATAATTCCATATTGCATTTGGTTCATTAACCACAAGCTCAGCATTCCTACATTTTATAAAACCTTAGCTTAAGTATTATTTTATAAGCAGGTGTGTATAAGGGAAATTGGGGCCATACTGTGGATGTTTTATCACAATGTCTTGTTATTAGTATCTTCCAGCTTTAATCAACCAATGTGAAACAGAAGGAGCATTGTTGCACATATGTTTTGTGAAGAGTCAGGGAATTCAGGGAATATTGTGGTAAATATGAGAGATGTACGACTGTGTTAAAACCAGAGATGTGGCAAGTAATACAAACCAGTGTTGGAAATGTGAAAAGACATGAGAATATTTTTTGTTAGCCTTGGTAGAATTTTGAGAAAGCTAAGGAATTTTGGATACAAATTCACACAATGACGCAAAGAAACCAGAACTCTTTGTATTGCGACTTATGGACAATGAATTAAAAAGATGCATGATAGACTTAATTTAAAAATTAATGTTTTCTATATGGTACTGCAATGAGATTACAGTATTGTATGCACAACAATGAAAGAATGAAATCCTTACAGTGGAGTAACAGATTGTGAAAATGTCAGAATCACAGAAATAACAAAACTGACCTGTTTGGTCAGAGGGAAAAAACAACAAAAACTGTATATAAACTTTTTTTGCTGAAAGAAAAAGGAAATAACATCTGAACAGATCTGAAGATTAACACAGATGTGGATTAAATGAGGCACTGAAGGGACATTAAGAGAGATGAAGGACAATAAGTCTGTTGAAAATGTTGGAAGTTACCTTTAGTTTCTTTCTTTCATATTTTTGGTTTCATTTCCCCTCCCCCTTTTCTTTTTTTAAAACATTTTTTTTAATTTGTGGAATAAAATCTCAATAAATATAAAGATATAAGGACCAGAGATATTGTCTCATTAAGTACAAATGAAAAAGAAAAAGAAATTGGAGCCTTTGGCTTATCAAGACTATAATAATTTGTAGTGTGTTGATGCTTATTTGCTAGAATCTTCCTCAGGTAGTTTCCTCAAATGCATTGAGATTATAATTCACAGAATCCCAGCTCCCCTGGCTGGGAATATAGTATTATTCATTCAATATTGAGGCACTAAGCTCAGGAAAGATGTCCTTATCTTGAGCCAAAAATCTGAAGAAGACAATAATAAATACATGTTTGTTGACATAGAAGCCTATAGTCACTTACCAGATCATTGTGTTTTGCATCATTTTTGGCCAAACCTAACCGTTGGCCATCTTAAAGACAGGAATAGTTATAGGCTAACATCAGGTTCTTATCTGTTCTCAAAATACTTTCCTGAATCCTCTTGAAGGAAATCTGAAATCATAAAAAAGAAAATATAGCTGCAAACATCTGATGACAATGCCTTCATCGTGAAAAGGCTAATAAAATGTAAGAGATTTTAAATGACACTGAAAAACGAAAGAGCTGGGATTATACTAATTATTTTACAGGAAGTTAGAATCCTTTTTGCCATATTCATTCAATTCTTCATACAATTGTGTGGGATCTTTCTTATTAACCTCAGCTTCTGAGTCATCAGGATATATTTTCACAGTTAGAAATATTTTTCCCATATATAAAAGCTAGGCTTCTCAGAAATTACTAACTGGCTAGAATAAAAATGACACTATGTGCTGCTCTTCTTCAAATAACCATGTTACTCTCTTTGCACAATATAAAAAGAATATAAAATCATAGAAGGGGGTGTAAGGGAGGGAAGGATGCAAGTTGTTTTTTTCATCTGCTGTTGTCAAGCTTCCCATTGCATTTCTACTCTGCTCCAACTAGTTTGTTGTTATAGTGATCCATTCAAATTTAGGGGAAATGCCTGTAATTCTTTTGGCTTCCCTTGAGTAAGGAATGCTTTCTAATCAGTGCTATTAAGAGAGGATCAAAATGCATTCCAAATTCCAAATTATTGTTCCTATAATATAGATAATAACTTCTACATTAGTGTTTTATATAAAGTATTTAAACTGGGATCATTATCAACTTCTGGAAAATGTTTATGTGCCTTCAGTATGGGAGCTTAGTTTGCACATGTGTTAATGGAACAACAAAGCCCCTTTATCATAGAATGTCAGCTTTGGAAGTCCAGAGAGACTAATAAAATCAAAGACATTAAATCATTATCATTGCCAATTAAACACTGAAAATTAGTTCATCTCCAAAGCAATTTGCATTTACAGCTGTTGACATGTATAGCCCAAATCCACTGATGATAGGAATTGGGGAATGTCAAGAGAGACAATTATAACACTGAGGGAGGGAGGAAGGGAAGAAAAGAGAGAGGGGGGGAGAGAGAGGGAGAGACTCAGCTCCTATTTCTCAAATTTTACTTATTGAATCCATTCTTATGTGGATTGTCCTAGATTAGAGAATTATGTGTGAAGCACTTGTTTCCATATACTTCCCACCACTTTCTACTATAGTATTCCTATAAAAGTTGTATTGGAATATCTTCACAAGAATGAAAGACTGACTTTGCTCTGTTAGAACAAAGATTACCTTAACCCAGTATTCTATTTCCTCTAATGGTCAACCTGACAATTCTGGAGTTCTCAAAATCATGGGTGGGGTTACAGTTACTACCACTGTTCTTCTGCATTTTTATAAAATTATAAATGTATTTATAAATTTTCCCCCAGTTCAGAGCTAACATTGAATTACATAGGTAATTCTAAATGCCTTTAGTAAAACTGTTGTTTGTGAATGTATCCAATTCCCTTTTAATGGCATCCAAGTTAGTGGCCATCACTCATCATATGGTACTGAATTCTTTAAGTAAATTATCATTTACTTGAAGAATTATATGGTAATAATGATTAAGCATTTTTGCATATCATCAGCAAAATTTATCTAGAGTTGTATGCCTTAAGTGGCCATCGAAAGGATCACATTCAAAGGGAAGGAGGTATGGCACTTTTCACACCTTCTCTGGTTAGGGCGATGGCAAATTATGAATTGAATCTTTTTATTTGCCAGATCGATGTGATTTAGCTGTTTAAAAAGATAGCATGACAACTGCTGTGCTTTGTAGAACAATGGTTTCTTGGGATAATCTCTTAATTTACAACACAATTGCAGAAGGGGTGCATGTTTGTGTTCTCGTTTACAGCAACAAAAACAAAAATTCACTGCAAGTGTTGCCTCTTGTGGGTTGCGTAATGAATCCTGCAACAAAGCGATGTATTCCATTTTCTTTAATCCGCTGTCAAGAAATGTCATGTTGTGTCAATTTAATTAGTCATTACTGCCTTACTTTGCCTTGCCATATTTTAAATAGCGACAACAGATAAACATAGGATCTGTGCTCTGGGAAATCTCAATAGCTTGATACAAATGCTTGATCAGAAATTTGTCACACAATATGGCTCACAAATGCACTTGCCTAAGAGGCATTTTCCCATTTAAATTACAATTCATGATGATTGATCAAAGTAACCCCAAACTATTTGTTATAACTGATGCCTCTTGTGTTATATTGTTGCATGCCAGAAACCTATTAGGGGAAAATTTTAAATTCTTCTGTGTGATGACTTTATGAAATATTTAAGTTACATGTACCAGTCACCAGCTGTTGAAGTTTCAGGAAATCAAATATAAACTGATTATACATTAGATTTGTCATGCCCCTGTCAGAATCTGATTCAGAGGGGGAAGCCGAACAGCTGATAGGGAGAGGGAGTGTGGCTCCGTTGGCTGTAGAAGAAACCGGGGAAGGGCAAGAGAAGGGCAGAGCAGGAGAGAGGTAGAGCAAGAGAGAGAGAATTCAGAGGGAGACCCAGGCCCACCCCTCTTCATCCTAGGGCACACAGGGAGGAATGGAGAATGGAGCAAAGTGAATTGTGTGGCTTACGGGGGAGGAAAGAGCCCTGATTCCCTTCATTAGCTGCAGCTGGGAACACAGTGTTTAAAAGGGGAAGCTGTGCACAGCAAACTGTTGGGAGCAAATCATGAGTTTATCTGGTCTTGTTGTGGCTTATCTGTGTTCCTGGCATTTTCCCAACTGTGTGAGTTTTGCCATGCTTTCAAGTTTGAAATTCCTTCTCCTGCCCTGTCAAGTTAATTACTGCAGCTTAGTTTGTTTGGATTTTTAGTTACAGTCTGTATGTATTTTGTTTTGGACTGAATTTTCTCCAGCCGAAGGTAACCTGGACAATGGGGGCAAAGTTGGAGATAATAAAGGGACTCTTCTTGCTTATTTGACTGTGTTGCCTTTGTGCCATGCCCCAGGTCATCACAAGTTTGAGGGATGGGATAATCAGGTATTTCTATCGATATTCATTTGCCCCACCAAATACCTAGATATGAAGGGATGTAAATGTTATATCATTCCTATCATAGTATTTTTTCAGAGTCATCCTGGGTTATTATATACTGGATATTAGTTTGTGAAGATGGTAAAGAGAAGCCTTCACTTTAACTCCTTTTTTTTTCGATGTGTGCACCAAACTGCTGGGTTGAGTGAATGAGAGAAAAGTTGGCATAATTGTGCCCATGCTTCAACTTTCAAAGGACTAGTATGGGGTGGTGGTGAAATGTTTACCAGATCACGGCAAATAAAGGCTTTGGCTGTGTCAGTCTGGTTTGGCACATAACTCTTTTCTCAAGCATCACATATCCAATCCCCCCCCCAATTTTCACTAATGCAGTGCTTGATATAGCTTAACACAAAATGTGAGTATTGTTCATGATTTATATAGGAAGCAACCAAGAATGATTGAAAATACTGGGCACTGCAATGGCAGCCACAACGAAATGCAATATCAGATTTGTTGGACGGGAAAAAAGCCAAGAGCAATTTCTTTTCTTTTTTCAATTTTTATTCTAGAAAAAAAAACATTTATTTGACATACATTTAAAACATATATATATATATATATATATATATATATATGTGTGTGTATGTATGTATGTATGTATGTATGTATATATTTCTGAGGTTCTATATGTGCGTGTGTGTGTGTCTATGTGTAGGTCTAGGTGTGTTCAGGTCTTTTCCCGTATAAGATTAAGAGTATCTTGGCGACGTTTCGGCAACCTCGCCGAAATGTCGCCAAAATACTCTTAATCTTACATGGGAAAAGACCCGAACACATCTAGAACTACATACCTGTACCCGTGAAAATCTACGAATATATATATATATATATATATATATATATATACACACACACACACACACACACATATACATATACATATACATATATATATATACATTTTACAGCGTATATTGAGCAATGGTTACCTTTTTTTTTCTTTACCTTTATCATTGACGTGATCTTCCTTGTTAGAATAACTCCTTCGTTCTTTTAATGTTTTAATATCTCTATATAGTTTATAATTAAATGCACGTCTTCTGTCATTTCCATAACTTATCCAAATATCAAATATTACCTTTTCTTTAACCAATCATACCAAATGTTCCATATTTCATAATAGTCACTATCTTGTTTATTTTTTAACAATTTGGTTAGGCTATCCATCTCAGCACATTCATGTATTTTTTTTAATTACCATATCCTCTGAAGGAATAAAAGACCATTTCCAGTTTTGTGTGTAGGTTATTCTGGCTGCAGTTATGATGTGCAAAATTAAATATTGATATTTTTTCTCCATGTTTAAATCTATCATACTTAGCAGAAAGGTTTCGGGTTCAAGTTTTAAATTTTGTTTTGTTATATTTAAAATCCAATTTCTAATATTTCTCCAAAACTTCTGAGCACATGGGCAAGTCTACCACATGTGAAAATACATTCCTTGTGCGTAGTTACATTTCCAACAGTTGGGTGATAGGCTGGGGAACATCTTAGCCAGTCTTGTAGGAGGTAAGTGCCAGCGATGAACCATTTTATATAAGTTTTCTTTATACGAGACTGACATGGTTAATTTGTAATTTGTTTGCCAGATGTGTTCCCACTTATCTAATTCAATACTATGACCCCCGTTTTTAGCCCAAATTATCATAGATTCTGTAACTATTTCTTCTTTTAATTTGTAATCCAAAAGATATTTATATGTTTTCCTAATTGTTTTCTTTTCCTCTCCTAGCCATATTTTATCTAATTCTGGTGGGGTCATATTAAAGCCAAATTGTTCTCTATCTTTTTTATAGTGGGTTTGTATTTGTGCAAAGGGCCACCATGCTATCTCCTTTCCTTGAATTTGTATTTGGTTCCTATTTTTAAGCTCTCCAGTATCATACAGTAAATCTTTATACCTGACAATATTTTCATAATCCAATAGATTTGGATATTTGACTGCTTCCAATGTAGATAGCCACAATGGAACCTTTGGGTAGTGTTTTTTTTTTAAATCTTTTCCCAGATATTGAACAACACATTTCTTACATGGTGCCTTTGGAAATACGAATGTTGTTTAGATTTTCCATCCCACATGAAGGCGTGCCAGCCAAGTTGGAGATCAAAACCTTCTAACACTAATAACCTTCTATTTTCTAATTTAACCCAATCCTTAAGCCAGTTTACTATAGCAGCATCATAATATAATTCAAAATCTGGAAGGCCAAATCCTCCTTTTTTCTTGGCATCCTGTAATAACTTATATTTCACTTTGGGTTTTTTCCTCTGCCATATAAATTTAGATATACATTTCTTTAATTCTACAAAAAAATTCTTTTCCAACTTGACTGGCACTGTCTGAAACAGGAACAACAGTTTTGGCAAAATATTCATTTTTACTGTCGCAATACGTCCCAATAGCGATAACTGCAATTTGGCCCAATTATCTAAATCTTTAACTATTTGCGTTATTAACTTATCATAGTTATCTTTTTTAATTGACGAATATCTAGCAGTCAACCAGATCCCTAAGTATTTTACTTTATTTACCACCTGCATACCTAATTTATTTGCTAGTTCTTCCTTCTGCTCCTTTGTACAGTTTTTTGTTAACACTTTTGTTTTTTCTTTGTTAATTTTTAACCCTGCCACCTTTCCATATTCTTCTATTTCTCTTAGTAGCATAGGGCTCGTTTCTAAGGGTTCTTCTAATATAAATGCCATATCATCGGCAAGTGCCTGGAGTTAATATTCCTCTTTTTTTAATTTTTAGTCCACTAAGCTCTTGATTTTGCCTAATTTGTGCTAAGATAGTCTCTTCTGCCAATATATACAGTAGAGGAGCTAGGGGGCAGCCTTGTCTTACTCCCTTATTTATCTTTATGGTTTCTGTATTTTCCCCATTTATTAATATTTTTGCGGTTTGCATGTTATAAATTGTCTTAATAAATCCTATAAAATTTTCACCAAATTTCATGCCTATCAGTTGTTTAATAAGGAAGTTCCAATTCAGGTTGTCAAAAGCCTTCTGGGCATCTAAAAATATCAATGCCATTGTTTTGGTTGAGTGTACTTCATAATATTCTAATATATCCATAATGGTTCTTGTATTTGTTTTTATTTGCTTATGGGGTAGGAAGCCATTCTGATCAGTGTGGATAATTCTACTTAATACTGTCTTTAATCTTTCCGCCAATATTGTAGCCATTATTTTGTAATCTACATTTAAAAGTGATATTGGTCTACAGTTATGAATTTTTTGTGGGTCTGATTGTTCTTTATAAATAAGGGTAATACATGCTTCCAACCATGATTTAGGCATGTTAGCATTCTCCAGGGCTTCATTGTACAAATCCACCAATATCTCCTCTATTGTTTCTTGGAATTCCTTGTAGAATTCCAAAGGAATTCCATCTGGGCCAGGGGTCTTATTTGCTTTTTGTGTTCCAATTGCCTTCCTAATGTCTTCTATAGATATTTTATTATTCAAATTTTGTTTCTCTTCATCAGTAATTTTGGGCAAGTTCTTTTCATTCAAATATTGATCAATAGATTCTTCTGGTATTTCTTCCTGTTTATACAATTTTATAAAAACTCCTTAGCAATTTCTTTCTTTTCTTGGGTCTGCCTGCATAATTTCCCTTCCTGATCTTGGAGAGCTACGATCGTTCTATTTTCTTGTTCTTTTTTAATTTTATGGGCTAACCACCTCACCAGCTTATTTGCGTTTTCAAAATAATTTTGTTTTGCTAATTTAATTTTTTGGGCCAAATCTTCCTGTACATTTAAATTTATTTTATGTTTTATCAGATCAATTTCTTTCTTAATGTTTGAATTGTTTGGGTCCTTTTGTCTACTTATTTCCAAATCTTTCAGTTTCTCCCTCCATATGTTTTGTTGCTGTCTTTTTTCTTTATTCTTTTTAATACTATAAGCAATAGTTAGACCTCTTAGATAGGCTTTGGCCATATCCCAAAGATTCTGTAGAGAGGTATGTTCTCTTTTGTTTATTTCAAAAAATACGTTCAATTCTTTATCATTTCAATATATTCTTTATCTCTTAATATGGTATTGTTAAATGTCCATCTTCCAATTTTTCTCTCTCCTTTCCATTTAATTTGAATGGGATTATAGTCAGCCCATAGATTTGGCAAAATCCCGATCCTTTCAGTATTCTCCGTTAACCCAGGGTCCATCCATATCTGATCTATTCTGGAGCAAGAGTGGTGGGGGTTCAAAAAAAGGTATATTGTTTTTTATTTGGATTTAATTCTCTCCACACATCTTTCAAGTTACGTTCTCTGACCATATTATAAAAAGACGAAGGGAGTATTCTCCTTTCCTTTTGGGGGGGGGGGGAGTTTTATAATCTTTATCTTTGTCTGGGACTGCATTATAGTCTCCTACAATGCATACATTAACATACTCAAATTCTATTATCTTATGGTGACGCCTATTTTAAAAGTCTTTTTGGTTTGTATTCGGGGCATATATTGTGACTAATAACAGCTTTTTCTGATTTACATTTATTTCTATAAAGAGCATTCTCCCTTCTTGATCTTTGTATATTTGTTTATGTTGCAACTAATCCTTTACATATACTACAATACCCCCCCTTTTTTTGTTTGCAAGTGCCGAGTACATTTTACCCAAATTTATATTCTTTAAGAGGTCTGCTTTAGCCAAGAGCAATTTCATCATGCTAAACAAATTGTTCTCATCCCAGACTAATCCTAATTGTGCACAGCTATTCTTGTACTTTGAAGACTTTGGGCTGAATGTGAGTTGGCAGCCCTCTGGCCACACATAATACTCAATGGCCAGAAGAGAGGGTCTAGGGCACATTGCCTATTCTGAAGAGTGAAGCACGGAGCATAAATTCAGAAGAGGCTCAGCACAAAAGGGTTAAAACAAAAATTGTAGAATAAGGTGATCAGATCTGGGTTGCAAAACTCAACAGTCTTCAAGACCGGAGATGGTTTCCAAATTATTGCAGCATGGGCCATGCAGCTCTGCTTTAGAAGCCCACTCTAGAGGGAGCTTCTTCCTCACTGGGATGAAGGTTGCCACAAGGAGGAAACCATCACTACAGAAATGTCTACTGGACTTGAAGGCTTGGGTTTGGGTGTGTGTGTGTGTGTGGTGTCTCAAATCTTCTGGGTGAAATACCGTAAAGATTTCCAAGTTGTGGGTGGCCCTGCTTCTACAGCCACCATAGCAGCAAGAAAAATAGTAGGTAAAGCTGTAGACAGACAGAGAGCTTTGAAGAAAGGCCTCTCATAAGAGCCATGGTGGAGCAGTGGTTAGAATGCAGTGCTGTGTTGCAGGTTGATTCTGCCCACAGCCTGGAGTTCAATTCTGACTGGCTCAAGGTTGACTCAGCTGTCCATCCTTCTGAAGCCGGTAAAAAGAGGAGCCAGATTGTTGGGGGCAATATGCTGACTCTGTAAACAGCTTAGAGAGGGCTGTGAAGCAGTATATAAGTCTATGTGCTATTGCTATTACTATAATGTCCCAGGGGAAAGATGGATTGTCAGGAGACAAGTGTGCAAAGAAAAACAATTAAACAGTTACCATTCCTAGTGCCCTAGTGTCCAAAGATTGTTCCAGAGACCATTTGGTAGATTTTTTTTTTATATGAGTCCATCAAATGCTCACTTTCATCTAACCTGGTATGTAGGTTCTCATTTAGTTTCTTGTTACAAAAGCCTCCAATTTCAGACAACTGTCACTGGAAACTAAATTCAGCCTGCTGCATTCAACCCAACATTAAATAAAGAACATGGATATAAAAGCAAAGACAGAAATGGTATCATCCTTCTGAGTATGTGTTTCTACTTTAATTTATTCATCTAAATAAATGAAACAGCTGTCTGAAACACATCACTGCCTTCTTTTTCTGTTCTTGCAACTTCAGATGAATCATTTGTAAAAATAATTAAGGCCCTCTTTTTAAAAGATGATACAGTTTATCCCCCCCCCCTTTTTTTACTTTATTTTATCCTCCTGGTGACCATATTGTATATTTTACTGCATGTCTGTGGCGGCAGTCCAGAAGTAGTATAGTAAGACTGCTGTGTAAAGCCATTTAATAGACCTGAAGTATAGTATATTTGCCTCCTAAATATGATTTTGGTGTGAACTAAAGTACTCAGTGGGGATTTTCTTTAACCCATTTGATTCATATTTCAGGCAAATCCAATAAAACATTGTTAATGCTGGTAAAAAGCTAATCTAAGCTGGGGGCAGTTTTGTGTTTTATTGAATTCTGCATATACGATACATCCTTACACATTGGCATGCAATATTTATTTTAGAAGCAAAATGGAAAACTGGGCAACAGTGCTTTGTTTTCTGTCTTAGTAAGAGCAGCTATAAGAAAAATACAAAAATGTGTCAGATAGGGGCGTCTTTTTACTCTGTAGCCCAGTTCAAAGATGTCAGCACATGGTGATAAATCTCAGCTTGTCTATAGTTTCTCCTCCCTCTCTTCCTCCAGACAGAAGAAGAGGAGTTGGTTGAAAGCTTCTATTTTAGGGTTTCAATAAACTGCATTTCCTGTCCAATCCAAGCTTGGGAAAGGTTCATATATTTTTACTGTGGTTAGCTAACATAGGATCCAACCAGGATCAATCAATCTTCGGCCAAACAGATTTTGCAATGTTTCTATTGCTTCTGAAATCTGCAATTCCTGCCTGGGGAGAGAAGAGGGTTCAGCCAAAAGAAAGAAATGTCTCACTTGGAGATTATTCTGCAGCCAAAACACCTTAGGGCTAAAATCAGACCTGATGTTGGATTTATACATCACATCACGTTAGGTCATAATGTCACTCCTTTCTTTTCAGAAATGTGTAATGTCGCTCCTTTCTTTTCAGAAATGTGTACAAATGATGACCACGTAACTGCTAAAATGTATACTTTTTTATTGAAATTTAAAACAGAACAAGTGAAAGAATATATGATAAAGGGGCTGATTTTGGGGGGTTATAATGTACAGATGGAGAAATGGGAAAATACGGGACTAAAAGGTTGAAATTTATACTGTGATATACAGGTAGACTCAGGGGTGGGATTCAATTTTTTTAACAACCGGTTCTGTGGGCGTGGCTAAGTTGGTGGGCGTGGCTTGGTGGTCATGTTATTGACTGGGCATGGCCAACTCAATATCACTTACATCAGGGCATGCATCTCCTCGCCTGGCCTCTCATGACTGTGGGGATGCTGCAACAGTCGTAAGTGTGAAAAATGGTCATAAGTCACTTTTTTCAGTGCCATTGTAACTTTGAATGGTCACTCCACACAAGCAAAGTACCAGCAAAGGAGGGAAAAAAACTCCAGAGATGTTCCTGAGACAGGAAGTCTAGTCCTGCCAAGAATGTAATAAGGGTTAATGGAGAGGCAGTTTCTGTAAGCAACACCAGAATGTTTCCTTCCTGCCTTCCTTACAGGATTAGGCCAGTAATTTCTTCTAACAGCCGGTTCTCAGAACTGCTTAGAATGTTAACAACCGGTTCTAGCAAATAGGTGCGAACTGGTAGAATCCCACCCCTGGGTAGACTTACGACCACATTTGAGCCCAAAATCTCTGTTGTTAAGCAAGACATTTGTTAAGTAAGTTCTGCACCACCTTACGACCTTCCTTGCCCCAGTTGTGAAGTGAATCACTGCAGTTGATAAGTTAGTAACCCAATTGTTAAGTAATTCTGGCTTCTCCAATGACTTTGCTTGTCAGAAGGTTGCAAAAGGGGATCATATAATTTTGGGACACTGCAACCCTCATAAATATGAACCAGTTGCCAAGCACCTGAATTTTGATCACGTGATCGGGGACGCTGCAAAGGTTGTAACTGTGAAAAACAGTCAAAAGTTACTTTTTTTTCCTGTTCTGTTGTAACTTTGAACGGTCACTAAAGGAACTGTTGTAAGTTGAGGACTACCTGTAACTTATGTGGGAAATGTGAAAAACAAGAAGGGGCATTTTATCATGTTTGGTAGTTGTGTAAAAATAAAAACCTAGCAAATTCTGGATTCAAATACATCCACCGAAGAAAGCCTTCTCTGCTGTTGCCCCTGCCTCATGGAAGGCCTTGCCCCCACCCTCCTGGCCCTCTGGAAAAGTGCCAGGATCTGGCTCTGCCAACTGGCATGAGGTGGCATACAACCTAGGGCATAGTTGGTGGCTTCAGGATGTTCCCTCCGTCTTTTATAATTTTTTCAACCTTTGTAGTTCTTAACTTTTTAGCTGTGTTTTAGTATTGTTTTTCATTATGTAGCTTTTTACAGTTTTTTATTTATTAGCCATCCAGTCACTTAGGTGAGATGGGCTGTGTTGAAATTTGATAAATACATGAAAAAAAAACAGAGGAATTTAAAGATCAATTGAGACCAAAGGTTTTTCTTTTGGGACTGTTGGGCAAACAGTTGGAAAAAGTTATGCAACTTCGTTTTTGTGCATGATAACTGCAGCAAGATTGTTGTGTATATAAAGACGGAAAGAGTCAGTGTTATTCACAAAGGAGGAATGGTTTATGAAGAGGATGTGGATGTTTGCAGGATCGGTCCTGCTGCTTCAGCTACTCTCCCTTTGGCATTCCTCCAACAGTCCTGCATGCATCACACCCTACCACCACCCCACCTTAAGTCAGACTCCACAAAATCTGTTCTAAGTAGGCTGGTGGAGAATCTTGAGCAACATTATCCTAACACACCTGAAAGATATAAAATTGGGGAAGGCTGCTTTGACTTTGGATAACAAATTTCTTCTAGTATTCAGCTACCAAAGTGACAATGTTCTGTGACACTTTCGCTATCAGACTGTGTAGGCTTCAGGGATAGGCATGCATATTTATGTGATGGTTTATGTCAACCGTCCCACTGGCTAAGGAACCAGCAGAGGAAGCTCCTGGGACTTCTTTTCACCAAAAGTATAACTTTACTGAAGATTCCATAAGGGTACAGAAGTAGAAAAGCTAATGCATATTATCTGGGAATTATTTTTGTACACCTCTCCAAAAATAACACTTTTTCACATGTACCACACCTCTGTATCATTGGTCTTTTCCATGTCCACACTGGCTGGTGAAGCCAATTTTAAATCTGAAAGTCCACAGTCCTATTGGAGCTTTGAAATTGTCTCAAGAAGATGATCCCTGAAGCATGTTTCACTGCAGTGACATCTCCATTAAAAAGAAGATCGCCATTGCCTTGTTTGAATGCTGCATTATAACAGCTTGTCTCCTAATGACATCCATTCTTTGGGGAGCAATCAGGCCATAAGATTCTGCTAAGCGCATGCGTGCCCATTGTCTTGTTCCTTCCAATGCTCCTCATGGCCCCCTAGCATGGCTCTATTATAGGTGCCAAGGTGAAGCAGATGTCCTATGCTAGCCCAATCCTTGACTGCTATGACATTTTCTTCCCATTGGCAGTGGCACAAAAGAACAACTCACTTGTTGAGACCCTTAACTAAGCAAACTGGGTTCTAAGGAGAAACAGTGTTGCCTGAACACTTAAAAGGAGTTCTGTGAGCACTTTTAAAGGTACTTATGTCTAATAGCCTTTTCCTGCAACAATTTTTTGAGAAAGGGGGATGTTCAACATTGGTACACCTAAAACCACTCCAGGATTGTTATGTCAATCTGAAAACTTTCTTGTATAAATTTCCCCCAAGACATAGGTGTATGATAGATAGATACTGTAGATAGATAGATAGATAGATAGATAGATAGATAGATAGATAGATAGATAGATAGATAGATAGATATTCTCCATCCATCCATCTGGAATCTGTAGAAGCTTGGAATTCAGGCAAATCATCCATCCATAGACACATAGAAATAAACCACATTTACATACCATTCAAAATAAGCAATAAAAAACAACAACATAGGAAGGAAACAAAAAGAATAGAACCCCTCACTTCCCACAGCCAACAAGCCAGACTCAACACCAAACAGATAGAAAACAATATTCTAAATAAGGAACCACTAAAGAGGTAAGCATAACCCCAGCAAATCTTGCAGGGCAAATTCTATATGTAAATTGGCAGATAACCCCACCATCACACTGATGATATATATCTATTTGGGTCATGAAAGATAATGTAAGCAAACAACCAAATTCAGAAAGCACCAGGAACTCCACATCATCTTTCCTCATCTTCAAAGAAAAAAAAGGCAGCACATTTTTGTTGCATTCTGCTGTGTTTCTCTACTCATACCATGTGCAGCTGCTGAGGTTGGCATGCTCACAGTGCTCATTTGGATTTCTCTGCAGATTGTCATACTGTGATACAGCATGAATGATTCACTAAGAAGCAACTGAGCTGTATTCTCCTTTAGTTAAGGCACAGGCCAACATTCCTAGTACTAGCAGTTTGAACAATCAAAACTTGTTAAGAAATAGCTTTCTTTTTTATTGCTACTGCTTTCTCCCAAATTGGACGGGGGGAGAAGGGTATCAGAGGTGTCATTTGTGCAGTTATCTGATCTGTAATTGTTTATGGTGAGTACTAATCAGAATAGAGCTGTTGTTTGGAAGTGCCCTCTGTAGCAAATATTTATTATTTAGCACATTCTTGATACTGTGCGACATCTTACAATAACTTGCTATGTGCACCATCTCCTTTTCCCTTATATTTTTTTCTAAGATAACTGCCCTCCCCAATGTCATTTCAAATGGGTTCCTCTGTTTTGTAATAACTAATTCTTCAACCATGCTGGTACATCAAACCAATCAATCAAAGCTTGGCAAAAGGCAGCCTTCTAGCTATTGTTGAATGCCAATTCCTGTAAATCCTAAGCAATATGATGTTAAGTTCATAATGAATTTATCTATACTTTGTAAATTTAGGCACCTTGTAATCATGGTTTAAATATGCACAATGTATGAACTGAGCTTGAGGGTTTAAAAAAGAAAGCTAGAACAGGAAACTGGATTTATACCAGAACATATTCACTTTGAAATCAGAGTTTGCTTGCAAGAACATAAACCTACCATTATGCCTTATAAGAAAATAGGTTTAAGTGCTGAGTCATAGCTAGATGTCTCACCCACATAAAGAGAAATGAAAAGCGGAATGCATGATACTTATTCACATCCTGATTTTTAATTCAGTGTATCAAACCAATGGAGTTTCTGTATAGACTGCAAATAAATCATAAGAATGAGAACTGTATTTTGGGAATTTATATTATAGTGACCAATGAGATTTTTGAAATGTTACCTTGTAAAAATGAAGGAGTAATCAGGGCTTTGGTGCAATCTAAGGGAAAATAGGTTTCCAATGTCTACAGTTTTATCACATTCATAAACATCAATACATAGAGGCTATAATGGATTGAGAGTTATATTTTTGTAATAAGCTGGATAGATTTCTAACAACCAGATGTCTATACATTCTTAATTATGCAGTTGACATAATAAATTGTATAACCTGATCTGAACAGTTCATGCATTATACACTGATACAGAATATCTGTGAATCTTTCACAAATAAAACATATTTTCAGTCAGGTTCTCAATATTTATTACTTATAGCATACAACTAAGGTCATTGGGACATTTTGCTTTGTTCTGGCTTTCATAATCTAGCAGGATTTAAAATAATGTTAGCTTATCAAACATCTCGAGATGTTTCACATGTAAATGCATTTTCTTAAATAGAAAATGTAATTTATGCTTTGTTTATTTATAACATTGACAAATATTTCAGGGGGAAAAACCCTCTTTAATAATCTAGGGAACAAAATATGTTAGATCTAGGATTTTTTTTAAAAAAAGAAATCCAATTAAAGTGGATGAGGAAAACGAATTGTTTTTATTCTTCTCTACTCTTTGCATGGATCTCGAATTTCATATATATATTTGAACAGCGGAAATGCCTCAAAAGCTTACAGTTGCAAAATAAAATACAATTTTTGGAACGGCAACCTATAAATAATTAGTCTGGGAATTGAAGTCTCAACACATCTGTCACGTTTTCTATGTTTATCTATTTTGATTATTTATTAGCTTCATTTCTAACAAGTTATAAAAGGTGGTAAAGAGTATATAATGAATATACAGAAAGTACCCTCTTCTACTGATGAAACAGCTTCCACCAATTTAACCAAGAGGTGTAATTCCCATTTCCCTGGCATTTCCCCCCCTTTGCATCTCAAATTGTGTTCCATGGGAAGATAATAACTGGATGCAGCTTCAGGATAGCCTCAGCGCAGTCAAAATGTGAAATCAAAAGGAAGCGGGGATGGAACAGCAGTACTATGGAAATGCAGTCCATGCTTACTCATGCTGAAAGAAGCAAAGTCTCCAAAACCACATTCACAATTGTATTAGAAAAAAATAGTTTTATATCAACAGCAACAATAAATCAATTGCTTTGATTACTACAGAATACAATTATCATTTTTTTTTCACAGCCCTATTGAAAAATTCTGCAAGAAAGACACTGAATGGCTTCTTTGGTGAGACACAAAGAGCTAAGTTTCAGTTGTATTCTTGAAGCGTTGAACAAACTTAGTTATTGGGATTACTGTATTTTATATCTCCGTGTGTTATGTGAGCCAATTGGTGTAATTCAGCAAAACATGGTTCGGTCCATTGTGGGTTTATTAAATTAAGAAACTGTGGCCTTTGGACTACAGTTATAACTTGGTATTTTCTGAAAAAAATTTCAGGAAAAGAGTGAAGGACAGAGCACCTTCCCTTCTGAGTCCATTGCCAAGGAGATAAGAGATGATCATCATGAAGGGATTGCAGTTAGGAAGATGCTTTGAAGGATAAAACTTTTATCAGAAAATTTCTGTTTCTCTCATTTTCATTTTATTTTCACTTCCTTTCAAATATGTTTTTGTAGACAAGCAAATTAATGGTTTACACAACAGAAGCCAGAGTTTGAGAAATGCTACCCCGAAAAAGGAAGTTACTGAAAGCAGAAGAATAAAGTGAGGCAGCCCTGGTTGTGCATCAGCACTGAGAAATACAGTGATAACAACTTACACTGATAATGGAGTTTGCCAATTTATAGGCGTAAAGCAGGTTATCATGTAACCAATTTTACAGATTTTTTGTGACAGTGATTAAGCAAATCACCATGGTTACTAAATAAATCAGTGTTCATTAAACACTGCAGTAGTTAAGCGAACCCATTGTTTGCCATGGGGCATTTTTGTCAAAAACCATAAGTAAACATTTGTTTTTGGCAAAAGCATTATAAATTGTGGTCATGTGACCCTAAGATACTACATATGTCCATAATTCAAACTGGTTGCCAAGTGCCCCAAATGCAGTCATGTGACTAGGGGGGAGGATAGTCGGTGGAACTTTGGAACTGGATCACAAGTGGTTTTTGGGGTGTCCATCTTAACTTCAAATGGTCACTAAGTGACCAGTTGTAAATCAAGGACTACCTCTAGAGGCTTGCCCTGAGAACCAATCACCTTTGTTTCACACAGCAGGTCGTCTTTCATGTAAGTACTTTTGATAGCCTAGTACTCCAAAGCTCAGAAAAATGATGATCAGAAATAGGAATCAGCAGGACTTTGGTTCCAAAGTTGAAAAGGAAGAGGAGGCACAGGTGCGCACAGCATACCTGTTTATGCCTCCTTAAAAGCTACATTTCCTGTTTGCATAGTAGTTATGCAATTCCAGGAAAATACATATTTGACTTAGAGGTAACAACATGATTCAGTAACAGGTTCAGAACAGGTGAGGGTGCCTTGCTGGTGGCTCTTTCATTCAATGTGTATTTTCCTAGGGTCGTGTGGCTAAGTAAAGAGAATCAGCCTTCTTCCAAATGCCTTATCAGGTGGAGCACAGAATAGGAATAGGAGTAGAGTAGAGTAGAGTAGAGTAGAGTAGAGTAGAGTAGAGTACAGTAAGTAGAACAGAACAGAACAGAACAGAACAGAATAGAATAGAATAGAATTCTTTATTGGCCAATTATATTTGGACACACAAGAAATTTGTCTTGGTGCAAATGCTTTCAGTGTACATAAAAGAAAAGATACATTCATCAAGAGTCAAGACAACACTTACTGATAGTCATAGGGTACAATAAGCAATCAAATCATACTAGGAAACAGTCAATATAAATCGTAAGGATACAAGCGACAAAGTTACAGTCATACAGTCATAAGTGGGAGGGGATGGGTGATAAGGGGTGATGAGAAGATTAATAGTAATAGTAATGCAGACTTTGTAAATAGTTGGACAGTGTTGAGGAAATTATTTGTTTAGCAAAGTGATGGCGTTTGGGAAAAAACTGTTCTTGTGTCTAGTTGTTCTGGTGTGCAGTGCTCTATAGCGTCGTTTTGAGGGAAGGAGTTGAAACAGTTTATGTCCGGGATGTGAGGGGTCCGTAAATATTTTCACAGCCCTCTTTTTGACTCGTGAAGTATACAGGTCCTTGATTGAAGGCAGGTGGGTAGTAATTGTTTTTTCTGCAGTCCTAATTACTCTCTGGAGTCTGTGTCTTGTTGCAGAACCAAACCAGACAGTTATAGAGGTGCAGATGACTCAATAATTCCTCTGTAGAACATACATATTCAAGCCTGCTGTAAAATATGTTTTACCTTTGAATCCATGCTTCCACTCAAGAACCAAATATTTCAAGTAAAATTGCATTTAACAGAGAACTTGCTTGGCTTCAGGTCTAAGGATCTGGGGTTTAAGTATAGAATGTTTGGATAGTTTTATGGAGTGTTCTTTACTGGAGTGATCCAGTAAAGTGATGAACTTCATAAGGAGTGAGTTTTATCATATATTTGTATGGTAAAACTGATCAGTTATCAGTGATCACTGAATGAGATCACATGTTACGAACAAACCTTAATGTTTTTTTAGCTTGGTTTAGCCTATTCTGTAAACTCAACTTCTGGGATTTCTAGATCATAACATATGGCTTAATATACTGTCCAAATACAGCCAATTGTAGTTAAAAAGCCATGCTTAAACTTACTGTGATTTTGATTAAGGCTATCATGTGGATTTCAATGGCATATGTTAATGTGGCATAAATATTAAGGTGTTAGGCTAGGAGTGGGAAGAGCCAGAATCAAATCCACCCTCCCTTACAGAGGTTCATTGAATTATTTGGGGCCAGTTTTTCTTTTAGCCCACCCTATCTCCCAGAATGGAGATATGTGAGAAAGATCAGGGCAAAGAGATACTGCCTAGGGAACAGTCATTAGGTGAGAGAGGGCATAGCTGACAGTTTCATAATGGACAGAAACCCTCCCTAAGGGTCTAAAGGAGATGGTGGTGGGAGATTTGTATTTTTGGACTTGCAAGATTCTGTTAATATAGCCTTACAATAAAGTAGAATTATCTCATTGGTTGGGTTTACTGTCTGGTGTACCTAGGAAGGTTGACATTCTTTTGGAGAAAAAAACATGTTGCATTTCATCTGAATAAGGAATATGAACTGAATGAAAGGATGTCCAGTGTGGTGGATAGTTGATCTGTCTCAATGAGGCACTTTTTTCTTAATTTAGCAAGGCATTTTATAGAAATAAGTTATTTCCCCTACTGTTCTGAAGAAAAAGAGTGAGAGAAAGTGACTGGCCCAAGGTCATCCAGTTGGCTTTCTGCCCAAGGTGGAACTAGAACTCAGCATCTTCTTGTTTCTAGACTGATGCCTTAACCAAACGTGCTCTCATTGAGATCTATAACAATATAATAAAAAAGAGAGGAAAAAAATAGCTCATTTAACTAGTTTACTCAGACTGCTAAATATGATTTTCTGAGTAAAGTACAGTTGACCGAATTTACACAGTATGCAAACTTAAAATCAAACACCGAAACGCTGTAAGATATCAAGCTGTTTCTTATCACCCAAGTAAAGTAAATGTTGCATCCCGCTGAAACAAAGGCCCCCAATTTTGAATTCAAATCCGAATTATTAAGAACTTTACTGCAGGGAAGTCCAAAGGAGAAGGTCTTGAGAAAGAAAAGAGCTTTTTTTAAAAAAAACAATTCTTCAGAATTTTCCTCTTCCGTCGCAAGCTTGCAAACCGGGTTGAATTTAGCTGTCCATAAACTACCCTCTTATCTTTTACTCCGTCCGAGGAATGAAGAGGCAAAATATAAATGAAACGTTTTGGACCTGCGCTACTACTCAAAACTCAACCCTTATGAGGTAAGCCGGACCTCCCCCTTTAACGCGACTGCCCGGCACCGCAGCCCCCAAAAGACCCAGCTTCGACATGTATCCCTTTTTAAAAGCAGCGAAAGATTTCGACCGCTTTTCCCCAAGGGTCGGCCGGTTAGCGTTACAGCTAAGGCTCCGGTTCCCCGCCGGCCGCAAGCAACGCCGGCCGGCCGGCCTTGACCTCTTTTTCAAGTGATTATTCCCTTTCGACTCCTGGCTCCGCCCCTTTTTGGAATCTTCGCAAACCCCGCCATTGTGAGCTCACCGGGCGGATACAATGAAGCGCTCGGGGCGCTTAGCAACAGGAACCCGCGGGGGGCGTGGCTTTCGCGCAACTACCAACTGTTGCCCAAGGTGGAGAGACGAGCGGGTCGAGGAGCGAGGCGGGCGGGCGAGAGGGGGAGAGAGAGAGAGAGACTGTCGGCTTTCGCCGGCGCTGCGGGCTTGAGCCTCGTCTCGCTCTCCGAGCGGCCGTGGGAGAAGGCGGACGGGAACGTGGCCTCGGCTGCCGAGCCAGGTAAGAAAAAAGGATGGAGGGCAAGAAGAGAAGGCAGGCAGGCCGGCCGGCCGGCATGAATGGGGCGAAGGAGAGGAGGAGTTACGGACGGGCGGAAGAATGAGGGGGAAGAGAAACGCTCCTTTCTTCTTCTCTGACCTGCTGGGAAGTTTGAGGGCGATCGGGGCTGGCTTCGCGCCATCCCTCTTTCCGACGCATCTGGTCCCGGGCAAGCGTCCAGGACTGCACCGACTGTCCGGGCGAGTTTTAGCACCCCCGATCTGGAGGGCGGCGGGGTGGAGGGGCTAGCCCGTTCAACGCCACCACCTTTCGCTGCAGCCTGTTCTGTCGGCCGTGAGAGAAATTGTTCTGCTGGGTACCTCAAGGCATCGGGGAATTAAAAAAAAACTGAAAAGGTTTTTTTTTTAAAAAAATCCTCTTTTTGTTAGCTCTTGGTTAGTTTTCTGACTCGAGGGAGCGGGACGAGGGGTGGGGGCAGAGAATGGTTGAAAACCCAATGCGGCGGCAGCTCATCGTGCAAAGCTGAATATCGGAATGGGGTTTTTTTTGGGGGGGGGGAAGGGTTGCATTATTTTTTATTTCTGAAATTGCGACACGAGTTGGTTTGGAAGAGAAAGTCTGAGAGCGCAGCCTGGGTGTGGAAGGGAGGGAGAGCCCTGATCCGTGACCTTTGGGGGCTGCTTTTGCCGAGTGTGAGGTTTTCTGTTGTTGGGACCCCCTTTGGGGAGGAGGAAAGCGTCCAGGCATTGAAGAGACGCATAATAGCCTCTCCCATCTGCATTTTGATCGTTGGCTGAATGGGCAAAGTTGTATGTGTGAATCGAATAGAACTTTTACAAAGATTCCCCCTACAGTGGCTTTTGGAACGATTCCGGAAAGAAAAATTTAAAATTCGGTAGATCTAAGAATGCGGATGCTTTGAATCTCTCTACTGTACTAGGACAAATATTTTCTTGACAATGCAGGATTGATTTCTTTTAATTTAATGACTACTCTAGACTCACTCTTAGCTGAATAGGGTGGAAATTGCCTTAGTTGCTCTCATCGGATGGTAAAAATAAATCTATGCTGGTATGTATGCTGTATGTTGGAAGGGTGCTGCATTAATTTATGTTTGTGCTATGGGCAGGCATGTTTTATGCATATGCTGTGAGAAATCAAAAGCATTCCTATATATATATATATATATCTCATTAGGGGTTTTTGCCAAACCTGGTAACAGTTAAACAAAGCATTTTGTCCTTATGGCACTGGGGTTTGTTAGTGCTTACAGTTAAAATGGTAAGAAATACTCTATAGAAATAACCTGATAGTTTTCAGCAAGAATGTGTTCTCAAAAACGTTGCTTTGAAGCTGTGTGTGCAGTCATCTATTTTTGTAGCAATACTCACAATGCTTTATAAATTCTGCTTTTTCACATCAGCTGTGTGAGGTATGTCTGCTCAGTATTAGTCAGGTGCATTCTTATTGAGCATGACTGATACATTATTTGAGCCTTCAGTAGCCCGATGCCAGGATGATCCTTACGGTAGTTGATTGGCTTTCCAGTTTAATAGATTATAATTTTATCATACCTATCAATAAACCAGTTGTGGGGGGAATAAAGTAAGAAAGTGGATTGTAACCACATAATAATCAAAAGTGAAACAGGCTGGCTGGGTGGTAAAGCATTTTTGTTGGGTATATATTCTGCAAAAGATTGATGTATTTAACCGTAACCCCTGTGTTTGCAAGGGCTGTTTGACTAGACTTGAGAACGCAGGGATTCTCACTTCCTGGGCTTCCATTTTAGATTTTCAGCCAAGAAATTTTGAAAGCCTAGTTGGCTTATGTAGGGTTGTCATTTCTGTGACGGTCTAAAAATGAAAATGAAACATGAAACTACAGTATAGCTTAATGTTTGACTTGTGGTTGGTGGGAAGTGCTTCTAAGAAACGGGTGAACCTGCCTCACAACATAAAGGTTACATTTCTGCCCAATTGGGAGGTTTAGTCATTTTCTGTGTGACTGTAAATTCTGTTGGCATTTAAAAAAATATTAGATGACTTGCTGGGGATGTTAGTTTAGCGTGCCTAATTTAAATTAGCTTGATCTTATTTTGTATGTCAGTGTTTGGCAGTGAGTGTGTGCCAGTGTGCTGCTTTGTACTGTTGAGTTATGGACAATAATTGTCCTGCTAGGTAGTGGTTGATTCAGCTTACAAAAGCAGCAGAATGGGATTAGGGTGGAGTTGGGTTATTTGGTACATTTTGATGTACGCGCCAAAATGTGACAAATCTAATTGATGCTATCCATGTTTTAGCAAGGAATGCTGAATATAGCAACAGTGTAACTAAGGTTGGTAGCTTAAATGATCGCTTCTCTATATTACTACAAGGCATTATATGAAATTGACTGATTAACTAGATTAACTAGTTATGATGCCATTTGGAGGTCAGTATCCATGTGGTAATGGACATGGCATGTTAAATATAAGAGATGTAAATGCTAAAATTAAAAAAAATGAAATTAAAGAAAAGATATAGATCTAAAATATGTGCTAGAACACAAGGATTTGTGCCAAGTAGATTTTGAGGGCATAGGAAAATAAGATTATGTAGGTTGGTGATAATTGAATGTTATATATTTCAGTACATGGTGATAATAGAAGTAGTCAGCACTTGGTTTGGGGAAAAATTGTGCTACATTTTAATTTGATTGGGACTGAATGGAAAATTATGCTAGGTAACAAACACAAAGTGATAGGTAGGAAGAAGATGAGTAGAAAAAATGCAGATTCAAGAATGAATAAAAATGTGACTGGTGACAATCTGCTTAGAAAAGAGAAAAATGTTAATCTAAAAGCTCATTGAATCAGTTATTTAGGGATGGAAAAAGGATAGGATTAGAGAAGGATGAGGTGCAGCAATGAAGTGAAAGAGGCTATGAATAGGAAAAATGGGGGAAAGGGGATTTAAAAATATAGTTGCAAAGAACATACTCAGGCAGGGTAAGGTATTGATAAGGTTAAAAACACAGAAAATAGAGACCGATTCTAATGGAAATAACATGTTTGGTAAGTGGGCGAAGATAGTTAAACAAGTCCTCAGAAGAGTGAACGGAATTAAAATTATTTGTAATCAAACTGAAGTGGGAGAATATTCAAATAAATATTTTAGGGATGTTTATGGGAACAGTGATCAAAAAGTGGAATTGAAACAATTAGTTTAAGTTTTTGTGTCGACGATGGGAAGGAAATCATAAATATGATAACGTTTGAAAATGGTGAGACTGCTGGCAGAGATTGTAAAAGCTGAAGCAAAGAATACTTTTGTCCTGTGAGGTTCCAGTGTAGCTTATTTAATACAAGTTTGTATCTGGAGGTTCAATCTGTGCCTGATAATCGGAAGAAAGTTTTCTCCCATATGAAAGGCAAAGTAACAAGGGTGAATGCAAAAATTACAGAAGGATCGGTGAAAGTGCTCAGGAAAGAGTTTGGCAGGAATTTCATTGAAAAGCTAAGAGACAAGACAGTCAGCAAAATTTGGGAAATGTAATGTGGCTTCATGCCAAGCAAGGGATGTGTGAAGCAGATACTCACTTTTCCACAGGTCATTGGGAAATACATGAAAGCAACAAGAAAAGGTATTGATGATTGTTGATTTGGAGAAAGTGTAGGATAAAGGCAATTGGCTTAAATCATGACAGTTGTTGAATGTGGTAATAGTGGCGCTTAATGGATGAATTGAAATTGAGCCTGGAGCTGGAGTTTAGTGCCATAAGAAACAATAATTTTTGTTGGATTTCCCGGTATGGCTATTATAGGGCTATAAGTCCAGTGCAATGGCCTAGAGGTGGAGCTCTTGCCTCACAGTCAGGAAGCTGTGAGTTCGATCCTAGGTATAGGCTAATATTTGAAATAGACTCTCCTACTTAAGCACTAAATGACCTTCAAGGTCCCTTCCAAATCTGTTGTTGTTGTTCTATGTTCTATTGCATTTTTCAAATTTGATAAATAACTTTTTGAGGATTTAAATTAAAAAGGCAAAAAAATAAATAAATCTGGCCAGTGCACTAATTGAACCCTCCCCCTTTTTCCAGACTCTTCTGTTAAGCTAATCTTTACGTGGAAATACAAAAGAAAGAGTGAATATTAGGCTTGGTGGGTCAGAGATGGTCTCTTCTGCCCAATACTTTGAGAGCTTCATGTCTCTCTGCCTATGAACTGAACTGAACTGAACTGAACTCCATGTTATGCTACATCTCTTGTTCAGCTTCCTGTTGAATTAGCAAAGTAAATGAACACACCAGACTGAAAATTGGAACCATTCTGCTGCCTTCCTCTTTTTTCTACTGAAAATACTAAATTTCACAAGAGGCTGTGAATGTGGGAGGGATTGCTCTTGTTAGTTCTGCAAAGAAGAGCTGGCTTTCAGTAATGCTTCCTGGAGGGATAGAGTTGCTCCAGTCAAGGTTGTTCCTATCTGGGGTTTGAGAAACAATGACTACTCCTTCACATAGCCAGTCACCCTCTTGATGGTCTGGGTGTCCATTGCGAATTTTTACCTTTCAAAGTCACACATGATATATTCATATGGCTGTAGGTGGTTGAAAGATAGTTGACTTACTGTTAGAAGTGGGAAACATGGAAATGTCTGTATTTCTCTCCTTTTACATACTAGTGTTCTGTCCCCCCCTTTCCTGTGCCCATCTGATGCAAAGTATATTGAAGAAGAAGAAAGTTATAATTAAATATGGGAGGAATTATATTTGTGTTTTGCTGCTTTTTTCTGTTTATTTATATATCAAAACTAGAGACTGCCTATCTCACTCACAGCGCGACTCTCGGCAATGTAAAATTACATTAGGAGGCAATTATATTAGGGGGCAATTTAAACAAGAGTGGAATAATTAAAATTAAGTTAAAAAGGCAGTGTGTGTGGGGGGGGCTTTGAAGTGCCAACCTGTTCCACAGCTCTATGAGCTCTAGCAAGTCAATAGATCTGGATCTTCAAACATTTCCGAAGGGCCAGGAGAGTGGGGGCCCACCTCACCTCAGGCAGGAGAAGGCTCCAAATGGGGAGGCAATGGCAGAGAAGGAAGGCTGCCTTTTTAGACCATGCCAGTTGGAATTTTTTATCTGGTGGGCTGCACAACATACCTTTGCTGCCTGACTGAATGGGATGGGCTGATGCAATGGGGGCAAAGATGGTTCCGTAGGTAGCTTAGGCCCCTGCAATGTAGGGGCTTTAAAAATGATTTTTTTTAAAAAGAGCTGTGGTGGTTCAGTGGTTAAAATGCAGTCCTGCAGGCTGCTTCTGCTGTCTGCAATTTGGCAGTTCGAATCACACCAGGCTCAAGATTGACTCAGCCTTCCATTCTTCCAAGGTCGGTAAAATGAGGATCCAGATTGTTGGGGGCAATATGCTGACTCTCTAAACTGCTTAGAGAGGGCTGTAAAAGCACTGTGAAGAGGTATGAGCTATTGCTATTGCTCTAATGAATACCTTGAATTGGATTTGGAAAAAATAGCCCCAATGCAGTTCTGGCAGTAGAGGTGTTTTCTGCACTGTCTAGGGCACCCAAGATTGCTCACATTGACATTCTCTTCATCTTGCAGTCTGAATAGTTTCCAATCCTTCCAAACATACTTTGTCAATATTCACACTTTATTATAGTCCTTTTACAAATGTCACCTTGCAGTGTGTGAATAAGATGCAAATTAAGTGATAGATTCTGTGAATCTTAAAAGTGCATAGTTCCATCCTTTGTGTCAAGGCAGAAAGCTATAATTAAACATTTAAATAACTTCCAAAAGTTAAGTGACTTGTTAACTTTTGTGAAGGTGCAAAAAATGTGTTAAACAAATGTATGATCACTGGGGCATATTGCTGTAATTTTAAGTCTTAAGTCAGGATAGGTAGATTTTTTTCAGTGAAAATATCTCCATTGAAAATATGTCCATCCATACGCAGTTTGAAATTGGTTTATGTGCATGCACTGTTACAGTTATGATTGTAGCCTGTATGAATAAGTCAACCCATATCAAAAGTATTTGTGGTCTTTGTATCATCTTGCTTGTGTTGAGTTAAAAATCATCATAGGTTTGATATTTAAATTCCTATCCTTTAAGCAACTTGTCTATATATAATTGCGAAAAACTAAAACACACATGATATCAGATGGTATCACCAGATTGACCTTATCTGGAAAGCAGAATCAGTGCCTGATTAGGACTTGGAAACGTATGTTGGTTATTGGAAGAAGGTAATCTCCAAACAATTTCCATATTGTTGCCAAGAAACTTGATTGTTGTTTCCATAGAGTCATCAGGAGTCAAACTTGTCTTCACAATATTTACCTATCAAATATAGACGTTCACTTTTTCTTGTATAGCACTCAGACTTTTATTGAAGCTAAGCTAAGGTGATGTCACAGTACTTACAGCTTGCCCAGGTGAGGTATTCCTGTAGTCTGTCATGGGGATGGATCCAGATTAAGCTTCCTTAAAGTTGAAAGGGCTCTTTTGTAATGTGGGAAGCAAGGGAGTTCTCTTAACAAGTGTTGGGGGGAAAGCCCCCCCCTCCTCTTCAAACTCTTTCATTCTGCTATGATTTCTCAAGTTCTTTTCTTGATGTTTGCAAAGTGGAGTGAGGTGTGAGCTGTTTTGAGCAGTGGTTGAGTGGGAGCAGATGGAGCAAAAACTGGTACCGGTAAATGCCACAGTAAATGCCTCTTCAGAAGCATTTGTTGCAAAACAAAGCTGGGTGTTTTAGCTGGTGGGATGAAAACTAGATAACAGACCTCTGCCTGTGAGTTTTGACTTGGGGAGTGGAATTTTCCTGTGGGAAATCCAATACCATAATCTACTAAGAGCAGCAGACCAAACAAAAAGTTTACCAAGTTGATCAACCATCTGAAGGGAAAAGTAGCAGGTTGTGTCATAGCCACTTAATCAGACTCTTTCTTTGTTGTGGCTCTGATCACATGCCAAGCCCATCTTTTCTCCTCTCCCACAAGTACAGAAATCTGGATTGTGGTGATACTCATCTGATCATGGGCAGAAGAGAGAGAGAGAGAGAAACAATCTCTGTGAAAACCTTTAAGCATCAGAAGTATTGTTGACATCCTTTGGGATTTGGGGGGATCTGAAGGACCTGTTTATAGCAAAGACTGGTAATCTTTTCAGGCCCCAGAGCACCATTGTGTAATCTGCATGATCTCACATAATAGCAAATGCTTTCCCACTAATTGCTCTAAATCAAGTAAAACTTAGACAGTCTCACTGTGTTACAAAGAGACTTGTCCTCTGTTAACTGGGAATGTTTTATGCGGCTCTGGAGCAAACTCAGGGGACACCACTTAAAAAAATTGTGGAAACTTTAGGAAGAGCTTTAAAAGCTTTAGTTTAATAATAGATTTTTTTAAAAAATTGGTTTAATAATAGAAGCATCTCAGTTATTCTCACAGTCAGTCAGAACAACTTTGATGGAGTAGACTATGATATTTTGGACTCCTTCCCTCAAACCCTCTGGATTTAATTAGCCATAATTATTATTTATGAGCCAAATTTGTAGAGCTAACTATCTTACAGAACGTGACTCTGGGTAGTATACAACTGAACCCAAGGCACATAAAAACAAGAAATGTAGAAAATGCAAAGTCCAGATTAAAAAAAATAAAGATTATAAAAAGAAATACACAAACCCTGGGCAAAGAGACAATAAAAATGGCTACCTCAACAATGGAGCCAACTAAACATGTCTTCAGTTTGCTGGCAGCACCAGGCCTGATAATATAACCAGGTCTTGAGGGGCTTCCGGAATGTCAAAGGGATGGAGCCAGTTGAATTTTGGAGGGAAGAATGTTCCATACGATGGACACTCTGGCAGAAAAGAAACATCCTCAGGGACCCCCTCAAATGTAGATCCCACAGTATGCCCTTTCTGCCAGATTGAATTGGGTGGGCTGATGGGATCAAAGAGAGGTGATCCCTCAAATAGCCCAGTCCTATGATATGAAGGGCTTTAAATGCTAAAACCAGCATCTTGAATTGGATGGGGAAGGCAACCAATGCAGCTTGCTAAATTACCTCAGCATCATAGATCTTTTCATTAAATTTCATTTCATTTTAAATTTCATTTCATTTATTGATATCCCACCTTTATTATTTTTACAAATAACTCAAGGTGGCAAACATATCCAACACGCCTCCTATATGTCATATCCAACACACCTCCTATATATCATATCTATATATGCTTATATTGGACAGTTAGACAAGGTGATGGAATCGTCACGTTTTGACTCATGCACACAGATACTTTTGATATGTCTTTCTCCACATATTTAGGCTTTCTAAATCAATAAATTTCCTCTCTCAATGCCTTCTTTATACCATAGGACTCGCCATATCCTTGCTTTCCAGCAGGTGAACAGTGCTGATTATAGTTCTTCAACCCTGAGGTTTCTCAAGGAAAAGAAAGAATATACTGCTTTATCCATCCTTTTGCATAGCACCAAAGCAAATTTCCTAATGATTTAAAAAATCAAGCAAATCATTTGTCTTCCTTCCATTTATCTTGCCTTATATTTGGCGAGTGAGTACAAAGGATACAGGATATATTTTGAAACAAATTGCACTTTTGTTTCAGTTAAATAAGCAATTAAAAAAACACCCTCTGAAAATGGCTTAACAGACATAATGGACATAGTACCAACTTGATTCTGTCATTGTGAATCTTTTCAACACAACCATAGTTATGGTCTTTGATTTATATTTTGAATATATTATTTTTTCAAATGAATTAAGTAAAGTTCATTAATAAATCTAATCCAGCTACTTTTCAGAACTATCCTTCCACTAGCAAACTGAGGCTACCAGCAAAGAAATCGTGGCCCTATGAACAACAGCAAAAAATTGACAAGTCCTGTAGATTTTATTCTGCTAGTCTATTATACTTCGAGTGTACTCTCTCTGTATCACTTCAAACAGCATTCTTGTCATCCTTCTTGATTCTTTTTACTCTTTGTCAAAACCAGGTGGGATCCTCCTACCCAATTATGCGAGTCTCTCTATCACTTCTTTCTTCCCATTATGCATTTTCGTGCATTTTTCTGTACGAATTTTTCTACATATTAGATGCAGATTTTTTTTATTCTTCCTGTTAACAATTTTTGTCTCCCTTTTGGAAAGCTTTTCAATGTCTGCTGCCTATTCTCCCTTGCCAGTATTCAGGGTGACTATTGCTGAGGGTTGATCTGCCTACAATATTGGATATTTTTAGGATTGCAGTGGGAAGATAGTTCTGTGCTATAATGGCTGTTTTGTACCTTAGGCATTTTTCACAACTGTTACTAAGGTTACTTCTTGCTGGAGGAAAAAACATCTACAGGTTTAGCGTAGGTGTGAAAGAAAAAAGTGTGGATTTCTCACCCATTTTCAGCTTACTAAGTACAGAGCAATGGCATATTCAGCTCCCTGCTGAAATTTAAGAAGTTGTCCCAAATGCACTGAAGCACCAGTGTATATCAGAGCTGGAGAAACTGTGGCTACTCGATGCCAGTGAATTTACTTCTCAGCTGCTCCAGTGCATGCCCAGACATCAGATAGACTGGAGATATAACTCAGCAGCGTCTGAATTAGATCCCCTATCCTTAATTGAGATTATGGCATTTATTAGTATTGTTTAGAAAATATTTGCATCATTTTTAAATGGGAAAGGTGGGGTTGAAAGGTATACATAGTTTAGTCAATGAACCTAAATATCTTACAGAAATGAAAAAAAAAAACACCTTTATGTATTCCCGTGAGCCATGAGAAAATATGGAGTACTTTCCTAATGAAAAAGAAATATTTTAAGAGGCCGAGATCCCCCCCCTCCTCCTTTTAAAAAAGAATTAACTAATGCATTGACATCAAGTACAGAGATATTATACTGGATCCGCACAAAGTGTTCTCTCCTTATGTTTAATAGTATAAATTAGTATGCCACACTTTGTTTTCCTGAGCCAGGGAATGGTTGGAACAATCTAATCTAATTCCACTTATTAATAAACAAAACAGTATTGCTATCTCAGTTTTATTTGGAATTCTTGTTTTCTTTTCCCTGAACTAAGTGCAGGATACAAACATAAATTAGCTTAGAAGCTAAAAATCATTAGCTTTAATTTAGGAGTAGATACAGAACTGAGAAGTAAAATATATGATTTATAAGAATGTGCACGAAATATAAAAACATTATTTCATGCTTCTTTGGAATGTTCAGAATTGGCAGAGTTTTAATGGAATGTAACTGAACACCTTGAATGTTCTGAAATCTTTAAAAGAATGGCCTTGTTCTTTGTTTTTATTTTAAGGACACAGAAACCGTTTGCAAGGTAATCAATTGTTACTTACTGGTTGAACTCCAGGGAAGCTGTTCTGTTTTTGTTTTTAATGAAAATATTTTTTAAAAATTCTCATAGAAAACAAAGCAATTTTTTAAGTACAGTTCCCCCCTCTTATTCTGTATGCACAGATGACCACAAACCTAGGAAACTGCAGCCTCCAGTATGATTCATTTCAGCAGAGCCCATAAACATGTTAACAAAAATACACTTATCAGGCTATTTGCTTGAAGCTTCTTTTCCTTCGTAATACACATTTATAGAATATATGTCTGCATTTAGTAGTTTGACAGCAGCACTTAGCAAGCGAAGGTATGAAAGCCCCAAAGTATGAACAAAGTCCACATGCCAAAGCACAACAATAAAACAAAAGCAGTATAGTTTTGCATTTTATAACTTAGAGCCTACAGATTTCAGGAGCATTATTGGGAATGTTTGTGTAATGTGTATAGGACACATATTCCATTGTCTAATGGCTACTTTGCTAACATGTTCTTCAAGCAAAGAAAATGATGCCTGCATACATGGATATCATCAGAGGGAGCACCCAGAAATCAAGCTGACAATATGACTTATAACAAGGAGTGGAAGAGTTCCTTTTTAACAACATACATACGGCCATAGGTTGATTGTGGAACACATAATGTGCAAGTCCCAAATTGAACTACAGTGGAAGAAAACAATTACCCAGTGTCCACAATATGATCTTGAACACAACACCCACCCCATTTTCAAGGAGAAGATCAGGAATTACTTTGAAGTATTGACTCTCATTGATAGGGAATGCAAGAAAATATGGAATAAAAAAGAAGTTGTTAACAATGAAGGTGAAAACAAACTGCCAATGGCCAAGAAACTGAAGAACCCAAATTGGATATTAAAACAACAGGGTGGAAATTGCCAGGAAGAGAAGAGAAGCCAAAGTCGAGAAAATAGCAATAGTAATAGCACTTATATACTGCTTTACAGTGCCTTTACAGCCCTCTCTAAGTAGTTTAAAGGGTCAGCATATTGCTTCCAACAATCTGGGTCCTCATTTTACCAGGCTTGGAAGGATAGAAGGATGGAGTCAATCTTGAGCCGCTCAGAATTGAGCTCTTGGAGTGAGCAGTGAGTTAGCCCTGCGGTACTGCATTCTAACCACTGCATCACCATGGCTCTATAAAAAAAAAAATGGAAGGAACTTGACAAACTATTTCAGAGAACTGCTTATATGGAGCAATAGTATAACAATATCAGTAAAGATACCAAAAATGGAAATGGACATGGGAAAACAAGACTTCCAAACTCAGAAGGAGATTCCAATCTCAGATTAGTATGCTAAAGGATGTCAGTGGATCTGATTCACAGGATCAATCATTGATGAAAGAAGTATGTTGAAATTCTATAGAGTAAATATGCCAATATGCAAGATACCTTAAAACAGGGTTATCAAAATGGCAGCCGGCGGGCCAGATGCGTCACACTCAGCCCACGGCTACCCCAGCACCGTGAATGGGGAAAACGTCACATGATGGCAACGTGATGGGCGTGCCTTAAAGGATACTCTTTTTTTTTTTTACAATGTAGGAGAGCCGTATTAATCTATGGTGCCAAAAAAAAAACAGAAGGAGTTTTGTGGGGAGCCTTCTCTGACTATCAAACTAAGATACGTTTTCCCCCTTATTGCTTTGGTGATGGATCTCACCTGTCTTTGTTAGGGTCATCTTCCTTATTCTTCATAGATTGGTTAGATTGGAAAAAGATGAGTGTTTAAAATTGGAGGAAGTAACATCAGTAATTTGCGATATGTTGAATACACTACTCTGATAAAAAAAAAATTGATTGTATTTTCAATGCAACAGTCAAGGAATTATTGACTCTGGTTAAATGAAAATAGCAACATAGCCTAAGCCAGCAAAGATGCAGCTTATTATGTGAGCAAAATGAGCAGCAATGTGCTATGACACATATATTTTTCTCCCGATAAACTATGCAGAGGGAGTAGCTGAATATATATATTGAGGGAAGCTAGATGGGAAAAGATGAGCATAACTAGAGGAAGAATCATCAGTGCGCCAATGACACTACTGTGCTAGCCAGAAATGCAAATATGTTCTTCAAGGGTGAATAATGAAAGCCAAAGAGCATGGGGGAAGAAATAGAACTATGATTAACTGCAAAGAAGACCAAAAGTACAACAGATCCAGCAACTAGCCTCAGAATTTACAATGAAGACATTGTACTGATGGATAGGGTTATCATTTTAGGATTAATTATCAATTGTTGAGGAACCAAAAGTCAAGGGTTGTGCTACAGGAGAGCGCTTGGTAGGTAGAAGGCAGTGAAAGATACTCAGATGCTGTGATGTGTCCCTAATTAACATGTAGGCAGTGATAAACTGTCCCCCTCTACAAGCTATGCTAGAAAACTTTTTTTTTTAAAAAAAACCCAAGCATTGTGACTCTTAGATTGTTTGAATAGTGCCACTCAGAATGGTCCTCTTTAGCCCTAGAGCTTGGAATAACACAAGTGTTCTGGAATAAAATACTTGGAGCATGTTTTGGTCAGAGCTTGAAATATTAGGAAACATGTTTTAAGCTTGGGATGTTTTGCAGGGTCTGCTTAGCCTGGACCTGAAGTTGCGAGTTAAGAAGAGTCAAACCTTAGTTAGTATTTGTCTGCAGGACTTTTAGGTGCACCGAGGCTGTGGGCTAGGCTGAAAACGTGGAAAAAAATCCTCATAGAGACCTGCTTTCTTACTACTGCCAAGGAAACTACCGAGAAGTGCTCAGGGAGTCATCAGGAGTCAAGCATGACTTGAGGAAGGCTTCAGCTTTTAGATTAGAAAAGTTTCCAGGTTCAATCCCGGATATTTCCTAGATTTTTTTTAATCATTCTTTGAAAAATACTGCCTACTGCAGAAGAAAGAGGGATTACTGATATGAAGTAAAACAAGTTTCTAAAATAATTTGGCTGCAACTGTCTGGAAAATTCAAAGGAAAAGCGAGGAAGGAGAAAGTGTTGATAGATCCAACTATTATTTTTAGGATAGGAGATGTGTTCTTTGTAAAATAGCTCTTACAACATTTGTTTTGCTTTCTATCTTGCCACAGATTATCAATGCTGGGAGAACACTTGTGATTGGGGGTGAGAGGAAGTGGGGACAGGAGACTCCTTTGGCCAAAACCCAATAGACTCTTGCTTTCTTAGAGTTTATGTGAAATCTATCTAAGCCTCCACCCACCCAGGTTCTTTATTAGATCCTGAGGATGACTTGATCCAAAAGTGACTTCTATTAATTTGGTTTTATAAAACAGTCTCTAGCAGAACTGGAAACACACAAAAAAGTGTATGGGGCGTGGGAGAATTTTGGAATGGTGACTTGTAGTTGCATGCCACACAATGTTAATATGTTATCAAAGTGTAGAGTTGTTTTTAGGAATTATCAGAAGGCTCTGCAGAGTTTAATAATGAACACATCTCTGTGCATTTGTCAAAGCTCGGGATAGTTGTGTGTTAAATTGAGGATCCTGCATGACCCTTGAAAAAGAAATGTACCGATTAAAACAACAACAACAACACACATTTGGCTAGGTATACTTTGCATTCCCTTGTTTAGAACAATTTTGTCGTATTGCCACTGCACCCTATAAATAATAAATTACCTATTTAACCTGAATATAAGCTGCCCAGGTTTTTTTTCTCCAGTGTCACGTAAGATTTTTTTTTCCTGATTTGAGATTCCTATAGTTTATTCAAAGAAACTTGCCTCCAATAGTTGGTTTGAATGGCAACTTGCATGTTAAAACAGTCTCCCCCTCCCCCATCAAAACAACAGGTAGGGCAAATGCAAACATTCCTGTGGTCCCTGACCTATTTCCGGATTCCAGATCAGTCCTGTTTTGGCTTTTCTCTCTTTGGCACCAGAAACTCATAGTCCATCTCAGTTTAAAACTGCTAAGAGGAACACAAAGCCACTTTTCATTTTTTGCCCTCTGCTCCACATTTTTCCTCTGTGAAAGCAAAGAGATCTCGGGATACCCCTGAAAAACAGGTTCCTTTGCAGTAATACAGTGAACTTGATTGTCTTCTGTCTATTCTGGTATCTGGAATTGAAAATAGGTAATCCTTGACTTCTGATCCGACAGACCTACTTGGGGAGGGTACTGGTGATCTGGATTTGACATTCCAGCAGATGTGGGTAGTGTGACTGTATTGTGTATAGTTGTGTAACTGTACTTTGATCACCAGCTTTGGATGCTTGGCAATTGGGCTGCATTTATGGCCATTTGCAACATCCTGCGGTCACATGACTTGAGTTTTATGATGGTTTTGTCAAAAACTGGCATTTACTTTCAGTTTTCAGCTAAACCAGAAGCTATTGGTTTGCTTAATGACCACAGCAATTTTTAATGACCACAGGAGCAGCTTTTTAATTGTTGTATTCACTTAACGACCACTGCTGTAAAGGCTGTAAAAGCAGGTTAGTCCCATAACTCTGTATGACTGTCACAAGTTATGATCATAATGACGGGCTCCATTACAGCCATAACTTGAGAACTACCCGAATATTATTGTGTCCTTAGTAGAGATTTGCCAACGTTTTGCATGACTTTTTCACCTTGAAGTGAACCAGAGGCAAGGTATTAAGTATTACAAATATCACTTATGGGAGACCAGTGTATACTGCAATCTTTTTCAAACTTGGCAGTGTCAACATGTGCAGACTTCAGCTCCCAGAATCCCCCAATTCCCCGAACTCCCTAATTGCTGCCTGGAGAATTCTTGAAGTCCACACATCCTAATGAAGAAAGGAAAAAAGAAAACTTGCCCTTTAAGGAATAGCACTCAGACTTATATAATGCTTTCTAGTGCTTTACCTATTGTGTTAAAACTGGATTTTTAATGTTGGATGTTTATATAATAATAAATTTATTTACACAAAATGTTACAGTATTAGTAATTTTATTTACAATTCCTTTCCAATAATTCCCAGGGTAGAATTCTTATCTTTACAGCATTCCCACACTTGACCAGAATTTTGTTAAGTTTCCAGTACCCTCCGAAATACAACTTGGTCATCACTACAGATAAGAACCATTAGCATTAAACTAGGATTCTACATGCCCATATGTGCATTGTATAATTTTATGCTATTGGATACTAAATGCAATTGCTGATTTAATATCCGTTCTCTTGGATAGCAAATTTTGGAGTTCTTCCATCTTCTTTAATAACCCTAAAATTTTGCTGTTTTGGTACAATCAGGCCATTTCATTATTAATTCTAGATCTGTGTTTCTCAATCTTGACAACTTGAAGAGATGTGAACTTCAATGTCCTGAATTCTAGCTAGCACACTGGCTGGGGAATTCTGAGAACTGAAGTCCACTTATCTTGACTTAACCACTTATTACTTACCCTCTTTTATGACACTTCCATTTCTAGTGGTTCAATCATAATTACCCTTTTCTCTCTTGGGTCTTAGCCTGATTCATATGTACCTCCCAATCTTTGTTAAAATTTGTCTTCTGTTTCTTCTAAGCAAATTAGGGCTATTCATCAAACTTTCTCACCAAAGGTTCATGAGTAAATTATGTTCTTCCTCCTTGATTACCAGGAGGGGAATAATCCAATGTTGATTTGACAAAAACAAATAAACCACAATCCTTCTCAGAGTAAATAATTAACATGTGGGAATCATTGCCCCTGCTACTTACTTGGATGACTTAACCCAGCACTGGAGAAATTTAGGGAGACAGGACCTCTAGGTTGGAGAAAGATGCTTTTCACCAGATGCTTCTGAGGCACTTCCCCACAAAAAAGATATAATAAGTGCAGTACAGTTTTTAAAGGGGAAAATATTTGATATAAAATAGTAATCAGAAGCGATTTTAATGTTTATAAATACAGGTAATTGGGTACAATGTGAGGGAATCTGGAAGCTAATACTGTTTTTACCCATTGTTTTTGGTATTTATTTTTCATCTTTTTTATAAGATGTATGTTTCTTGATTTGTTTTATCATCCTTAAGAACTGCCCATCTCCCTCACAGAGGAATTCTGAGTGATATAGATTTTATTGTAGATAATGATAAATAGTGGTGACATCCATACAATTATTAATGTTCAGGGTTTTGTAGTGTTTTTCAATGTGTAAAGATGAGGATTCTAGTTTTATATATGTTCAATTTAATTATTTAATCAATGAAATAAGGACATAATTTTTAAATTTTATGACAATTGTAAATTCTGTACTTATTTAAGATATTTTGTTTTCCTTCCATTATGCCCTTATTCCAGAGGTCTCCAAACTTGGCACTTTTAAGACTTGTGGACTTCAACTCCCAGAATTCTCCAGCCAACCGGCTAAGTTTGGGGACCCCTTATTCATTTTCTTCTTTTTTCTTATATGCAGTTATTTTATTCCTTAAATGTTACAAAAATTAAAATCTTCATTTAAAAAAAGGAGTTGTAGACATACTTATCTCCTCCAATTTTCCCTCTGAAACTAGTATTTGGAGGCACACTTTTCACCACTGTGAAAAACTAAGATGGCCTTTGGCATGATCCAGCAAGGCTGTTCTTGTGTGTTTCTTTTTTATTGCCTTGCTGTCATAATCCCCACCCCCACCCCGAAAAGCTTCATACTTTTTCTTACAATTCTATCAACCTCTAAGATTGACAGTATTTTTTTTCTAATCTTTGGCATACATTTGAACTTGAATAAAAATGTGTTTATTCCTTCAACCAGTTTTGCTTATTTTAATGTTTTAGATGTGACCTCACATTTAATGGTTTTGTTGATAGTCTGCCCGGGAAATGGGCCGATAAGAACTTGCTGTCAAGCAGTTTGTTACAGTATGTTTTGAAACTTAAATACAAGCGATGCTCATTGTATCATGTTTCACTTGTGTGGGAAATTAACTAGACTTAAGTGCATTCTGAAGCATGTGAAATCTGAAATGAAAAGCTTTTGGTAGTAAGGTTAGATCGATGTAGATTTATATAGACACACATAGACAAATACACACATCTGTACTTACAGATAGTCCTTGTTTACTGACTGTATTGGATAGCAATTGCTTGCATTTATGACAGTGATGAAAAGTTGCAATCAATCCCCACATTTAGGACTTTTGCAAACCAGCAAAGTAGAAGATTGTAAGGACAGCCACGATTTCACTTAGTGGCCGCTTCGCTTAACAACTGAGTTATTGGTCCCAAAAGTGATCACTAAACAAGAACTGCCTATACTTACTTACAACTCCATTAATTATCTGAGTACAGATTTGGCATACCCTGGGAATAACGTAGCCTAATATCTGAGGATATCAGGCTGGCAGAATCATTTCTTAGTGCATACTTTCAATATCAGAAGTGAGAGAAAAAGAGCTGAACCATACAGTCCTATATAGTTTACGCAGAAATAAGCCTGGTAAAACTCCAGTGGGAGTTTCCATTAATAAGATTTAAAGGCTTGCAACCTTCTACCCAAAGCCTGACTTGATGATACCTAATTGACTAATGAAGAATGGGAAAATGCTGTCACTGCATATCTTTTCTTCACTCCCTTTCTGAATAGAAAAGTAAATCAAAAGGGAAGTCCCCGTTGATCCGTTTTGGGAAGATTTGTTGGATTTTGAGGGCAGAAGGACTTATTGTAACCTTTAAAATATCTTGCTGTCTAAAAAAAGGGGGAAATATCAACCTCAGATTTGAAACACGTTAGTGTTTTCTCAAGTCCATACAAGGCTCAGTGAACCCATCTTGCTGCTCAGACCTACTTGCTTTAAAATAAAAGCACAAGAGAAAAGAGTGCTAGACCTACATGAGGTTGAATGAGGGGGGAGAGGCATACTTTTCATCCTGAAATATAGCTCTGTAAAGCTTTTAAAAGATGGAGATCAGCAAACTGGAGAATTGGCAATTCTGCCAGGCAGGTTTTACAAGTAACAGATTCAAAATCAGGCCCATAGGCTCTTTCTTTGACATATGACTTGAAGTGATCGGGGAGTACAGTAATCTTGCCTTTCTGAAGAACTTGGGAATTGACCCTTCTTGTGTAATCCTGGATTTACAAGGTGTAAGAAACCAGAGGGTTGCAAAAAGTAGCTTCTATCCCTGTCATGATTACTAAGTACTCAGTCCTTGAGCAATCCCACGTGCTTGCTGACTCTTCCCTTTCTCATTTATTTTCCTTTACTAGGGCACTGAAACTCCCGAGAGTAGCTACGGGGACCGTGAAAGTGCCTTCAGGGAATCAGATCTCTTTCCAGATGAAGACACCATGACCCTGGCCCAGCAAGAACTCCATCATGAGTCTGATATGGACAGTGCCATTGAAAGTAACCACGGTTCAGAAGCATCGGTTGTGTGCAAGGTTGAGAAGGACGGTGTGTTGAATGGCCTCTTCCTGCCTGGAGATAAGTGAGTACAAATACTGTTGGAAAAGCTATTGGTTTTTTTTTTTTAATTCTTTTAAAATGCCTTCAGCTATAGGCCAGGTCCCTTCCCTGTAATAGGTATTGATGGATGCATTGCTTCCACATCGTTGTCTACCAATGGCAGCACAGCTGAGGAAAATATCTCTCAGTTACAACATATATAAAGGGGGCAGGATAGGTAGATAGACAGACAGACAGATCAATAGACAGACAATTGATAGACAGACAGACAGATATGTGAGAGTTATCAATTTACTAACTTCCAGTCTTTAATTTTTGCTAACTTTTTGCATTACTCTTGAGAGGATCAATCATTCTCCTTGGCCTTTGTTTTCAGGTTCTTAAATAAGGAATCAAAGCCTTTGTAGGAGTTGTCAAAGGACTAATCCAGATATTTTGTGGATAGTGTTCCGCCTGTGATTTAACAGAGAAACTGAGATAAATATAGAAGAAACTCTGCTAGACTAACACGGAAGACGAAACTAAAAGTGGCCAGTAATTGGAAGCACAACACAGTTGTACAGATAGAGGCTGCAGATTGGCAGAAGCACTGTAAATATAATTGGATAACTTCCTGCTTTTCAGATGCCTTCAGTCCTTCAGCTACCCACAACTTCCCTGCTTGTGTCTTCCTGATCCGGTGCCCCCTGGCAAAAACGATGATGGTTGCTGGTTCTACTGATTTCTTGAAAAATCTATCCCTCTAGAGGAGGGGTGTCAAATTCATGGCCACTAGCCGGATGCCCCATGTATTGGTTTAGCAAAGGGGAAAAAGGTGTGTTACGTCACGTGATGACAACATCATGCCGCAAGTTTGACACCCCTGCTCTAGCAGTGTTTTTCAGCCATGCCAACTTTAAGGTGGTGGACTTCAGGCTTAAGGCAGCTTACATGGAAATCTTCAACAACCTTTCCCTCACCCACTTCATCCTAATTTAAATCCTACAATAATCTAACCCAGTGATTTCCCCATTGCCAGCTTGGGAATTCGGGAAATGAAGTCCATCCATTTTAAAAGTTGCCAAGGTTGAGAAACATTGCTCTAGAGCAGGGGTGTCAAACCGGCAGCTTGCGATCAGGTATGTCACATGCAGGCCATGCCCACCTCAGCTCTGCAAAGGGAAAAATGTCATGACATATCACGTAACGGCAACATGATGCGGTGAGTTTGATACCCATGTTCTAGAGTCTTCTCAGTTAACAAATCAAATACAAAAAAGAATCCCATACTAGATATTGTACAGTGAGCTCTGTGATTTGGGGGCTTTTCAGCTGCTATAAGGCCTAATGTTCATAGAGGCCTCGTAGAACAAAAGTGAAAGCATACGATCTGTGACTTATTCTTAATGATCACTAGGGCTCTAGATTTGATATATTAGAACGGAAGAAGCGAGTGGAAAGTAAGAGCAATCAGGATGTTAGCTAACCAGTTTGATCCAATTCCTGCAGTTGCTAAATGCAAAATACGCCAGTCTACTCATCCTCTTTCTTTTGCTCTGTCTTTACATTCTCCTTGCTATTAAATCTCCAGCTTTTCTCATGCCAGGTAACAAGGTGCAGCGCTAAAGCAACCCTGGCTGATTTCTGTGGTGGAAAAATGGTAATAGGAGGTTGAATAGCGCTCACCTGGAATTGTTCTTCTGATGTTTGGGGCAGGGTTGCACAGCACACTGGCTGTAAGCAGAGAAAGGCAGCACTAAATAAAGGTGATGCAAGAGGAAAAGCAGTTGGTTGGGATAGAATTAGGGCAGGGGTGTCAAACTGGCAGCCCGCAGGCCAGATGCGTCAGGCACAGGCCACGCCCACTGCAGCTCCGCAAAGGGGAAAATTGTCACGAAACATCACGTGATGGCAACATGATGCGGTATTTTATTTTTAATCACCCCTTTTAGTATTTTTTATCAATAACTCAAGGTGGCAAATATACCTAACATTCTTTCCTACTCCTGTTTTCCCCACAACAACATCCCTGTGAGATTATTGAGTGACTGGCCCAAAGTTCACTCATCTGGCTTTCATGCCTAAGGTAGAACTAGAACTACTGCTTTCTAGCCTGGCATGTTAAATATTCTAGGAATTCTTTCTTCTCTGCACCACTCTTAACTACTAGACCAAACTAGTTCTAGGACAGCAAATAATGGGTCCAGGAATTGAGTTAACCAATAGTTCTTATACAAATATACATCTGTACAGTATAACATGTTCTTCCACTGGTACCTGTACACCAGTATGTACAAAATAATGTTACTAATATAGTTGCCTAACACTCCTAGTTGTGTTGGCATGATATCAAAAGACTCTTTGTGTGAGTATCCCAGAGCTGTAGTGATATGCACCATAAGCCAGTGCAAAGCAACTGAAATCTGCTTTGACAAAGCTGTGGAGGTGACCTGATTTGGTTCACTGACTCAGAAAGGCCACCCAGTTCATCTTGTTGAAGCAATTTGGAAAGCTTTGAACTGAACTGTATCAGATCAAAGTTGAAGGAGACAGTTTCCCATCACTCTTTATTTCTCATCCCTGGTTAAAATGCTTCCAAAGTGGCAGCTCCTAGATTGCTACTCAACTAGCCTGGACAACCTCCACCTAGAGAGTTTCTGTTGTATACCCTTCCTTGTTGTAGGTACTGTTTGTTTTTGCTCTGCTGCCATCACTAAACCTCTTTTTCTGGTTTGGAAATGATTTATGTCTAAAATAACATAAGGAGGTAGACAATGAGAAAGATCTGCTTGACGTTCTTTCTTGGTTGGACATTTTTGTTTATAGTGCACTAATTTTTAAAAGCAGTTAAAGGTTAAATATATCAATGTTTTGTTCCATTCTCCAAATCTGGAATTTTTCCATCTATGAAGAACATTAAAATATATGCAGCTTTGGACTGTTGCCCCAAAAGTGATTATGTACTAAATGGAAGGATGCTTGCGTCCTGTGCTCCGAAAGCTGCCTTAATGAAATGTGTCAATTTTCAGCATTTGGCTTTATCTTGAAAGGAGAAACCAGACCATACAATTCAAAATGTATTGAGTCTGTTTAAAATAGAATAAAAATGTTGGAGAAAAAACAAAGGAACATATTTAATTTAATAGTCTGATAGACATAAATAGATATATTCATTAAATGAAGATAGACAAACATACACACAAACATTAGCTACATTGTAGGGATTTTTAGAGAACTTTTAATTTGCTTAGTTGCTTATAATTCTTTTTCATTTTCCTATTTTCTAGATATATTTTTTTCTCAAGGAAGTTTATTATAAGGTTTTTACCTTTTTTCTTTCTCTTTTGTCTTCACCACATGGCTTATTTTATATATTTGTTTTATGGTATATAGTTTTTAATATAATAGTGTACTTATATTATCATTAATTTCATATATAGTACTACAAACTGCTATGTTTTCTTAAGACAAGTTAATTGTGATCTTGAAGTCTGATCCTTTATAAAGGATCTATCAATCCTAGCCTATTCCAGAATTAAATTTATTCCTGACCTGTCTTGGGGGCATAGTTTCCCAGGTCAGATTTTGAATTCTCCTCAGACCTGCCTTCTACTTGTACCTCATTTCTAAGTTACCTTTTCATCAAGTTGGTCAGGGCATCATAGGTAATTTTCTTCCAGCTTCACAACATTCCTGAACTCAGTTAATTAGCCTAAAGTCACTCCATATGTGTCACATCTAAATAAGAATATGAATCTAGCTCTTTCAAGACCTAGTTCAACATGCAAACTGCAAAGTCTTCTACCTCATGTAAATATGTGTTGTATAAATCTTTCCTTGCATTTCTCTATCATTTAAAATAGGAGTGTCAAATTCAAGGCCCGTGGGCCGGATTCGGCTTGCGGGGTGCTTAAATATGGTCAGTGGAGCCGGCCTGGAAATAGCAAAGGACCAGAATGCAGTGCCTCTGGCAGCCAAAAAATGCAGTGCCTCTGCTGGCCACAATGGGGTGCAGGGGGGCCACATGAGGCCCCCACATGCCCCCTTTTGGCTAGCAGGGTGTTGCAGGAGGCCGTCCAGGCTGAAAACGGGGCATTGGAGGGGCCTCACGCACCTCTCCGAACCCCATTTGACCAGCAGGGTGCTGCAGGAGGCTTCTGTCCCGTCTCCCCCTCCCCCCAAGCCGGCCTGCACAAGAGAACTACAATGCTGAAGAAAGGGCTTTCAGCCCTTGAAGAAATCCAGTTTGATACTTCTGTTTTAAAAGAACCGAACAGTATTTGATAGCTGGATGCAATTAAGTATGTTAGGGTCAAAAGCTGAATTGGTCTGTCTAAAGGGGATTACATATTTAGAGTCTATCTTCTTCCTCTGACAGGAAAAATTGCTGGGGCATCTTTGTGTGCATGAGATGTTATGTATGTTTAATCAGTATATTTATAGCCTGGCATTTGTGCATTTGCTGAACTGTTCATTGTGGGCCAGTGAATCCCACACACGCCAAAGGCTGCCTACCCCAGTCTCGAACTCATTTTATAAGAATGATGTGAGCTTCCCCATGAAGGTGGAGACAATTGCTAAGGAAAATGTGAAGCACTTGTGGGAAGAAGGAGAGATTGGAAGGGAAGAATAAATTTCAGCAAGTTCTAGGAACTCATAATTATGTGTATGTGAATCACAATGTGGTATATATTAGGAATGTGTATTTGTAATTATACAGCCTTCTCAAGTGAGTTTAAACATTCAGTGAATGGCAAACTACTTCTGTATTATTGCCAAGAAAATTACATGGATGTGTCTATAAAGATAATGAGAGAAGACTATATATTTATGGTATAAAAATTGTTTGTAGCAATGTCATTCTGCATTAGACAAGGAATGAGTTTTAACTACATGTCTCCTTCTTTTTGAATTCAAGAACTGAATTGTCTGGTCTTTTAGCTGGCTGTTTTAACATTTCTCTGCCAGTTTTAGCCCATCTTCTCAAAGTGACGTCCTCCGAGTTTTGGAAGCATTTTGTGTTTTGAAGGTAGAAAGCTTATTGTTGGGATTGTGTCATGATGTGTCCTGTCTTTTTCTCCAAGATCAAGTCTGCTGAATCCTGCATCTTCTGATCTTTCCACCTATTCCACTGCCTCTCTGATCAGTAATGAAGAACAGTTTGAAGATTATGGAGAAGGAGATGATGTAGACTTCACCCCCAGCAGTCCTTGTCTTGATGATGAAAGCAGGACACATGCATATTCTGACCTTGGCTCATCCGTTTCTTCCAGGTTGGCTACTTTAATACATGCCATGCCTCACTTTATGTTGGAGGTGGAGAAAGGACTTAGGAAGATAACCACGACTCAATTAGTTGCTTTGGTGTTCATCAATACTAATTCCACCTTTTGCCTCTGTCCTCTTTTGGCAGAAAACTTGCAATTATCTTGTTCAAACCCCAAGACAGTGAATTGGAAATGCAACATGCCATCTTATTTAATAACAATAAATAACAAATAACAAATAACAAATAACAAATAACAAATAACAATAACAATAATAATAATAATAATAATAATAATAATAATAATAATAATAATAATGTTGCAGGTTGACCTGGAAAATACTTTCGTATGTGTGATTTTTAATATCAGACCTGAAAGACTAATGGAAAGTCTGAAGAGCAAGATAATTCAGCACGAAATCTTTAGTCTTGTTAAAGTATTGGGAATTGTTATTGCTTATGTGGACTGGAAGTTTCTACAGTATTTTTTTCCCCCAACTTCACCAAATAAATTGATGTAACAATGTATGGGTGGTCAAAACAGGAGAGCCACTTCGGATCCTTCAATATAAGACAAAAGAGGCAACTCTTAATTCCTCCGCTTTACTCCAGCTGCCCTCAGTTGGTGCCGGGTGATGAAAGTACTTAACACCAGATCTCTCTCATTATTAGAGGCTGGGGGAGCGGGGCATCTGATGGGGTTTATCTGATGATCTAGAACAGGGGTGTCAAACTGGCAGCCTGTAGCTTGGATGCATCATACACAGGCCATGCCCACCCCAGCTCCGCGAATGGGAAAAATGTCATGAAACATCATGTGATGGCAACGTGATGCAGTGAGTGTGACACGCTTGATCTAGAACAGTCTTTCTCCACCATGACAACTTCAAGATATCTTAAAGTTGTCCTGGTTGAGAAAGACTGATCTAGAGAGCTCTACTTATGCCTATGAGCAGAACTGACATTGAGAAAAATAGTGGAAAGTCAAATTCATTCTGCCTCCTTCCATCTGGAGGAAAATTCTCACAATTTTGTTTCCTCCTGGTTTTCCTCCTGAGAGAGAATTGATGTACTGAAGGAAGTGGGTTGTTCCCAGAGGCTGGCTACCTGAATAATCTTCCTTAAAGGAACATGGCTGAGAATATCACCGCTATTAATTCTGAAGTCCACATTAAAAAAATGATATAAATAATAAGTGTTAATTTATAGTCACTAAATGCTTGAAGAGAGACATTTTGGTTGAAAGTCTCCCCTTTGGATTTTAAAAAAAAAGTGGAATGTATATACAGACATATCAGGGGCATTCTGAGAGTAAGGAAATGCCTGTAAATCTTTGAATAAGGGGATTTTAAAAAGCAACTACTGTATTTATGGCCATAAGGAGCAGTACAGAGTTTCATGTGAAAATAAAACAAAAGCAACCAAAACTTAGCTTGACCTCATAATGCCTATAGGATCTAATTTAGTAACTCATTGTCTTTCTACCAACAGTGCTGGTCAGACCCCACGGAAAATGAGGCATATCTATAACAGTGAGCTCTTAGATGTCTACTGCACCCAGTGCTGCAAGAAAATCAACCTCCTTAATGATTTGGAAGCCAGGCTGAAAAACCTAAAAGGCAACAGGTATGTAAGCCCAATGAAGCTTCACTAAGAATCTGCTGAAAAGAATGTTGGGAATGAGTATATTCAGCTATCTCTGGTTTGTTTGTTTGTTTTGTTTAGTGAAACAAGCTTTGCCAGGGTAAGACCCTTTATATTGGTGGTAGTTAACCAATTATTTTGTTGTTACAGGGCTACATGCACTTTCATGATAGTCCTATTGAACCTAGTTGTCCTTGCTTCTAAGTAAACTTGTAGAGTGAATTTAGCCTTTTAACTGAATGCTTTTTGCATTTGCAAATCCCTTTTGAGAGATACTCAGTAGAAGTTGGCTATTCAATTTATAATTTAGTAAGCAAAATCTATTTCTTGTTGTTAGAAGGATGGGCTCTCTTGAAAGGATACATTTTTTAATCATCGAGGAAAGCACTAGTGCCTCAACAGTTTTGTGAAATAAGCCAGCATGTCTCACCGATCAAAAATTGCCCTTGCTGGACTTCCGGTTTGGGCTTCTTCGGCAACGGATCAAAATAGCAATTGTGCACGGTTTTGATCAGTGCTCGCCGCTGGAGCGCCCCGAGCCACCCAGATTCGGGGCTGAAGCCACCCTATAGAGGTAGTGAAGAAGGGGGAGCCACTAGAGGGGTTGAGGAGAGACGCATCTCTCCTCCTTGGCTGGCCATTACTCCCTTTCCCAAAGGCGGTTGCAGCAGTGGTCAGAAATGGCCACCTCAAAGAAGAACTTGACCGGACAAGATTGTGCAGGAGGAAGTTTAAAGGAGAAAGTTTGACTGACCGGGTTGAATGGAGAACATCTATTTAAGGTACCTGGAACCTGAATTTTAAAGACTAATACTATTCCTAAAAAAGATTTTAAGCAGCAAAAGAGAAAGGGAAAGGAAATGGAATTGGCTTTTTTTCCTCTCACATTGACAGTTTTAATTGACTTGGAACGCTAAGAAGAAGAGATTTGAATAAGAAATTGATATTAATCCACTTTGACATTAACAGGCTATTTCTAGCTGAAAACAAAGTGTCGAAGGGATAAAGATTCTTGGATAATTTTAAAAATTTTCTTCAAAAAAAGAAAGAAAGCAGTGGAGGGAAAAAGGAAAAAAGAGGGTGGAATCTGGAAAATGGAGGAGACCATCTGGAACTTAAAAAATCGATAGTGGAATTTTAACAAGGCTTGCAAAAGATACATTGTAGCTGAAACTTTGTTACAAGATAACAAAGCCCCTGGAAAGAGAAAGTGAGAAAAGAAGCAAGAAACAGTTTTGGATTATTGGATGACTCTTGGAACTTTGGATGGAGAATCCTAATGAAACAAAATAAAATCAATTGGGAGTTGTTTAAAATTTTTTTAAATGGCATCACTTCTTGAAGAGTTAAAAATGAGACTTAAAGAACAAAAAGAAGAAGCACAAGAGGGAAGAGGATCTTTTGGCTTCGTATTTCAATTTTTAGAAATGGAGATCTTGAACTATGAAAAACAACAAGAAATGCTGGCAGAACAAGAAGGACGGGACAACAAAGAAGCCATCTTTAATGATCAAGCAATTTTAAGCGGGGTAAAAAAGGGAAAGGGGTGAAAGGGAGTTAAAAACTTAAGCATTGAAGCAACAACCAAAAAAAAGAGTAATTTGAAAAGTAATCATAATATCAGGAAGAAGCAGAAAGGAGGATCACAGAAGGGAGAATCAGATAGAAAAGGGAATAAAAAGGGAAGGGAGAAGAAGAGAGGGAAAAGGAAAAGGAAAAGAAGCTACAAAGGACAGAAACAAGATATAGAGGTACAGGAAAAGCGTACAAGAATTAAAGGTATAAACCTATTTAAAAGACACAGAGACAATGGTTAAAATTTAACTTAAGGAGAGGATTCTGCAAGGGTGCATGGGATGGTATTATATTAGAAATAGAAAAGGGTTAGAAAATATGTTAGATGATTAAAGTGATAGAAAAAAATTATATTGATGTGTAGTGGAATATTTGTTTGTAAAGATAACAAGGCTCTCAATGATTTAAAAATTTTTTTAAAAAAAAAACCTGAAAAGAAACGGAAGATTTTTATCAGTTGACAAGATGAACTTGAATAAGAATAATAACTTTATTGACTACTGTTAATAACTATTGTTTGGTTTTTTTATTTAAAGACAGTAATAAGTAAAATGTGAAATATAGATGAAAGTGAAAGACAACTGATATTACTAGGTACTGTTTGTTAAAAAAATAGAAATGTAAAAGATTGTTATTAATATTAATGGCAGAGCTGTACTTGAATAGAATAATTATTCCATTTACTATTGTTATACATATATACACAGGTATATATACATATATACATATATACTTTTTTCTTTTAAAAATTTAGTGTGTATGTTTAAGGGAATGTACCAAGCAGAATTCGATTGAAAATAGGTATGTGTTATAAAATAGATGTTAGAAATTGAATGTTATAACTGTAAAGGTGTACCTTAAACTTTTAAACAAGATTTGAAAAAAAGATACAAAGGTGTTACACTCCAGTCTAGCAATTACAGGGGAAAATTTGTTTTATGAGAAAATATATAAGATAAATATGCATTGAGTTTATGTCTGTATGGAGAAATGATAACCCGGGGGCACACTGTTCTCAAAAAAAGATATTTTATTTGTATTTGTATGTTTTGTGAAAACTTAAATAAAACTTTTATTAAAAAAAAATTGGCCTTGCTGATTTGATTCAAGCTTTGGGGTTTCTGAATATCTGTAGTCTACAGTGCGGGGTCTCCAACCTTGGCAACTTTAAGACTTGTGGACTTCAACCCACAGAATTCCTCAGCCAGCAAAGCTGGGAGTTGAAGTCCACAAGTCTTAAAGTTGCCAAGGTTGGAGACCCCTGGTCTACAGTACATACATGTGTGTTGATGGCTACACGACTCAGCTCCTGTGTCCGTGTAAGGTTTCAGCTTCTTATCCCCACACTAAATGCTGCCAAAGACTTTAGCTGAAGCTCGGTTTATATTGTATTGTCTTAATGCTGGAACAATGCTAAAAAGGCTGGTGTTTACTGTGGCACTGGAAAATGAGTCACTCTTTGGTATATCTGTCTAAAGACAGTATTTCCCCCTGTGCTTTATGTGAATATATAGTGATTGGCCTTTTCCCCATCATTCATGTAACAGCCTTTTAAATAGTTAATAGAAGGGACAGCGTGATAGAATTCATGTATCTTCTCCCCACCCCTCTTTTGCCTGGAAATTCCAGGTTCAGTCCCTGACCAAGTTTAGGGGAAAATGTGTAAGATTTTGTGCCTTAGGATGAGACTGTTATTATTGATATAACTTCACCATTTGTCTTTTTTTACACCTATCTTACGCTCAGTCCCAAGATACATTACCACTGTGTTACCACTGTGAACTCAGTCTGAGCCTGGAAGATTCTGATTATTTGAGATTCCCATTTATGGATGAACCCTGATCATTTACTGACAGAAAGAATATTAGTTTCTCCCCACTCCCCATAGTGGAACAGGGCCTGCCTCGTTGGCTCTTTTTCTTCTTCTATTTTATACTGAGATTTATTTTCAGAATTGTTCTGTTTCGGTTACTTTGCCACCAGCCTATGAATTGCACCCTTCCGGCCATTATTCTTAGTTTCATCAAGTAAAACCCTTGCAAGTGTTGGTTTTTATATATGTATTTATTTATATTTCATATTTTTTTATCTACCCTTCTTCCTCAGAATTTATCTTGCACCCATCTTTCCATCCAAAAGGACAGTGAACTTGGTAGCTAACAATAACGAAAATGAAAATAAAAGAATACAATGATAAAATGCACATCTCAATATACAAAACCTCCCACTCCTCCCCCCCCCCCAAATTAAAAAAAGATTCCAAATCTCTTTGGCAGTTTTAACTTTTCATTTCAGAAATCAGTCATCCAAGTTTTTTTAATCGCCATGGAACTATGTGTAACAGATTTAACATATAAAAGTTGCTCTCGTTGTTCAGTGCTTTTCAATGATGAATGTATTTACTCCTTTGATAATTTTTTAAAAAGTTGCTTTGCACATTAACTATCAAAGTCACTGCTATATGTTATGACGATGGTAATCAATGAGAATAGTTTTAAAAGAGAATAAAAATCATGGAGGATAAAATCATCCGTGACAATCAGTTATAAGGGAACATGTTTTCAGAAGCAAAAATATAATTACTCTTGAGTGCTTGAGGATCTGGGAAGCAAGAGCGGCAGGATATTAGTGAAGTGATGTTTGTCAGCTTCCAGAAAAAACTGGAAGGGCCCAGGATGCTGGATTAGATACACATTTGGACTGATCAGGCAAGGCCCTTCTTATATAGATACAGCACAATCAATCTATACTGCATCTTGAAGTTACCCAGTAGCTACCTGTTCTCAGAAATAGGCAATGGGGGAAACTGAACATGGTGCAGCTCCCCACAACATGCCAATTGGGACCTACTCCCAGTATAGTGTTGCATTTTGGGGGCATTTTAAAAGGTTTTAAGCGATTTCAAGATTGCCACCCCATTTTGAACTCCTCCAAAATAAAAAAAACTGAACCGAAAAGGGGTTGTTCACATCACTTCTGATGTGTTATTAAAGCATCACTAAGTGGCCTTCTTTGTCCTTTCATAAGGTCTGGAAGCTGAGTGATAACTCTCAATCTTTTAAATGCTGCTTACCCCAGCCTGGTGTAAAAAGGGTCTAATTGTGAGCAGATAACTGTGGTACAGGCCTCCATACCGGATTCAGGAGCCTACCCATCAAATTCTGTGGGCTTGCTGTCTTAATACAAGGGTTTGAGGTTGTAGTTTTATTATGTTTTAATGACTCAGCTGTATTCCAAAATTATTGGAATGGGAACATTTATTGCAATTAAAATCTCTTGCATCTATTTTTTTTTTATTCCAGCCCCAACAGAAAGATCTCTAGTACAGCTTTTGGCAGGTAAGAGACATGGCGGATTATTATCAAATCTAACCATTTACAGCTGCAAGCACATTTAGACAATTCCATGGGGAAGGAAGAGCCACATGGTTTGAATAATGTCTACATTCAATTGTATCAGGGCACTTTTTGACTTGTAGCAAAGGGCAACATTTTTCTGTCTCGAGGTACTTCATCATATCAGAACTAAAATGGCAGAAGCTAAGCAAATTTAGTTTTTTTGTGTTTTATGACAGTGGCCCTCAACTTTTTGGGTACCAGGGACAGGTTCCAAGGAGCGAGGGTTTTCTGCGGACCGGATGGGTGTGGTTTTGCAGGCTGCCTGCATCCCGCAGATTGGGCTTTGCTTATTTGCGCAGACAGGTTGCTGGCATGCTGCGGCCCAGTGCCGGTCCATGGACTGGGCATGACCTCTGTTCTCTGAGATGTTGCCTGGGAAGTGGTGGTGGGGGAAGAATCTTCTCCTTGAGGGAAAAAAAATCCTCAGTGAGTAGATAAGCAATTAAGATGGTTACACAGGACAGTTGTGATTCAATTATCATGATTTTGCATTTGCTAAGGTTTTCTTTCCTTCCGCTGTGAAAATAAAGGATATCTCAGCACTGTACAAAGTGGGCAGAATGCAGTGAGGGGGGCCCTGCACCCTACTCTCAGGCCAGCCAACTTGGTCTAGTGCTTAAGGCACCAGGCTAGAGAGTGGGAGGCTATGAGTTCAGGCCTCGCCTTAGGCATGAAAGCCAGCTGGGTCACCTTGGGCCATTCACTCTCTGCAAGTTCACGTCCCTGCCCTTATTTTAAAAAGTCATTTTAGAATTACATAATATGAAATATTTGCACTGGATGCTAGTGACACTTTTCAGTTGTTTGTCAACACTGGAAGCTTCCCCCCTCCTCCTGAATTACAGAGTTGAGACCATTCAGACCACCCTATCCTTCTAAATGCAGAAATCCCAATGAAATCATGTTCTGGAATCCTTTTTGCAACAGGTGTTTTCCAAAGGGTCTTTAATCTTTTCTTTACAGGCAGCTTTTTCACAACAGCAACTTCAGCAGTAGTAATGGTAGCACGGAGGATCTATTCAGAGACAGCATAGATTCGTGTGACAATGATATCACCGAAAAGGTAAGCTGTTCTGCATCCCACTTAAGAAAAAAAAAACAACACTGAGGAATTGGTTGATGTACAAAAGAGAAAGAATGAAGGCATTTTCCAGACTTTTGACACACCAAGGATTGCTATCACTGATCTAGATCAATACAAAAACTCTGTGAGTTGCAGTTGCAAGCACATATTTGAAACATTGAATTATCTGGTGAGGAATTATTAAATTATCTGGTGAGGAAGTCTGGGAAGTCTGTACTTGTATAATCTAGGCTTAATTTGTATGAAAACCGATAAGTGATTTAATTAGATCAAAGACGGAAGAATGCAAGAATTATGCAAAGTTTGTCTAGAAAGATAGTCTGATACTCAAGGAGTGGATGAGACCCATTCTGACCATTCTCCTCTCCTTAATTTCCTAGGGGCTTAACCAGCTCACATCCGATTTTCTTTTGTAGGTGACTTACTTAGAAAAAAAAGTGACAGAGCTGGAAAATGATACTGTAACAAACGGGGACATGAAGAGCAAATTGAAGCAGGAGAATACACAGCTTGTTCACAGGTAATTTAATCTGCTACCTACCCTGGGCTTTTGCCAGTTTGCAGAAACTGGGAGCTCTCATTAGAATTCTCCAGTTTTAACTTATTTCCCATCTGCTTTCGAAAATAAAAAAGTTTCTGACTTGAATCATGATTGCTTGAAAATGGGGCAATGTTATACAGGTAGTCTTTGATGTACAACTACAGTGGAGCCCAAAATGTCTGATGTTAAATGAGACAGCTAACTGAATTTTGCCCCCCTTTAAGACTTTATTTGCCACAGTTAAGTCGCAGTGAATCACTGCAGTTAAGTTAGTAACGTAGATATTAAGTGAATCTGGCTTCCCCATGGGCTTTGCTTGCAGAAGGTTGCAAAAGGGGATCACAGTACCCTAGGACCCTGCAATGGTCATAAATATGGATCAGTTGCCAAGTGCCTGAATTTTGATTATGTGACCGTGGAGATGCTGCAACAGTCATAAGTGTGAAAAACAGCCATAAGTCACTTTTTCAATGCCGTTGTAATTTTGAACGGTTACTAAACAAATTGTTGTAAATCAAGGACTGCCTATAAACTGGAGAGAAAGTCTCCTTCAGTAATGTTTTTCTTTGGCCCTCTGGATTAACAGAGAAGGTGCTCTCAAGAGAGAAAGGCTAGTGAACGTGCATTATGGTGGACAAAAGAAGCAATGTTTTATTTTTATTTTTTTCCGTGCAAGAAAGAGAAGGATATTTTCTAGATGTATTTGGCAGTTTAATGTGTCAAAACATCATATCAGGTCAGTGTTTTCCATTGAGGGAGTGGGGCAACTTAGAGTTTGGGGGCCTTCTAGGTCTTTGCAAGAGGTCTCAAGTGATGTAACGATGTCATCAGAAGAGAGAGAACTAAACGTTTTTGGACTGTTGTTTCAGAGTCTTGGGAATGGGAGGACCTCCTATTATTTGCAGAAATGTTAGTAAACAGAGTGTCGTGAATGCTCAGCAAGGGGCTGTATCTGTGGCAGGAAATTGGAGAAGGCCATCTAAAGAAGAAAATCACCTTCGTAGGAAATGCTAAATCCAGTGGGATAGCTAAAGTCATTCTGATATGCTGCTACCAAACTGAGTGAAATCTATGTGGCTTAATTACACCAGAGTGCATGAGTTGGAAGAACTGCTGAAAGACCAGGAGACTTCAGCTCAGCAGACCCTGGAAGAAGAGATCAAGAGGCACAGAGAAGCCTACAGCAAGTATGAGAAGGAGAAGAGCACGGAGATTGAGCTGCTAAACACACGGTAACAGCCCACTCCTGTTTTAAACTACCTTTGGCTTTGTCTCGAAGTGGCCAGAAGGCTTCTTGATTCCCACCCACCCTCCCTCTATCTCAGATTAAGAGGGGTTCCATGACATGCACACTTGCCATGGTTTCTCCTTTTACACCAGGGGTTCCCAACCTGGGGTGCTCGCACCCCCTGGGGGTGCGAGACGATATTCCAGGGGGTGCGAGAAAAGTCCAGGTAAATAATAGGATATTGGCTATATGTTGGCATTTTTATTCCAGGGGGTGCGAGGTTCGAGTAAAATTTCTTTAGGGGTGCGGGGCGAAAAAAAAGTTGGGAACCACTGTTTTACCCCATGCAGTGGCTAAGAAGCCCACTCCTTTCCAGATACTCAGAGCAATAATTTATCAAATTTACATAGCCACTCATCTTCACAAGGGTGATTCTGTGCAGTGCACAATAAAACAATAAAGCCTAAAAAAGTATTAAAATAATTAAATATAAATATGACTACAGGGAACGGAGAAGCATCCTACACATAATGATAGCCATCCCTATTGGTAACATCAATTGGGTGATTTTTTTTTTTTTACTCCAGATTAGGCAGAGATAAGAGTGACTGCTTTTAGATTTATGGCTGAATGAAGAGTAGAAACTCTGCCCCACTTAATTTTTCTTTATGTATTAAATTTATATGTTTCTCATCTCACTATCAATGCTGCCCATTTTATTAATCCTAAACTATATCCAAGGATTATCCAATCTGAATAATCCTAAACTATATAGCCTCTCATTGGGTTTTTCAGTTTGCTACATGTGTATCATCACATGTTCATTTTTTCTGGGTATTCATATTTCTGGGGATGGCTGGGAATGCATACCCAAGCAAGGGAAATGGAGTATGAACTACGCCCTTAAAAAGATTGATTTCTTCAATTATTTGATGCGTCTTAGAATATGAGAAAATTACGTTTTCAAAAATTCACCAGTTATTAAGAAACTTGAGTACTTTCCAGAATTGATATGTGGTTGCTTTTACCATTGTCTTTTCTTATGGTGAATCAAACTCAGCTGTATCCTAGCAGAACAGATAAACAGCTTTTTTTCCTTAGACATTCAATTACCAAACTTCTGCCTTAACCTTCAGGGTTCAGCAACTGGAAGAGGAAAACTGTGAACTCAAAACTACTGTCCTACGACTCAAATCACAAACGGAGAAACTGGACGAGGTAACAGAGTTTGCACATGTTTGCTAATATAATCCCCCTATTCCAAGCCAGCCTGTAGTCTCAGCCTAGCCTGCTTGATTTTTAATTATCTGGTTTGTAGGTCAAGACATAGCATTCCATTGCAGCAGTACTGCTGTGATCAGGCTGTGGAAGCAAAACGTATACAAAACAGTATTAAAATCTTGGCCTTTAGTCCTTCTACATTGATGGAGTAAGACAAGAATAATAAAATGAGGCAGAGTTGTTTAGTAGGGTTCTGGGCTTTTAAAATGCTTTCAATCTTGCATTTATTTATTTTTTAATGATGTTACCTGAGCAGGACTGATGCTAGTGGAGCCAACATGTTTGACCAGAAAACCAGGAAAGGGGATTTCTAAGTAGAAGCAATCATAGGAGACAAATAGGTTATCAGAAATACCTTGAGGAAGCAGCCCTTAGATATAGTATTGTTATCTTTTGTCTGGTCAGTTGTTTGAATTGGCTGCAACTGACACACAGATTGGCAGCATGGAAACTTTTACAGTTACATTTAGAGTTAGTATATGGTCTTTCTTGCAAGGGATGACTGTAGGTCAGTCAAAGGAAGCCAAAACTGTTATGTGTAAAAACATTTCTGTTCGCCTTGTACAGAATGGAGAATTGATTGCACTGGGAATGACTTAAGAAGAATGTGTGGTAAAACTAGAAGAGTTAGTATCAAGAATGAACACAGAATGAATAAATAGAGAAAAAGGTAAATAGTATGTTCAGGTAGTTTGAGGGAATGATGAAATTGCAAAACATGAAAAAACAAGGGGAACAGTAAAAAAGTTATAGTTGGACAGAGCTGGCAACAACTTCAAAGAGAAAGAGGTATACAGTTTAAAAAACAAAAGGCAATATAGCAGTCTCGTTGACATTTAGAAAACAGCCAACCATTGTCTGTCTTGTTCTGCTGATCCAAAACTAACTTATTCCATGAACTGAAGTGATAATCTGAGGGCTGAGCAACCGATTGCATGGCTTAATCATGTTTCTCTTCATAAAGTACCAAACGTTGAACATACCCAGAATTTTTATTTTTTTTTGAAAAAAATTAGCCTATTTTCCTGAAAGATTCTAACCTACCATGATGGTTTTCTACATGCCTATGCAAATTTCTTCCGTCAAGTCCCTGAAATGATAGTCTCCTATTCCCTGAAAACTCCCATTAGAATGGCTGGCAGTTTGTAACCTTCTTTTCACATTCATCAGGAGAAGCAGCGAATGTCTGACAGATTAGAAGATACCAGTCTGAGGTTGAAAGATGAAATGGATTTGTACAAAAGGATGATGGACAAATTGAGGCAGAACCGGCTGGAATTTAACAAGGAGAGAGAAGCCACTCAGGAGGTTGGTAACAATTTTGGTGGCACACAACTAGTACGTCTTCCATGTCCTTTCTTGATGCTGATGTTTTATACCAAGATTAAACAAAATCGTGTTTTCAAAATTAAAACAAAATGTGGTTTGCCTTGTGTCACTGAAGCAGGGGTTGTTAGGAATAATGGCTGGCTAGCAACTGTTTTCAAAAATGCATTCCTAAAAACCTTTTAGATGTGCTATAGTGATTATTCCCAGAGGATTTCATGGTGATAAATCTGGAAAGTTGAAACTTGAATTGACTGAAATTGAAATTGATTGAAATTGAAATTGTTCTTTGTATGTACTCTGTTATGACATTTCTATAGACAGCCTTTAGGCTTAGAAAAAGACCTGTAAAATACTGTCCTTGAGGTGTTTTTTTTTTCCAGCCTTGATTTTTGTGACTATTACTTCTCTTGTCTTATAATGCCTTTTCCTGTAATGAAAAAATTAGGCAATATTTCTAATACTGTCCAATAGCAGATGTCCTCCGAATGATGTACCATTGTTTAAAACATACACCAAATCAACCTCTATAAAAGAGCAGATGAAAAGGAATACAAAATAAGTCTGTGTAGATGCTGCCTGAAGCAATATAAAAAGAGGAAATCTTATGTAGAGAACAATACAAGAAATAAGATAAAAATCAGAAGCAGCAAAATCAATGGCAATAAATGGAACATACAATAAAAACAAAATAGCCATAAAACATTAAAGGTGTAAAACCTGTCCAGTAAAGATTATTCAGGCAAACTCCACTGTGCAAACTGCATAATGCAAACTCCATCACCGATTGCCACTCATCTTGCCTCGTTGAACATAGGAAGCTGAAAAAAGGCCTCAGGAGAAAATCCAGGCTCCAGATAGATAACCTGGATTATGTTAACCTATAAACCTCTAAATGACTTAAAGTCAGAACATTTACTTCAATAAGTCAGTTAGGGGTTTAAAGATTAATAGGAATAGATTATAGAAGGTCTGGAAGTAGACTGACAGCTACTTCCATGGTAGTACTGAACTGGTCTCTGTAAGCAAGCTAGCTGTGCCCTGTTTTGAACTAACTGAATTTTCCAAAATTGTGATGACCCGGGGCATCGCACAAAAGCAACAAAGTCACAAAAGTAGGTAAAGTCCCTTTAGTACCTCCAACTTGGCTCCCAATGTCAGGTTATCATCGGCTGGAGAAAAAACTCTCCTAGGAACAGTTTTTTAAAGGGAAGAAATTCAGTCTGAACCCAAAGTACATATAGATTATAAATAAAAACCAACACAAATCATGCTGTGGCAATTAATGAGACAGGTCAGAATAAGGAATTGCAGACTTCAACAGATAGCGACACACACACAGTTGGGAGGACTCAGGAACCCAGATTAGACTTGACAAACAAAAATAATTCATGCTTTGCTGTGCACAAACGCCCTTTTTAAATCCTGTTTTCTCAGCTGCAGCTAACGAAGGGAGTCAGGGCCCTTTCCTCCCCCATAAACCATGTAATTCACGTTGCTCCCTTCTCCGTTCTTCCCTGCGTGTCCTAGGAGAACAGATAACAGATAATCAGAGTTGGAAGGGACCTTGTAGTCATCTAGTCCAACCCCCGCCCAAGCGGGAGACCCTACACTATTTCTGACAAATAGCCGTCCAATTCTTATTGAAAGTCTCAAGTGATGGCGCTCCCACAACTTCCAAGGGCAAGCTGTTCCATTGATTGATTGTTCTCACTGTCATTAAATCTCTCCTTGTTCAGTTTCCATCCACTATTCCTTGTCTGGCCTACAGGAGCTTTAGAAATAGTTTGACCCCTTTGTCTCTGTGGCAGCCCCTCAAATATTGGAAGACTGCTATCATGTCTCCCCTGGTCCTTCTCTTTACTAGACTAGCCAAGCCCAGTTCCTGTAACTGTTCGTTGTATGTTTTAGCCTCCAGTCCCCTCATCATCCTGGTTGCTCTTCTCTGTACTTTTTCTAGAGTCTCAACATCTTTTTTATAATGTGGTGAACAAAACTGGATGCAGTACTCTAGGTGTGGTCTCACCAAGGCTTTATAGAGTGGTATTAGTACTTCCCTTGATCTTGACTGTATCCCTCTGTTAATACAATTTAGGATTGCATTAGCTTTTTTGGCTGCTGCTGCACACTGCTGGCTCATATTTAGCTGGTTGTCCACTAAGACTCCAAGATCCCTCTCACAGTTACTGCTATTGAGCCTGGTTTCATCCAGTCTATATGTGCACTTTTGGTTTTTCTTGCCTAAGTGTAGGACTTTACTTTTCTCTACATTGAATTTCATTTTGTTAGATATGGCCCAGTGTTCTAGTCTGTCAAGATTCCTCTGGATCTTGAGCCTATCTTCTTGGGTGTTAGCTATTCCTGCCAGCTTAGTATCATCTGCAAAGTTGGTAAGTTCCCCTTCTATTCCCTCATCTAAGTCTAAAAATGAAGATATTGAAGAGTACTGGGCCTAAGATGGAACCTTGTGGCACCCCACTGCTTACTTCCCTCCATGCAGACTTAGACCCATTAAGGACTACTCATTGAGTACAGTTTGCCAGCCAGATGCAAGTCCATCTGGATGAAGAGGAGGTGGCCCTGGGTCTTCCTCTGAAGGCCCAGCCAGACTGTGCCCTTCCCCAGTTTCTTCCACAGCTTCTGGAGCTACACTGCCACTCCCTGTCAGCTGCTCGACCTCCCCCTCGGAATCAGAGTCCAGCAGGGGCATGACACAGGTCATTTCAATAGCCCAAATAGGTTGCCAGCATAGGAACAACCATTACAATTTTGGTTCAGGTACCGTCATAACTAGTACCATCATAACTAGTACAGGTAGTCCTCGACTTACAACCACAATTGAATCCCCAATTTCTGTTGCTAAGTGAGACAGTTGTTAAGTGAGTTTTGCCCTGTTTTATGACCTTTCTTGCCACAGTTCTTAAGTGAACCACTGCAGCTAAGTTAGTAACACAGTTGTTAAGGGAATCTGGCTTCCTGATTGAATTTGCTTGTCACAGAAGGTCACTTGACCCCGGGACACTGTATAAATATGAGCCAGTCGCCAAACATCCAAATTCTGATCATGTGACCATGGGGATGCTGCAATAGTTGTAAGTGTGAACAGGGGTCAAGTCAGTTTTTTAAGTGCCGTTGTAACTTTGAATGGTCACAAAATGAACTGTTGTGAGTTGAGGACTACCTGTATCTCAACAAAAGATGAGCACTGAAGCTGAGAACACTCCTAAGACTCCTCATGTCCCTACATTAGATCTTAATTTTAATCAGAGGGACAGAATTGGCTTTGTACCCCAGATTATCCTGATGTCCTCCTAGCCACAACGGCTCATTGTGTCCTGCCTTTTTCTGCAGCTCATTGAGGATCTGAGAAAGGAGCTGGAACACCTTCAGCTGTACAAGCTTGATTGTGAGCGTCCTGGCCGAGGAAGAAGCTCTTCCAGCTTGAGTGAATTCAACGCCAAGACGAGAGAAGTGGAAATGGAACATGAAATTAAACGTTTAAAACAGGTGAGGTACAGCTGGGGCTGAAGGAGGAGGGAGCAACCCGAACCTTCTCTCTCCAAAGCAGCTAAGCAGTAGGAAGCCCAAGGATTCCTCAGCTCCCCTTGAGCTTTTGATAGTCTGGGATTACAAATAGCAATAGCAAAGCGCGTGCGCTCACCGAAACGATTATTACACCGGTTGAATCCCGCGTCTGTGTGCGCGTCTGTGCAAATGCCTTCAAGTCAGTCTTCCAGTCTTGGTGATTGCCTGGACAGGGTCCTGGACAGCTTTCTTGGCAAGATTTTAGAAGTGATTTGTGCTTGCCTGCTTCTTAAGGCAGAATGGGACAACTCGCCATGGCCAATTCATCATGGCCAGCTCACGAGGTCCAACTTGCCACAGGACAATTCAACAATTCAGTTTAATTACTTAAAATCATTTTTAAGAAATATTTTAATTTTTGTCATTCACATTTCATTTTGTCCCTCCCTTGGCACCCTCTCTTTAATGTTTCTATTCCACTATTTCTTTGATATTAGCATAACTCTTGTCCCACGGTGAGTTTGCCGTGGCAAATTAGTCATGGCAAGTTGGCTTTGGTGAGTTGTCGTAGACCCAGAGAGAAACTGGCCCAAGATTACCCAACTAGCTTTGTGCTTCAGGCAGGACTAGAACTCGCTCTAATCAGGTGCCTTAATCACTTAATTCTTTCCTTCCTCTCTCGACAGGAGAATCAAAAACTCCATGACCAGAATGATGACCTCAATGGACAAATCCTTAGCCTCAGCCTTTATGAAGCTAAGAACCTTTTCGCAACGCAGACAAAAGCCCAGTCACTGGCAGCTGAGATTGACTCTGCCTCCAGGGATGAGGTAAAGGGACCAGTAGCAATCTCTTTACAGCTAATTAAATGACTCGGCTGGCAAAATATCTTCCAGCAATTAAAAACCTAACTTGGTGGGGAACTCTGACACTTGAAAATCATGGTTTAGAAGTGCCATATTTGCTTTGGGATATTTTATTTTCACTTAGCCTGGATGACATCAGCATACAGAGGCACTAAAGGCATCAGAATTGGCTAAAATTCTTGACTTTTAAAAATTTCTCTTCTGTTGTACTTTTATACAACAAAAGTTATTTTTCATTGAAAATTGTTTCTGGGCACCACTACAGGAATTGAACTGTTCAGGAGAATTTCCTGAATCTTAAGGCTATCATACCTGGGCTGTAGAAATCTGTATGACCACTGGATGGCAGCAAAGAGATACAAAAATGCAACAATCCAGAATTAGATATCATTGGGTTCTGTTAACCTGCCTTCCCTTCAACCTGTCTCCTCTTTTTTTCCTCCCCCGGTATTTCATTTCCAGTCTCAATTGATTTAGCTCACAGCTTTTTGATTTAGCTTTCTGTCCTTTGTGCAGCAAGACCATTACACATTCAGAAAGTTATTCCCGATGCCTTTATTTAAAAAAAAAACCTGGTTCAGACTTTGTTATGTAAGTAAATCTTGAGCAAAGATTGTGAGATTTGTTATCAAATACTGTAGTTTGAAGATGTAGCTGGGCAACTGTGTATTTATAAAGCATAAATTGTGTTTGCCAAAGCTACTCTGGGTGTGGTATGGAAAGTAATGTTATCAAATTTCTCATCTTAAAAGAAGTTTCTCATTTTAAAAGAAGTGAACGATCCTTGGCATTTTAACTCTTGGAGAGGAGCAGAGCCCATGTTGAGCACGTTGATAAGCTCATGGTAACCAATGCATGCTGTGGAGCCGAGGTGTCATATGTGCTACTCTGGGGGCGCATATAACTGCTGCACCCCTGCATTCTGCACCAACTGAAGCTGGGCACTCTTTAAAGACAACCCCATGGGGAGCATATCGCAGTAGTTCAATCTGGAATTGGCTAGGGCAAGCATGACTACAAGCAGGATCTGCAGATCTAGGTATGGGTACAACTGTCACAAAGTGAGCAAAGGCCCTCCTAGCCACAGCTTCCACCTTAATAAATGTATGCACCAACCCCTAATAGCTCAAAGGCAATGACCCGTGGCAAAATTCTACGAGTTGTCCAAAAGATTTAGAGCACATTAGGGTGTTTTTTTTTCCCCCTGTGAGAAGACAGATGACTGAGTTTGTATCCATCTTGCATGCTCAAGGACTGAGATTCGTACCAAAGGATAAATTGATTCTCAGTGGCGTCCGATGAGTTTCTGCACAAAAGAGCATAAATTAACGGAGGCACAAGGATGAGGTGATGCTTCTGATCGAAAACGTAGCGTTGAATTCATGAGGGCTTCAACAATTTGTAGAAACGAGGGTGAACAAATAGCCACCCTTCTTCCATCCATCCAAATGAATCACCATTAAAATAATCCGGAAAGAAAAATATGCTGAAAACAAGTTTTGAAGTTTGGGAGCACTCTAGCAAAATGGACACAGAGGATCTCGGTTATTGTTGTGACTCCAGAGGATGTCTTAATCTAGTTCTTTTTTCATTTCAGCTCATGGAAGCCCTCAAAGAACAGGAGGAGATCAACTACAGATTGCGCCAATATATGGACAAGATCATCCTGGCCATCCTAGACCACAACCCGTCCATCCTGGAAATAAAGAATTGAAGATTGGGAAGGGAAGGGAAGGGAGGTGGGCAGATAGATGCCTTTAGATTCAAGTATCTCTATTTGCCAGTGTATATGAACTTATAAATATATACATATATATAACTCTCTCAATACACGGGACATGCAAAACACAAACACACAGACACACACACATATATATATTATATATATATATAAATAGGAAAAAAAAAACTTGTGTGGATACACAGGGCATGTTTATATGAGCTTAGTATATTTTGTGACTCATAATTTCCATCGATCCATTTTCCATGCCCTTTTCTCTGTGGGGAGGCTAGGGATTATAACTGAAAAATCACGAAACTGGATTTGCACTGTTTTAGATACTGGACAGAAAAAAAAAATGATACTACCTCTAGATGAAAAGATAAAACACGATGGAAACTAACTGGTGCCAGGCCTTTTCCTAGCCTACAAACAATACTGAGTGTTTATGTCTTATGAATTGCCTCCCTGTCATCATCTCAGAAATATCTTGTATTATCAGGTTGAATTCTCACTGGTGCTGCTGGCTGTGTTGTTTTTAACTTTTGCCCAAGTTATGTTTCTGAAATCCTCTCCTTGGATCGGAATGTATGTATGATGCAAAAATGGGTATTCCAGAAAATTTACAGGTTTCTGCTTGAACCTGAGCTGTTTTAATCAGAAAGCAGTGTTTATACATCTCAAACCCAATTGGCTAGGAATCTTTTGGGATGATAACCAGTCTGTTGTATTCCAGGGGAATCTGGGCTACCCAAGAAAACAATGGGCCTTGAGGTTCCTTATTTCCTTGAACTTGACTATTCCCGAGGTGCTTTTTCTGGCTTTGGATTTTATCGCAAGATCACCAAGGACTTAGCGGTGAGAGAGCTGGGATTGTAAATGTGAGATGCATCGGGGTTACAAAATAGTCCCAGCCCTATTTCAGCTTCAGCAGCAGCATTAAAAGTTGTGGTTTCAGGTAGCTATTTGGTTCCACACAAAGGGTTTGTTCATTGTTGAGAATTCAGGGCTTCCACTGTAACAAATGGAAACCAATTGTTTTTAAATCACTTTGTTTTATATTGCTTCATGTCAGCATTTGCAAAAGCCCCATCTGCTAATAAAGCAGTTAAGAAGTGGAGAAAGATTTTTTTTTAGGCACTCATGGGTGACCCTGACCCTGTTCTTAGGGGCAAGGCAATATTTTAAATGGTTCTTTTACAGGTTTAGGGAAAAGATGTTTGTTTATACACGTTAATATTTATTTGATGCAATGTTGGAGTTTCACTGAAAAGTTTTGCCTGCTCCACTGGAGGGTGATTAGGGCAGAAAAGCCAGAAACGACTTCATCGAGCATCACAGCTTCATGCACTTACAGGAAAATACTCAGCTCACTTTGTGCCATCAATAAATATTCTCACATCGATTCAGGCTCTTCATGTCTCTTGCCCTTGTTATCATCACTGTCACCATCTCCTCCTCCTCCTCCTCCCTTTTTCTTTTCAATTTTGCTTCTGTAACATGGGCATTCATTTTAAGAGCAAATCCTCATGAGGATATATCTTGTGCCTACCTTTGGTGTGGGAAGACCAATTGGTCTTTTGTATATCGCCACCTAGGCAAGCTGTAAGGAAATCTGTAAAGTCAAGTGAGGGTTTGTGCAGGGACTGTGGCGAAAATGAGTTTTGTCCTTTTTACTTAAAGATTTTTCCACATCTGAGATGGGTTTTGATAAAAAGACAAAAACCAGGATAAAGTCTTTATGTGCATTACAGTAACAATTCAGGTGCATGGATATATGTGCAGCCACATGCATGTGAGAGAAGAGGAGTGTGTTATTCTGTAATGACCTGTGTGCAGGCTTCAAGGTCTTCCCACACCAAAGGTAGGGACAAGATATCCTCCCTGGATATCTGTATTACGGTTCCAGAAGCCCTGTTCCATATAGGTGGTGTCCAAGTATGATGCGACCTGTAGCCTAAAAATATCTAGGAAGCCCCAAGATGGCCTTTCCCATCACATGCGAAAGGGAACTGCATGCTCTGTGTAACATAAAAAAAAAACCCTCTATTGGTTCGTATGTATTATTTTCTTCCATAAGCACATTTCAAATGAAGCTGTCTTTTTTTCCCCTGGGGGTGTCCTGCGTAAAATTTGAGAGTCTCTTCAAAGAATAAAAAGATTGAATCTGAGATTACTGTAACAGCTGAAGTTTCTAAGCATTGAAACCCCATTTCCAAATTATGTGTCAGGATGGTATATAAACTCTAAAATTATGTTGTGCTTTAGTAGTTCACATCCAGCAATGGGGGGGGCAGAGAGCCTTGTCTCTATTGGCTGTGTTTTCTAATTAGTAGCAAAGAGAGCTAATAGTTAGTGCAAGGTGGTACTTGCTAGAGCCTACTTTTTATTCAACATCTAAGCTTCTTCTAATGCCTCCTTTGCTTTTGATCTTCTGCGTTTGGTGAGAATGAAACTGAATCCATTGCATCACTACCTTCTTTTTAAGTAGTCCAGTTTCTGGAAGGAATCCTGCTCCTGAAGGAAACACACACACACACACACACACACACACACACAGCCTTTTTGCCCCCTACAATATCCACCCACTGCAAACTGCAGCAATGCTCCTTTTCTCTGCTTGGAAAGGGAGGTGATGCTTTATGTAGCAACCACAGACCTCTGGAGAATTTATGTTTTGACAGGTTGCCTTTCAAGAGTGAGGTTAAGGCTACTTACTCCAGCTTGTTTTTGGTTTATGCTGCTGACATTTTAATGGTGAGAGTTGATGACTTTGTCAGTTGAGTGGACAGGGCAGGAAGCAAAATGTATCTGAAAGTTCTTGAAAGCTGAAAGAATTAGGCATGTTGACTTTGGGGAAGATTGAGGGGGAGAAGTTCTGACAGAGAGGAGAAAAAAAAACCTCCACGAGTTAGGAAGTGAAGAGGCGGATGGATAGAAACTGAAGGAAGGGCTTTGTATGAAACACGGGAGTAGTTCTGACCGAAGAGAGCAAAGTGGTTTCCAAGAGGTGGCAGAAAGGCAGTCTTGCTTGCAAATGATTCAATTGGTTTGGATTAGCAAGCATTGAGAAAAACCTTCCCAATGTGGTGCCTCTTAGGTGGACGGTGCATCTTACAGTAAGCTATCCTCCAGTCCTCCCAAAAAGCACCAAGTCAAGAAAGGCTGGATTCGATAACCTGATTCCCTTACAAGTCAGGGGACTGTATTAAATTAGTTCTTTGCTACCAAACCTCAATCCACACAGTATTCATGGTTGTCTTTAAATGAGTCTTTGTGCCCATTTGCTTTCTTCTTTGCTCATAGATGATCCATAGAAATGTGAAGCAATGTTTTGGTGATGTTTCTAGGGGTCAACAATTTCTTTAGCCAGTTGTCTGTATTATATGACTGCCTTTGCTTTAGCACAACAGGTTGGGAGAAACAAATGCAGATACCTGAGGCCTGTTTGTCAGCGTAGCTTGTTTAGAATTCATTTCCCTGGACATAAGATTATACAAATGGTAATGTTTTCCAGCATGACTTCAGATCAGGAGTTGTTGAAAAGCTGATCAGCTCTTCTGATGAACGTGTTTGGACAGCAGTACAACATTGTGTTGTAATGCAGTAATAAGGCCAAAAAAGGAGGGGCTGTAGCACATTAACAGAGGGTAACTGTTTACTTATGATTGATTATGATGGGACATTTTGAGACGGGTTCATTTACATGCCTCTGAGTCAAGCCTGCAGGAGTTGGGTGGCTTTAGTAGTGGAAAATGGAAGCAGAGTGGATTGCTGGATTACATTGAAACTATAGCTGATAGGCCTCTAGCTGAGAGAAAGTCACTATTTCTGAATAGGCATGGATACATTTGTGCTATACAAAAAAAATGCCATGCAGGACAGGAAAAGGAATGTTGCTAGTTAAAATTGGGTTTAATCTGTAGGCACGACACTTGTTTGCTAGGAAAGGTGTCCTAATTTTAAGGGTTACAGATGTTCCCATTCCCATCTTCATCACTGGAAGTTTTATTTTTTTAAAGACTTTAGCTGCTGAGAATTTTGGAAGTCCACATATTTTAGAGATTACCTAGTAGGGACAAGTTCAATGTTGTGCTTCAAACAGTAGTTATCATTCTACGACCAAAAGAACGCAAGGTTTTTTTTGCAGTGGTTCCTTAAGTAAATTTCTGTTGCTGTCTGTTGGGCAGAATAATTTGTCAGCTCTTGTAGATCACCAGTCCAAGGTGTATGTTGTAAAGAGGTCAGCCTAATCCATGTGTAAACCTGAGTATGAGAGGCTTCTAAATAGATAGGAATAACTTTTAAGAAATGGAATCTACCAATGGGAATCTACCAATAGTAGTGTTTTCTCAACATAATTTCTCATCACACCATCAAAACACGTTTATACTTGCTTAGATTAAAGTATGCTAGTGTATGCTTGCCTATTGAGCCAGGATTTCTTGCGTATTTATACAGTGGGGCAAGGCACTGAGGTAACAATTCAAACATAGTTGTAACAAAATAGTTTGCTTTCACTTGATCCAGAGGCTTTAATAGAACTTCAAAATTCTGCTAAGGTTAATGAACAGCTGGTTGAAGCTGAGACACTTGGTTCTCCGTCCCCCTTATTGGTTCTCGTCCCGACTTCTAGTTGTTGGAGCGCCTTTGATCCAGTTCGTATTCTGTGAAAGCAAAAAATAACTGCTTCTCTAAAGGCAACAAGTGTTCACTGGACAACAAGTAATCCCTGAGGTTAAAACAATTAACTCTCAAAACGTTTAGTATGATTTAAGACATCCTGACCACCATGGATCTTACACTAAAGTTGTAGATTTGATTTTTCATTGAAATCATGAATATAGTTGCATATTACATTGAACGGGATACATTTGTACTGTTCTACTTTGAATTCTATGATATGGGTGGTTTAGTCACTTTTCCTGTATCCATTATTTAAAATTGTGAATTTCAGGAAAGCATTATTCATCTCAGCAACAAATGAACTAGAAATTTCCTATCCAGTAGTCTATATAGTAGGGCACAAGTTTGAATCTCTCAGTGAAAACTAAAATGTTATCAAAATATTTAATTTTTAAGAATTGATCAATCAATCTTCATTCCAAAACTCAGATTCTGAATTTTAGCTTTCAAATAATGATAGAAGCCTTGACAACCATTATTTGGCTTTTGAGTGTTGAGTTATGGGATATGAAGAGAAAGTAAAGAGAGGCCAAAGAAAAATTGTACTTTATAAATCTGAACTTCTGGTGTTTTGGCTTAAATAGCATTGGTGGATTTTAACCCTTTAGGACAAAGAATTGGCTGTACATATTATTTCCTTCACTGTGTTCCCAAAGCAATGGTCACCTGTAGCTGAGTTTTGCTTCTGGCAAAGTGAGGCCCTTGTAGCAGCTCTCTCTTTGGCTGATAAATGGGGTCAAGTTGAGTTCCCTTTGGCTGTGATTGTATTCCTGGCAAGAAAAAAAGATATAGCTTCCCTGGAACCCCAGATTTCCCCTTGTTGATGATAGGAAAAATAAGAGTGTGTTCCCCTTCTGCTTTCTGATCTTAAGAGTTCATTTTTTGGAAAATTAATCCAGTGTTATCCTTGTACTTCTGCAGTGGCATGTCAATTTCTCAGAATTACAGATAGGGCCTGTTCAGAATGCCCATGCATGTACATAAGTAAGATTATAAGAGGAAAAGGTAGGAACACTTCACCATTAAAGACCGGAGCTATAATTACGCAATTCCTGAGTGCAGATTTATCACTGCTGCTCGCCCCAACTTATGAAATTAGTGAGCTGGTCTTTCAAGATGAGCAGGGCAGAAAAAAATAAGGACCTTTGATCTGTATGTTACAAGGCAGTAGTTATGTTCAATTTCCAATGTGTTTTGGTACTGATAGAAATTGAGAATTGTTGTATTTTTTTATTGTGGGAACCACTATTGTAGTTTCGCTTTATTGCACAGAATGTAGTTATGTGTAAGGATTGGATTTTTTAAAAAAAAATATTTTGCATGATTTTAGTATTTTTGTGCCTTCTACTTGACCATGTACAGGATTCATGTCTTGAAATTCATGCTATTGGCCACAGGTTTTATATGTTTGAGGTCTTTTATTTTTATTCAGTCTTTATTTTGCCATCCCTACCCAAACAATCTACTGTAAATGTGTATATATAAAATAGAACTAAGTTTGTATTTCATGTGCCTCACTAGAGTGTAAAAAAAAAAGACACATTCATTTTGTACAAAATGTCTTTCTTTTACTTAGATGCACTATTTTTTGTCCTGAGCACATAGTGAAATAACTGGTTAGATCTGTTTTCTTTTAGCATTGCTGTGTTAAATGGAATTATCTCTTGCCCTTTTGTAAAAATCCAGTTCACATTCATTCACTCTCACATACACAAGCTATGATCCTTCCTGATTTGTTGTCTTTATTTATAATGGGTTGCATCATTTCTGCCCCATTTTAGAGTTTACAGCAAATTAAATTGATGCTTATCCCAATTACATTATTTCTTTCATTCTAAGAGGGATTGTGAAGTTTCTTCGCTTTGTGTCAGATGAACTAAAGCAAAATCTCCCTCAATTAAATATTGAGTTCCGCTACCCTTCTCTCAGCTTCAGTTCCCTTCATTGATCCCACCACAAGGGAATAATTCTCTTGCCTTACTTGTAAGATTGCTGAGTTAATAAACTTGTTGAATGCCAGAAAAATATACTGCAAATACTTAAATATTTGCCAGCTTTCAGGAGTGGTTTTTTTCCAGTCTGTGAGGAACAAAATTGCATTACTATTCTGAATATTATGGGACATTGCCTTATAGCAAACTTTGCTCGCTGAAGCTCAATCAGCTTTTTCTAACTTGACAGTGGCTTTCTAGAATGGCAGAGAAAGCTTTCCTGTTGTTTTCACCTTAATATTCCAGTTTAGTACAGAATCCTTTGCCAAGCTGGGCATAACTTCAGAGTTAGGACCTCATTATTGCATTAGTTAATGTTCTTCAGTGGTATCACCAAATATGTCCCCAATTCAGAATAATTTTTGAAACTTCTGGGATTTTCATCAACATTTTTAAGACTGTATGTTGATAATTTACTAAGAACACGATTTTTAAAAAATACATCTCTATGGGTCTGCCTTAACTTGAAATTAACTCAGGATTCCTCTGGAAAACTCATTAGGGGTACATAAATGTAAAAGCACGCTCCAGCTTGTGTCCAGCATCTGAGATGAAGACAACCTCCAAACTTCAATTTATGGGGTTCATACAAGCCATTCCATAAATAATCAAGGCAGAGGTTGGCTTAGCATTATGTGTGTGAAATCAAGCAATGTGTGAAGGGGAGAGGACAAAAAAGGCCAAGAGGCTGCTGGCTTTTAAAAAACCTGTCCCATCCTGGCTTTTTAAAAACTTATCCTATTATGAGTGTTGCTGCTGTAAACCAGTGGTCTCCAAAATTTTTAAAGATTTGTGGACTTGAACTGGACTTCCCCATGTTGGTTGGGGAATTCTGAAAATTGAAGTGCACAAGTCTTAAAGTTGCCAAGTTTGGAGACGCCTGCTGTAAACCGTCCTTCCTGTTTTCATGAGTAGAAACAGTAAGAATCATCACCTATGCCAGTGAGATTTCTATTGGAATATAAACTGCACATCTTAGATTGCCACATTGCTGATCAACTATACAATGATTAGCTAGGATGTCAGGAGCTTGGAGAGAATTTGATGATGCATTTTAAAATGCTTACAAGGTTTATACCATGAACCTACTAATATTTTGGCCCCACAGATATCAAATTAAGACAAGACTCGACCATTTATGAAAATAGATTCACACTAATTCCCAAACAAAAGAAAATGTTACATATACTCATACAGATTTCTAATTTCTGTGGCAACATTTGCTATAGAAGAAGAGCTTGCTCATTCCAGGAACCTGCCATTTGTCCAAGCAATGCTTTCTAAAGATGTCCAGGATTTGAACATAAGCATGTGTGGATGCAAGACCAAGGGTTATTAGAAAAATGCATCAGTCTGGGGAACACACCATTATAATATATTCCCCCACCTTTAAAAGTGTGAAATGCAACTGTGCAGTACACAAATTGAATGAAATTATGTGTGACAGCAGAATTCAATTCTTCCATCCACAACTATCATGTTATAGGAAAAAAACAGGTGCCTCTAGACTCATGTATGACACCAGAAATTACTTCCCAAAAGTTCAAAATGTTTGAGCAGCTAATGAGAGGCTTTGGATTCCAATCTTACCCAGATTTACTTTGGTGAACTTCAGTAGGGAAATCCTTCTTATAAAGTCATTAGGCCCTTTTTCAAGACAGTGGAACCACATTCCCGGGTGAAATCGATTGTCCCACTGGATACATATGGCTGAAATAAAATCTATTCACCATTCATTTAATGGCCATTCAAGAGAACAGCACTGAAAAAAAAATGAGAGGATTGTTTTTCACATGCCTGTTGTAGCATCCCCATGGTCATGCGATTAAAATTCAGCCACTTGGCAACTGGCATGTATTTATGATGGTTACAGTATCCCAGGCCACGTGCTCACCTTTTGAGACTTTCTGACAAGCAAAGTCAATGGGGAAACCAGATTCACTTAACAACTATTGTTAACATAGCAACTGCAGCGATTCGCTTAACAACTGTGGCAAGAAAGTTTGTAAAATGGGGCAAAACTCACTTAACAGTAGTCTTGCTCAGGCATGGAAATTGTTGAGGTTCGCCAGCAGCCAGTCTAGACGGCAGCGGAATTGGACAGGGGGGAAGAACGGGGACCGGTCCGGGAGTCTGGAGAGGACTTGGATGAGGGTCTTGCGTCCGATGCAGATATGAGGCCAGGACCATTTGGGAGTTGTGTGCTGACTCCGGAGCCTCCAGAGTCTGGCAGCAACAAGGCGGAGGAAGAAGGGGAGCCTGTTCCCAGTGCACGTGTGCACAGAGCTGCTGGAAGGCAAGAGCAGCAAAGGGGGCGACTCGGGAGTAAAGCTTGGAGGTGATTGCCCCTCCCCTAAGGTATAAAGGAGGCACAAAGGTAGATAAACTTTTTCAGGAAGCAAAGTCGTTTGCTCTGTTTGGATTAAACCTTGACATTCTGTGTGGACTTTGTACTTTGGATGGTTTTTTCACAGTTATTTTGGCACTTTAGTTGTTGACAGCAATTCAAAGAAGATAAAGGTGGGTGCTTATCTCGAGGGACTGTTTGGGAGTTGTTACAGGCTGGGAAACAACATAATTCCCAGCGTTGAAATAAAACAAGAGCATGTGCTTAATTACAGTCTCAGGAAGCCTTGGTCAGAACAGAAATTTTGGGACTCAATTGTAGTTGTAAACGGGGGACTACTTGTACATCATGTACACATATTCATCCAGCATCAATGTTCTACAAGATAAGAGCTTTCTTTTTAAGAAACATAGCTACAACGTGGTATCTGCAATATTGGCAGGGGGCCTGGGGACCCAAAGAGATTGAAATCTTTCAGAATACTATTTAGTGATTTTACCATCCATCCTATCACCTGTAGCTGAAATCCTTAAAATATTTAACAAGCTACATCATTTTCTATTCTGACTTTTGTTCTCAGTTTTCCAGGTACAAATTTAGTCCTTGTCACTAATCTCTGTATCAGAAAAAGGTAGTCCTTAATCTGTGGAGGCAAAATGATTTATCTGCTATCTGCACTACTGTAGTCACTGGCTAGGTTCGCGCATTGAACTGGACCTAAACATGGTTCATGCAGTTGGATTAGAGTGTCAAACAGCTGGATTTATTGAACCAAGCATCATTCGAGTGAACCAGCACAATGTTTGAACCCAGTTATTCTCATGTAATTAGAGTTGACCTGAACCAAGGGGCCACAGCAGTTAGAATCCTACAGCAGTCCAAAAACCCAAGTTGTATTTCATTATTCCTGATAATAAAATGCTAATAAGAGCATACCTTACCAAGGCACAGTGTATTAGGCAAACAAGCAGTTCGTGCACTTTTATTCCCACATTTGCAGAGAGAATAGGATACAGAATCCAACAACCCATTCATCTTTTGCAAAAGCCTGTCCTTTCTCAGCATAATTTGATCTGTCTATTGCCAAAAGGTCATCAAGAGAAAATAAAATTGGCAGCTAAGTGTCTTCTAATGTGACACTGTGATGCCAGGGTTCTATTTGAATGAGCCTGCTGGAGTTTAAAATATTTCCAGAAATGAGTTAGAAAGTACTAAGCCAATGTCTCAAAAAGAGTCTTTTTAATTTTTTGGGTTACTCCCGAATGAAGCCTTGGAAATTGTTGCTCAGAATCATAATAATTATTTGAATTGATTGCTCATCTCTCACTATCACTGATATAACTCTTGATTTATTTTTTCCAGTGAACTTTTGGTCATCCTAATTGCCTGTGCAACAGAAGGATTAACACAAAAGCATAATTAAAGAAAACAAAGCTCCAATGTCTCCAATATCTAATTCTGCTGCCTTTGGGAACCTGCCATATTTATGGAACATTTTTTCTTTAATTAAAAAAAACTTTACAATGTCAGCAGCTCCCTCAAATTGATCTATCTCAGTCCTCAAATAGGCCAACCATCAGAATCTGTTTTGTAGTAATCGTAGTCTTTATTTCAGATATTGACCATCATTGAGTGAAGTTTGCAGCCATCTCATTGTGAAAGTCCAATCTATGTTCTGTGGGATAATTAAAATTTAAGTCCAATTGCACGCATACTTTTTTGCCCAGGAATAAATTCCCTCACTCCAGTGGGATTAATTTAAATTAGCTCCGGCTGCAGTTTAATCCTTTTTAAGCCAATTAGTTTAACCGCTTATAGTTCTGTTCATAGTCAATATATTACAAATCATATAGTTCCAAAATAGGCTAACTTTATTCAGAAATAAGTTTTATTGTGTATAAGCGGGGCTAGCATCTAAGAAAATAACAAAATCCCATTCAAGGGGATATTGTGGCAAAATGGCAGAAAAAGCTTTAAAGTGATTTGCCACATGCCCAATACACCTCCTTTAAGTTTTAATATGCAGCTAAAAAAGAAAAAAACAACAACTAGTTCCTGAAGGATCCTTTTGAGATTGTCCAGCAAATTAGGGAGCAGTCAAATTAAGTGAATAATTTCTCAGAGGAAGAAGATAATCTCCAAGAATTATCCGGGGACAAAACTTTTTTGTTTAGGTAATTCTGCTAATGAAAATCTTCCTCGGGGATTTAACAGAAGTTTCTCAAGGAGGCTGCTGAACCTGAGAGAAAATTAAACAAGGAAAGACAGGACACTACAGCACTACTAAGTTCAATAATATTCCCTGTAACCTTGAGAATTTCTTTGAAGATATTTTCTTTTAAAAGAGTTTCTAAAACACCTTGTTTTTTTACAGAGTTGAATTTATTTGCTCAGCATCCATTCCAAACAAATAATAACTAGTACTGTAGTAGTCCAGCATCCAGTTCTCCATATTCACTGCCATTTTGGTATGCCATACATACTTGGAAATCAGACCAGCAGCTACTACCCCCCAAAAAAAGAGGGAAGCAAGGAAAAGAAAACTGAAAGAGGAATGGAGAATGTTAGAAACCCATTTTAAAAAAGCACACATTATCAGTATATCTGAGAGGCAGTCTGTCTTTATTAAACAAAGAGAAATGCTTGCATCAATTGGTTGTTTGGATCCAGTCATCCGAAGTCATCTAAATCCCTGTTACTGCTGTTTTAGGCATGCAGATAATTCTTAGTGATGTCACAGCAGCACCTATCTTAATCTTGACAATTACATTTATATGCAGTAGCTGCCTATCTCATAAACATGACTCTGAGCAGCATACCATAAATACAAAATCATAAAAGAAGCAAAAATTAAAATTATGCCATAATAAAAAAATATTTAAAAAGACTAGGGGAGAGCATCTTCAATGCTACATTTATTTATTCACCTTTCCAAGCATTTCCAAGCATTTAACAATCCAAATCTGATCTTATCTAACTTGATGAGGTTCTGCCCTCTTTATAATGCTCAGAACTTCCTTCAACTTCAGATGTATTGGACTACAATTCCATGATGCCTGTCATAATGGTCAAACTGGTAGGTCACTTTATTGTTACCGATTAGTCCATAGGCCATATCAAAATATACAATAAATATTCAGAATAAAACATAAAATATGTTTAAAACAGCAGAATCATATATAAGAGAGAAGTACAGGAAACAAATTAGAGAATAAATATGGAAAGCAATATTCCTGACAACTTACTTCTAGAAGACCCATATACAGTATGTAGATCTCAGCTATTTTATTAAGAAAGGGTTGCATGGTATGCAATTTGAAATATGAAATATGTAGTTCTAATATAAGGATTTCAATAGTTTGTCTGATGAGCAATCCAAGATGCCAGTCTCTCTCTTTATTATACATCTGATACTCAAAACAATGTTAGGTCTTCTATTTTTGTTATCAGGAACTTCATTTAATCATTGTACCTAGCTGTTCAAATCTTGTGTGGGTAAATGTCTCCCTAAGATGTTTTGGCATTTCTGTTTTTAGATATTTGGCGCTTTGGAAGGTGTCATTTATAACAGCTCATCCATTTCAGCAAGCCTATCTTGTTGACATTGGCTATGCCTGTTTGTGCAACTGTGCATATTGGTAGGCAGTAATGGGAATGGGGAACCAGCATATCCAGAATATAGGATGGGGAATGAATGCAGTAATAACACTTACAACCTATCGCAACTTTTGTTTTTTACCTGTTATTTTTAAGAACTGGTACACAATTGTGCTGTGTAGTGCTAAGATTTGACATCAACTCAATAACCCAATCAGCCACCTTTAATAGCTACGAACTGTTTTGAGACAGTTAACTATTCAAAGTGGCAATCTTTGCTGTTAGATGTCAACATGGATATTCCAATTAATGTACATAAAAATCTTGAGTATAAGGGTATCTCTTCCAAAGTAGCCCTGCTTTTTCCACAAGTCCTAGTCCAATGTTTCTTAAAATGTGGTCCCATGACCCTTGAGAGTTCCCCAAGATCTTTTCAGGGGTCCTTGAAATCAAAATTATTTGCCAACTTATGTTGAAAAAATAATACAATATTAAAAGCCCATCAACAATCTTGAGGAGCAGTGGCAGCAGCAAACGGATCTATTTTAATATAGTAAATATTGATCGATATAACCCATTTAAACAATATTTTGGGGGGATCCTTCATAACTTTTAGAAGTGGGAAGGGACTCTGGGAGAAGTGTTTAGTGGAAAAAGAAATTCTGATTTGCTTGCAACTTTTCAGATATGCTGCTTTGTCACTTAGGTTAAAAGTTTAAGCTATTTTCTTCCGAAAACCAATAAGCAACCACTGCAAAACATGCTTTAGGACTGCTTTTAATTGAGTAGACTTTATAATGGAACAAAATTAAAAGGCCAGTATAAATTGAGAAGGGTGAGAGGAAGGGGAAAAGAGAAAAAAAATCACAATAACAAAACATCTTTATTTAGCACCGACTTCTCTAAAGGGACGGCGCGCTCTGCATATGCTCGGTGGCACCCAATCTAAGGCAGCGTTCCTGTTTGAAACTCCTGCCCATGAAGCAAATCAAACTCTGCAACCCAAATCAATCAAACATATAAAGCATGTGGCGAATCCAAAGAAGAAGAAATGTTGTCTCCCCGAAGCGATAATACAAAGAACGACCAGCGGCTGTGACCAGAAGAGATCAACCCGTCTTTTTGACAGCCTTTGTGCCGGGACTCCCGTGTGGAGAAACCATTTCGTCTGAAGTGAGCCCAGCTCGGCTTCTAGAAGCAACGAAGACCAGCTTTTTTTAAAAAAAAAATCCATTTGCCCTGCCCGGTGAGGGAAACGCGTCGCTCCCGTTAAGTGCAAGCGTAGCAGTTCCGCCGCTCCCGCTCGCAAGCCGGCGTTGCAGCCCGTCTCCCGCCATTGCATGGATGGGTTAAAAATGGCTGCTTCCCCTCGTCCTGAAATTGTAATCCGCCTCGCTACGCCGACTCCGAGCGGCCGGAGGAAGCCGGAGCCAGGTATCCCCGAGAAATCGCAAGCGGTTTCTGCCTTTTGCATTTTGCACGGTGGGAAATCCGGCGGTGCGAAAGGCGCCCGCGCGGGCTCCTTCACCTCGGAGGATTATTCTGTATCCTCAGGAGAAAGCGAGAAAGGTTCCCGGGATTCGCTTCTGCGCCAATTGAAGGAACCGATGCGCGGCCACGGAGCGGAGTGAATTGAGGATCGCAATGGCGCGGCTTGCCGTTCTTGTTTCTTCTGCTTGGGTGTGCAATAAAATCGCCGCGCTGCTTCGCGGGGGGAAGGCGCCGAGCGCGGCTCCTTTTCGTTTGGGGGTTGCAAAACTAGGGGCGCGGAGGGGGGAGGAAGAAAAACAAAAGTAGAACAACGTCGGCCTGTTTAGATTGGATCTCTCCCACCCCCCACCCGCTGGATCCCGAGCACGAGGCGCGTGGAACCGCGAATCCGGAACCTTCCTTCCACTGGCTGCTTTTCCCTGCTGCTAGCCCGTCAGGCGCGGTGGCCAAGTGGTAAGGCGTCGGTCTCGTAAACCGAAGATCGCGGGTTCGAACCCCGTCCGTGCCTCACGTGGGATGGCGCCGCGTCGCGGCTTGTTACGAAAGGGAATGAAGTGGGATTTCCTTTCTCGGGCCACTTTTTATTCGGCTTCCCTAACTGAGGAAAAATACCAAGCGGAAATGGAAAAGGAAAGACGGCTTTAGCCTGCGAAGGCGTGAATAGAGGGTGGGGGGAATGCTCGGTTGGGTCAACAACAGAAAGCGGGTTCTGTTTGCAGAAACGGATGAACAATCCCGAGAAGAGAAACTGAAACGCGTTCCTATGGGAAACTAGTGCTGTCAGGCCTGAATTGTCCGAGCGACCACCGAGAAAAAGATAACAGAAGCCGTCCCTGCCATCTAGTGGTCTTCCGCATATTTCCAACATAAATCTGCCAAATTTCGAGAAACGGAACTGCCAGCTTGTCAGGACCAATGATGAAACGATTCTCACCGACGATTTTAAATTAGGCAGTTACAAAAAAAAGCGAACCGTAACTTGCTCTGTGTTTCTCTCGTGTGCGGTGTTGCACGGGACGCTTTCAGTTTTCCGTAGTGGCGGGAAGAATTGCAAATGAAAAGCCGTAGCAGCCCACTCTTCTCCTCTTGCATCTGAAAGGAGAACAGCCGGGCAATTGCTCGTTGGGTTGCTTTGCAAACGGGATTAGAATTTCCTTAACGGTGGTGGTGGTGGTGGGCCTGCGGGAACCACAACGTTGCATCTCTCCGGGGTGATTGTGTGTATTGTGGTGGGGGTGGGTGGGGGAAAGACTTGTGCATATTTCCTCCTAAGAGGAGGAAAACCGACTTCTCAGCCCGAAAGAAATTGGGTCGTGGTGGATGCCAGCCTCTCCCTCTCCCCCAGTCTAACAGAGCGCGGAAAACCACGCGCTCCCTCTTGCATTAAGAGATTGGTCTTTCAGGGAAAGGTTCGCTCTCCGAGGGATACAGGGCAGTTCCGCACGCGCTAAGCTGGGGGGCGGTCTCGTGCTCCCGCTTTAGAGACGGCGCCTGTGGGGGCGCTGCGCGCGCGCGCCGCCGAAAGCCATGCCGGTAACGCGCTGAGGAGAAGGAAGAAAAAGGGCTGCCCCCCTCCCCCTCCAACCCACCCCGAAGCTTCCGCGAGGTCGTTAATTCTGTAGGCGGTTTCCATCAACCAACGAACCGCCGTGCCCTTCATTTACCGGATTCGGGGAAAGCCCCTCTGCCCTCGGGTGCCGTTGACTAAAAGAGGAGGGAGGGGGAGGTGCGAATCGGAATTCGGCGCGGGAGCCGTGGAATAAGTGGGCCAATTTGGTCTAGTAGGGAAGGGTGCTGGCTGAAAAACCAGGAGACTTGAGTTCTAGTCCTACCTTAAAGCATGAAAGGGTGACTCACTCACTCTCAGCCCAAACTTTCTCACAGGGTTGTTATGGAGAAAAATGGGAAGGGTATATTCACCACCTTGAGTTACATGTCTATAGAGATTCTCTAGACATCCAGGTCAAGGTTGTCCCAAAGATGCCTTTTCAAGAGGCAATTGGCCTTTATTTTTCTTTGAAGATGTTTTACTTCTGATCCAAGAAGCCTCTTCAGTTCTGGCTGAAGCTTCTTCAGTTCTGACTTCAGTCAGAAGTGAAATGTCTTCAAAGAAAAACAAGAAAATCCAGTTGCCTCTTGAAAAAGTACCTTTGGGCTTCCTTGAAAATGATTCGCTTCTCATCCAGGAGGGTTCTTCTGTTCTGACCAAAGTCATTTGGAATAGGGGGAAATTAGAGAATCCATAACCTGCAAGTTAGCTGGGCAATTCTGTATTCTGGAGATGTCTCTGGGTTTTAAGGGAGGGGTTAATGTGGTAATGGAGGAAGAGATTCACATAGCCAGTCTTAAGAAGTCCCTCAAATGCCCAAAGATTGCCACTGAAAGTCTCTCATTGTGCCACTGAATTGGTGTGATCGCTTATAAGAGGTCACCTAATAGAAAAGAGGGGAGTAGAGGTTAGAGTGATGAAGAGTGATACTCCACCCCAGTAACCTGTTTTTAATCAACTTGGAGACTTGTTTTATTCTGATATAATAAGGGCTGAATAATGGGGGAAAGGCCAAAGAGATAATGGGGTGCCCTGGTCCCTGTGCTCTGCAGTCCAAACTTGTTCAGAGCGGGTGACTTGCCCAGTAGCAACCAAACGGCAGCCTCACACACAAAGCAAAAAGTTAATATAGAGAAAATAAAAAAAGCCCTGTGATTATGATTTAAATTGCTCAAGGGCTTAAAGTGTTGCAGAAACAGAAATTCTCTCTTTTTAAAACAAATATATTACTTTTTTTATTCAGTCTTGAGGAAGCTCAGGCTCTTCCTCCCCACCCCAAAATACTATTTATGTAACCGTTCTGTCAAATTCGATTGAGAAACTGTTGGGATGTTATACAGAAGTGTAGAGTCATGCAAATACATGCTTATGGCTACTTCTTTGTTAAAATATAGATGACTGAGCAGAATCTGTAAGCATGACTTATTCTGTTCAATTAATTTTTTTATACTGAATTCCTATATGAGCAGCACATGGCACCGCAGGAAAAACGTTGAAAGAAAAATGTTTAAATATAATCAACAAAAATATAGCTGTGATCATATTTATGATTTTAGTTATATTTATAAATAAGTAAGCATATACAGTACAGTATGCATCTATCACGGAGGGAGAAAGAAGATTAGCTTTTACTCATGGAAGTCCTGAGTGAAACGATAGGCCTTCAGCGGAGCCCAGAAAAATACCCCCATATATGAGCAAGGGATGCAGAGGGGGCTGGCTGAGACTACTGAAGGCGTTGGGCCTCTACTTTAGTGCTAGTGATGCCATTGCCATGGAGGAGTCTGCTATGGAGAGTGGCCAGTTCCTTGTCTTACCAAGGATTGGGGCTGAGAGGGACAAGGCAGGAATGACTTGGATCTGGGAAGGTCCTAACCTAAACACTGGTGGGATTCAGTTAACAAAAGCAATGAGGACTGTGTGTTTGCCACTAACAAGCAATGCGGTCCTACGTTGCTGCAGTTTACAAACACATCATGTAGCGACAGAAATGTTCGTCATTTGTTAAGACATATCACAAGTGAAATGCTTTATACACTTGTTGTATAGGAACACACTTAAGCAGAAATTCTATTTCCACTTATCCAGAGGACTTTCTTCAAAGTCAATTGCCTTTGAGCTAAGCTCAACTTAGACAGTGGAGGCTGCCAAGCCAGATGGGAACCTGTGACTCTCTTGATGTTGCTGTAGCCCTTTTTCTACTGGCTGGAACTTCTGGGAATTCGAATTAGGAGGGGGGACAAATTCTCTGTGGGGTGTAGTTTGAATAGAAGTTATATGAAGTTGTGTGGCCCAAAGCTTTAGTGGAAAAATAGTCCACAATCAAATGTATTAAGCATTTTCTAGCTGCAATTTCTATATTCTTTGTGCAAATATAAGAAAACATTGGCTTGAGTGAAATAAGAAAGTTAAAGGGATTAAAAAAATAAAGAAATTGATTCCTAGTGATGGTGCCCATATAGGGGCTTGAGACTGTTAAATGTTTTCTTCACAGCCATTACTGAAGTGATCCTTATTGTTTTCTTCCAGGATTTTATAAAAATTTCCAGTCTAGTCAACAGCTTTGGGATTCTCCATCCAAGTATAAACCAGGATTGTCACTATTTCTTTTCCAATATCAGCCACAATTGGCCATATCCTTGGAAGTACATACAGTACAGCTTAAAACAATTTTTTTGAGAAGGATGAAGTTGATAATTCTTCCAAGCCTAGAGAAGCTGTCTAATTTATCACAATTGCTTGGATAAAGGTTTTGGTGGGTTTACAATAGCTTTATTCAATCAACTTTCATAAATAAATATTGGGAGGGACATTATACCCTATTAATCTTCCATATGTATTGTTGTTTGTGAACCTGCCTCCTTGTGGTGAAATCAAGATACAACCCTGCAAAAACTCAAAAGCTTTGCAAACAATCTTGGAAAAATGACCAGGATAGGAGAAATCACTTAAAGGACATTTTTTAATGTTGACCTACGCAGCTCGGAAGCAGGGACTGTCTCCTCCTGCTAGAAGGCTGAAGAAGTCTTTCTTTGTATGCCTGATAGAAACACAAATGGAAGGATAAGAGAAAAGATCTTTTATGGTGACATAGAGAAGGGACATTTTGTATACATTTCTATCACCTAGCAGTGTTAAGTTTACATGGGTAGTGCCAGGAAAAAAATAGCTGACAATCTTCCTTTCAGTTTGAGGTTTATTTAGTAATATTTTATTGAGCGTCTGCATATACTGTATAAAACTGGTACCATTAAAATGGATGGAAGGGAATAAATTAATAATATAGTTAAAGAAACAAAGAAAAAGAAGTGAAGCTTGTCTCCAGCCTTCCATTGTAGGACAAGATTGTTGAAAAGGTGGTCAGACTGCAGTTTCAGAGGGCCTGGAAGAAATGGATTATTTGGATCAATTTCATTTGAGTTTCAGGCCAGGGCATAGTACCAAAAGGGCATTGATTGCGCTTGCGGATAACTTCTGGTGGGGCCAGGATAGGGCTGGTATAACTGTTCTTGTTTTTCTTTATTTCTCAGCGACCTTTGATACTATTGACCATAACCAGCTACAGGGCTTGGGAACGAGAGGCCCAGTGTTGCGGTGGTTCTCTTTTCATTCTGGACGATGCCAGTCCATGTCGACAGTAGAGAGCTGGAGCCTGCGATCCCTAACTTGCAAGGTGCCAAAAGGCTCAACTCTCTTGATTTTCTTTTTGGTAAAATATAATTTTTATTGAAGGTATTTTTTTTACAAAGTTAAAAGTTAAACATGAAATATATAGAAGAAATATAGTGTGTTGAGAAAAAGAGAAAGCAAAGAAGCTACTTCCAATCTTCTCTAGTTATATACCTAGTACTGTGCCCCTCTCAATTCATCCCACACAGAACCCTTTTTAGTTGATACAGATAAATATGGAAATCACTTTTCAAATCAAATCATTTTTACCAATTTTCAGCAAAAAAAGTCCATAGTGCTTTTTTTTTTAAGTTGTTGCTCCCACTCTACTCAAACAAGTCAATTTAGCCATTTCTGCAAATCCGACCATTTTCTCAGTCTATTCTATTGTGGCTATTTTTGTGTTCTTCCATTTTGGTGCCTATAATAATCTCACTGTCATTACCATATATAAAATCAACTGCTCATGAGTCTTTTCTGATTGATTATCCATAAATCCTAGTAAGAAAAACTTTAGATTCAATAATTTTGACTCTCTTGTTTAACACTTACATGAAACCTCTGGGCAAGATCATCCATTGAGGCCAGGTTTGGTCAGTATGATGATGATAACTGTATTTCAACCCTTGGTGTTGCAGTCAAGATATTTTCCAGTGATTGGAAACTGTTAGGTCTGAAGTAGTGGGAGGGGGAGGAACTTGACAAGGCTTTAAATGGAACTCTTTCTGGGAATGAAAGCTGCTCAGTTACTTATGTCATGGTCACCTTGTGCATAGAGTATTGCAATGTGCTGTACACGGATCTGCTCTTGAACACTACTTGGAACCTGTGGTCAGTCCAGAATGCAGTGGGGTGAGCAATTATGAACCCATCACAATGTGCCCTTGTAACGCTTCTGGTATTTGAAGAATTCTGAATGTAGTTCCAGGTGCTGTTTACTACCTATAAAGCCCTTCATAGCACAGATATGTGGATATTTGGCAAGGAAGGTATGTTGCGGATCTTGTCATTCAAAGAATTCTGATTGGTTAGGATCCAAGAATAGAGCCTTCTCTTGCCCCCACTTTGTGGAACATTCATTGCCTGGAGTGAGGGGAGCTCCACTCTTGGCCTTTAGGAAAGGCATTAAAATGTGGCTTCGCCATCTTGCTTGGGGTGCAGAGAGGCATGTGTCTGTGGGTTTGATTAGCGCCTGAAAGTCCTTCTCCCACCTTTAATTAACATTGTTTGCGTCTTTTTAAAATGTATATATAGTTTTTATATTTTTAATATTTTGTTTGTACATCACCCAGAGTCTCTCTGTGAGGAAGATCAGCAATTTTAAAAAGTTGATAAAAAAAAATCTATGGGACCTTTCTCCCATCATTTCTCCTTGTCACATATATTTCAACAGAGCAGGCATGCTTTGTGTTCTGTGCATTAAGTAGTGTTACCTGATGGGACTCAGGAAGGGCACTTTCTCTTGTACTGCCTGCCCTTTAGAAGAACAACTCCCCAGAGATTCAAGCTGTCCTGACTCTGTAACCCTAGAGTGGTGGTGATATCATCACTCATTATCCAGTCGAGTCTGATTCTATGGGCCAGGTCTTTCCACATCTTTTTATCTATGCTCTGGTTGGTAGTATCAGCTTGATGGTATCCAGCCACTAAGTTCTTTAATAGCCTAATTTCTAAGCTTTCTTCAGTGAATTCCCCTCTGACATGGTCAAAGTGAGACACGTTTTTGTAATTTTGCCTTCCTAGTGATATGTCTGCTGTTAGGCATTCCAGTACTTGTTTGTTAGTCACCTTTGTGTCCAAGGAATAGATTCTAGGGTACCACTGCAGATTAAACATTTTAATAAAATTTGCTAGCTACTTTCAATGCTATTTGCAGAAAGGCAGATAAAAATATTTTGAATAATTAAGGAAGTACTGAATACCAAATTGAAGTTGCATTCTTAATTTCTAGACCATTCTATATTACTCTGGGATTAGGAAAAAAAACAAATGCTGTTTATAGTCAAGATGTTATGTTTTTCATGAAACTGGGAATCAGAATGATAGTGGGAAGAATACAAATAGGCTTGTCCTTTTTTTACTTGATGAGGAGCTGGGTCTTGCCACTAGATCAAGAGCCGTGGTGGCACAGTGGTTAGAATGCAGTAATTTGCAAGCTAATTCTGCTAACTACCAGCAGTTCAATCCTGACTGGCTCAAGGTTGACTCAGCCTTCCATCCTTCCTAGGTGGATAAAATGAGGACCCAGATTGTTGGGGGCAATATACTGACTTAAATTGCTTAGAGAGAGCTGTAAAGCACTATGAAGCAATATGTCTTTTTGCTATTCCCATTTAGCTATCTAAAATCTACCAAATTCCTAATCACCAAAGCAAATGCTGGAGAGGGTAAAATAAGCCTTTTACTCTTGCACAAGATTTCTTGGACTTTTGCAAGAACTCCTGGAATTTGACCTCATTGGTTTTGTGCAAGATTGGACAAGAAGCACCTTTTCTTTATGGTAATGCTATATGGTATCGGTTGACTCAAACAAGGCAACAGTTGGAGCTCTACTGGTAATATCAAAACCTGAATTTCAAGGATATCCATTGGGTTTTCTCCTTTGCCTATTACTCTGCTATCTCTCAAAGGAAATCCTATTTCCAGTTCTGCTAATACACATACATCTGCATCTACAAGAAAAGGAAGAGTGGAAAGTCTCTTACAGCTGAGTCCCATAGTGTATATATCAACTGCAGGCTTTCTTATTTGATCTTGTGGTCAAACCTGGAGTGAAATGCAGAACTGAATTTCATTCATTTTATTGTTATCCCACTTTTATTGTTTATAAATAACTCAAAGCTGTGAACATACCTAATATCCTCCTTTCTCTTCCTATTTTCCCTACAACAACCACCCTATGAGGTGGGTTTGGCTGAGAGAGTCACTGGCCCAAAATCTCCCAGCCGGTTTTTCATGCTTAAGGCCAGGACTAGAACTCATGGTCTCCTAGTTAATAGGCTGATGCCTTAACCATTAGACCAGGGCTATCAAACTCTCAGTCCGCAGGCCAAATGCATCACATGCTGCCCATGCCCAGTTTAGCGAAGGGGAAAAGTCACGATTTGTCATGTGACGATGCTGTGACAACACGTGTGTGACACCTCTGCATTAAACCAAACTGTACCATTGTTGAATATGAAGGAAATGAACACGGTTACTTTTAAAAAAATAAAGTTGAATGGGAAGAAATTTAAAGACGCACTAGACGTCTTGGGTGGAATCCAGCCTGCCAAATTTCAGTGAAATTGATACAGGACATTTCCGGTTATTCTTCGTTAAAATCTGGCTTTTTGTGTGTGAGGGTAATGTGCCTATGACTCTGTTTGGGGATATAATTTGTTTTTTAAATGTAGTGAATGTAGTCTTTCCTGTGGGGAACCACTGCCAAATTTCAGACAGATGGATTTTGGTGCAAATGGAAGTGATTATATCAATGTTTATTAATGACTCATCACTTGTGTAATAGAAGGACTTGTACTGAAAGATGTTCTCTTTCATTACATCCTTATCCAGCCCTGCAAGCAACAGATAACCAGTGGGGCTGGACTTTTACTGCCACAGATTTTCAATCTTGCAGCCAGGTTAGAAGTACAAAAAATATTATGCCTAGGGACCATAAAAAATACAGTCTGAATTATTTGAATGTTTATTCCAATCCACATGAAGCTGTAAGGATAAAACTCCTCCTGGGAGATTAAGCACCAACATATAAACATGATGGCGATGGTTTTCACAAAAATATATGACAACACAGAAAAAAAGATTGTATGGATGAAATTATCCATAAATCTAAACAATTTAGTCAAAGGGAGGGATGCCAATAACAACAGTAATAAAAAGAAGTTGGCTAAGGAAGGCCGAAATATTAGTAGGTCTTCCATGAAAAAAGAATCAAATGAATTAGAGGAGATTTTATGGAGGAAGAAGCAGTCAATTCCATAACATTTAAAAAAACCACTGAACTCAGTTAACCAAAACAGGCCATAACCTGAACAATATGCCAAACTGCAGAAGGAAGGAACCACTGCAGAGCATATCAGTGCAAGTTCCCAGTGGCCCTGCAAGGAACACTGAAGTGCTACCAGTCCCTGAAATCTGACCAATTACTCCTGTCTCCTTCAGTACTATCAATTGTTTGAGAAAGCAATCTTAATCCCCCAGTTTACAAAAATGGAAAGGATGAGATTGTCAGCAATGTCCAAATCTGTATTGAAGCTGAATTGATTGGGCCCACTTCCTCCAAAGTTTCCAAAAGATCTTATCAAAGTACCTCGCTCTTCTGAATCCTATGCATAACACTTGAGGGGCTCCAGGCAGATTCTTGAATGTTAAACTTTGATAAAGTTTTATAAACTTTGATAAAGTTTAACAGATCAGATCTGATTACATAAGGAAGGAATAAAATAACAGCCTATCCTCCATGGAGGGCAAGCCAGCAGTTTACAATGTTTTAAAACCTTTTTAATGTCATAAATACATAAAATGCAAAGTTGTAAAATATTGCAGTAATAAATATCGAGGACTCCTAATTCCCAAGTGAAGCCAGTCGCACAAGGGCAAATACTTAACAAAAACTGCTCAAAGTGTTTCTCTGCTACCTTCCTCCAGGAAGCCTTCCACCAGCACCAGAATGGATTGGCAAGGACAGGTGAGGGATCAGAGGGCTCAAATTGCTGTCGCTCTTAGACTGCAAGAGTCAAGTTTGGGTAAAGGCTCTAGATGTGCTTCATAATGAGGCCTGCAAATCTGTAATTGATTTAAGAAGTACAACTATTCATTTAAAACTCTCATTAACAATTAAAAAACTCCAGTTAATCAGTAAGGCTAACAGCAAGCCAAGAATCAGGCAGTTTGGAAAGGTCAGACTTTTTGTTTCAATTTTAATTATTATCTATTACTTTAACATGTTTTCTTGAATATGTTATTAAAAAAAGAAAAAATGGGTCAGACACATTTCTGCAGGGGAAACTGATGGTTTTTGAGATAACTTGGTTCCAAGCTGTGGGACTAGAGCAGAGGGATGCAACCAAAGTTTTGCTGGGTCAAAAACAGCCACTCAGTTGTAACTTTTAATGTGACTGAGAAGGAATTTATGAAATACATGTGGAGTAATTTTTGCCTTCATTTGATTCTATTAAAGCTTGAAGGAAACAAAATTTAGTTTTAAACCTCTTTTTTATTCTAGCTTCACCCACTTACATTCTCTCTCTCTCTCTCTCTCTTTCTCTCTCTCTCTCACACACACACACACACACACACACACACACACACACACACACACACACACACTTCATACACCATGCAGGCTGGCCCTGCAGCTCTATATGATAGGGACCCTGGGGTTTTCCAAATTTCAATTAAGCTTGGAAAGACATGAGGGAAATTGCTTTCCTCAGAGTTCTGCTTCAGCTCAGAAGCTATGGGAGATGAAGTTGTTCATCTCATCCAAGAAGCTCTCTAGCCACCTCAAAAATTAATCCCACTGAAATTAAGGGAGCCATTCCCACAAAGATGTAAGATTTGCAGCCTGAAGATAATATGGATGCAGATAGACTGGCTTGGAATAATTTAAGGGAAATCTGAAATCAAATTCTTTGACTGTGTCCTGTTCCTGTTAGGGTGTTTATTCTGATTTTAACTGTGACCTCTTCAATGTGCATTTCAATTGGAAATTAAAAGATCTGGGTGAAGCTTTTCTGTGCTCACCACCAGTTTACTTGGATAAATCACTAAACATGTTAAATAATCTCCCTCAGAAATTAGACATGAAAGCTTTTACACAGTTGTATAAATACTTAATGCCACTAGTCTTTTGTAGATGTCAACTAAGATGCGTTATGCTGACTTTTGGGGAAATGCATTCCAATTTTCACTACTTTTGTCTCTGAGTACTTAAGAAAAAATGTCATAGAACCAAATCCCCAGTAGAGAAAATCTCAGTGTGAATAACTTCTTGATGTTTTGTTGCTTTCCAGGATGTTGGGATTATTATAGGATAATGGCCTTCCCCAGTAACAGGTGTTCTTGTCTGTGCATATTATTTATATATTCAAGTTGTTAATCCTGTTGTAATATTTCAAAAACCGTCGGTCAGTGTGCCAATTGTAATTATATCTGATGCTACAAGGTGATCCCTACAAGCAATTTGCCATTAATAGCCATAACCTACAATAAATGTTTCACAACAGGGCAACATCATGTGATTGTGCACTTCTGTTGCTCTTTGCTCTCTGGTAGTGTTAAAAACAAGGGGAGGTCAGTGTTAGTCTATTTGGTTAGTTCTCCAACTTTTCTTTTAAGGGGGAAAATTGTTAGGTCCAATTTGGGCCCTTCCTGATCCCTTTGACAACATCACAGGGAACCAAACACCTAGAATGAGGGAGGGGGGAGCTTGCTCTGCCCTGTTTTAGGAAGACAGTGAATCTTTGGACTTCAGTTTATCTATTGGACTTCAGCCCTGGCCCTGCTTACTACAACTCCACACTAGGGACCCCAACAGATATGTCCTAGGGAAACACAACCGTTCATAAAATATTGCCTGCCTATTTTGTATTTTAAATCTTAGAACTGGTTGGCAGGCAAAAAAAACCATTTGGAAAGAAGAAAGGAGGCTGCCTAATTAACCAAATTCTACTTTTCAATTCTGGGCAACCAGCCTTAGCCCCAGCTATCCCACTACCATCCCACTTACCCTCCTTCCAGGGTAATCCCCAGATTCCTGGGGTAGGGCTGCCCAGGGCCATGCATCACTGCCCAGAGTGGGACTCCCCACTACTGGGAAATCAATCATTCCAACCTAGTGAACAGTTTCTTCCCACCCTATTTCCTGCCTGCCACATCTGAAAAGCGGCAGAGGAGGATGGGATTGGGCATATGGCCAAAGTTGAACCCATTGAGACTGAGTTGAACCGATTGAGTATTAGGGCTTTCCAAAAGTTTTTTTGACAAAGTCCCTCATTTTGACAATGGCATTCTTGAGTTAGCTGAGGAATTGTCAATTTCAAAGAAAGGAATTGTCAATTTCTCTTGCTAGCTGAAGGACAACTAGCTGAAAGATAGGAAAGATTATAGGAATTAATGGGCAGTAATCTATTACTCTGAGAAGTAAGAAGACTCTCATGGGTGATTGATTTTTAATCACTCTATTTTCTTTTTGTCACCGAAACAGGCAGTGCCTACTGCAGTTCTATAAAAGCTGCACATTGCAGAAAATAAAAAAACAGCACTTCAAAAGTAACTTTTTCCAATAAAAAAGCATCACTCCTTCTAAAGTATTTGAAAACTCTGAAAAGTAAAAGCATAGTTTAGGTTTTGTATCCAATATGTCAATTCTGAATTAAATCTTTAATTTTTTTAGTTCAGTTTCTGTCAATGTTCCATTTGGAAAACACTGGTTTTACCTCAATTTGCAAGAATCTACCTCTTATGTTTATTTAGAGATGTGTGTATATGGAGGGGTTACCAAACCTAGTGTTGCCTTAGGTCCCTCAATTCCTTAAATATACCTAGTGCTGTAATAATGATCACAAACGGGACTCTGCATACCTCTTATCAATCCAGATACTTCTTCTCACATCATTTGCAGCTTGCCTATTCAGGTACCCATTGGTGATGATGCACTAGACTTTGGGCCTCAAGACTAACTTGGCTAGTCTTGGCTGAAACACTCACACACCGCCCCCCAGATTTATGTAAAATGAATTGAAAATATATCTAATAACAACACAATACAACAACTCTGAAAGGACCAATTGTCTAGTTGCAACAGAACAGAGCACCACAGGTTTGTGCTGCTTGATCATCAAGTTAAAGGTCATCTTTTGCTGTCACTAAAAATAAGCTACAATGAAAGGTTCAGGGGAAGGGGTATTCTCTTGGAAGTAACTTCCATAGGGTGATGTCACAACAAAGCCTATTTGGTTACAAGTATCTTACAATCTTAGCCTCTGTCTTTTTAGATTGGACAAAGAGGGTCAACTTCACTGCAGAGCTTAACCACCACCCTGTTTGTGTGAATTCTGGCTTTCTGAAAGTACCTTGAAGGAGTGAAGCATATTTGCCCTGAAGACGTGGTTCTGTCAGGGGGCCTAGGGAACCCAGAACGGGAGGGAGCCCATTAATTGGTTAGTATGAATGTGTGTTGGTACCAGAGGGGAGGATGGAGGGTTATTATTTTTCTTTTTATTATTATTTTATTTCTTTTATATGGTATTTTTATATCTTTGTAAGCCGCCTTCAGTTGCCATGTGCAAATAGGCAGCAATATAACATTTCTAAATAAATAAATTTGATTAAACAGAATTCATCTGCAGGTATTAGTTTATAGAGACAGGATACAGATGGACATATAGACCTCAAGTCTTTTTTCAGACTCTCAGAAGACATGGCTGTTTTAAAGAGGTGCTGTGCTTGTAAATCCTTACACTTTAAAGTAATTCTTCCCAATCATTTTGAAAATATGCACAGCCCTAAAAGTTATCCCAGAAGTCTCTAAGTGAACAAACATATGTCCTTATCTACTCTTGATTTAATTTGTGAACCCAGAGGCAAGGATAAAGCCTTCAGTGTTACTTTCCTTCACACATACAGATCAAAGGTGGAAATGTAGTGAAGTTGTCACATCATGTCCTGAGATTTAGTTGTATTTCCCTTAAATTGTTATTTTCAGTAGCAGTTTAATGCATTGTTCCAGATCCTTCAGTCTTAAACAAACCATTCTTACGTAGCCTTCTGATTACCAAACTAGTCTGAATAGTATCTATTACATTTTACATTTATTTTTAGAAATGTGACAGTAAGGATGTGCTACAACCTGCTGGGCATGTGATTACATCTGAATTGAATGTTGCAATTAATCCATTCTATCTGTTCTATCACCAACTCCCTCTACACTCTCCTCGTTCTAGCACACATGCACTGACATACAAGCCAAGAAGCCAGAGAGGAATATTCACATAGTCCCAAAGGATTAGCTTCCAGATGCTTGGAGAAGTTCCACATATCTCCATATCCATATACTTAGCTTAATCCTGAGTCTGGGCCACCATCTGGCATTTGGAAATCTCTAGTACAGGTTCTGTGGGTGTGTGTGTGTGAAAGGACAATATGCAACAGAAGGCTCCAGCCAGATAAATGTCCTCTTATCTTTCTATCCATTGTTAATGTTAACATGCATGGCTACTGTTTTTGCCACATTGCTTAATATTAAAATATGCTTAAAGGATCTCAGTCTTTAGGGATTAACTGATGAGTACCTAGTCCTTTGGAGGTTGAAAGCAGTCCTTCAGTTCATTTCATATGCATCAGGTTTCCCAACCTTGACAACTTTAAAATATGTGGACTTCAACTCCCAGAATTCCAAGATGCCACGCTGGCTAGGGAATTCTGGAAATTGAAGTGCATACATCTTAGTTACCAAGGTTGGGAAACCTGATGTACCCTACATTCAAATGTTTATAACTTTGGCTTCCCACCTCGGATCCTGAGCTTGGGACTCTGCTTCTTTTAAGAACTGGATTTGTTTAAACAACAAACATGTGCTAATTGAGCAAGTAACATTTCCTCCCTGTTTTACTTTCTTCAAATGGCTGCTGCTTAAGCTCTGTTCCTGTACCACACCCTGTTTCTAAACAATCTCTCTTATCAGATTCCAAGACCCCAGGCATTTAAATATACATAAAAGAAAGTCTCTCACATAGCTTTGAAATATGTATGAAAAAAACCTCAATAAAACTTTCAATCACTGTCAGCCTCTCCCATATAATAGGCACAATAACAGCAGCTTCAGTGATCATGTATACATGCAAGTTAATGAGATATCACAGATCAAACTCCCACAGTAACTGGCAAGATTCACCTTCATGTAAATGGCATGATTTTCTCCTCATGGTTAAGACTGCCAGGCAGAAAAAAGCATGTATCTGAGCAGTGTTGTTAAGGTCCACACGCTTGTCAGCTTGGACATGTTGTGAAAGAACATGTGTGATCAACACTCAGAGTATCGTTAGGTGGCTGACATCCTATTTTGGATGAAAAGGTGTGGTGATGTTGTACAGAACCCATCTGTTCTAGGATTTGCTTTAACTTAATTTGTCTATTTTTTTAGCTTAGATTGTCTAGGGTGATCAATAAAAACAAGCCAGCTCTCAAGCAGAAAAGTTCCCTGCAGCAATCCAATTTTTCTAGCTGCAGATGCCAGAAACTGAACCCGCCCCTTCCGCCTGGAAAACTTGCTCAGAAGCACCTGTGATTTAATTTGTACATGACATCCCCTTGGAACAAGTGCAGGGGATAAGTTTTCTTGCAAGTTGATTATTCATGTTCAGAATTACAGGCTAATTTCTATTCAGTTGCATTTCATTTTACTCCTGACTTTCCATTTTTTAAAAAATATATATATACAGGGTTGCAACTGGATCTCCAAATATCAGGACTGGGCAAGAACATTGCCAGAAAGAGATTAACTTGTATGACTCACAAACACTATGCAGGTATAACGGGCACAACAGGGTTGGGGGATGTGGGTGTGTAAACGTGTTCCGCCCCAATTTTCCCATGCAGTTTCTTTACTGATCTTTGCACTGATCCTCCTCATTCTGAGTCTGGAAAGCCTGCTTATCTGGTTCTCCAGTCATTAGTCAGGGCTGTAATGCAAGTATGTGTGATCATATCTCTCAAATCTATTAAATACTACATGTTTGCAAGTGGATGCTTTTAGGCACATTTTGATGAAAATTAAAATGAGCTCAAAATGTTTGCATGTTCAGTATTTAAGAAGTTGAGTACTTGAAGGCTGGGGGTCTTCAGTACTAGAGCTGCAAGGAATCGCCTGTGCAAGTTGACCACTAAAGATCAAGCAGCATCACTCAAATGTGATCATATTAAGAGAAGGATCAGTATGGTAAGCTTGGATAGAGAGATCAAGTGAGATACAGTGACATCTTGTTGATACTTGTTGATTTTTGGAGTGCATAGACGGGCTTGCTTCTTCAGATACATTGAGATTGTAGCTCCTTAATTCCCAGTGGACATTCTGGCTGGAAAGTTACAAACAGCTGTTCCAATGCATTTGCAGGATGCCAAGAGGGGGGACGCTAATCTCATCATTCTAAAAGCCATCTGATACCAATAAGTCTTCAGCTTACAGATTCACTTTATGCTGTACATTCAGGATACCTCCATTAGCCATCCTCAGTTAGAATCCACCCTATATTTAAGTGACCTTTATGCACAATAAAAAAGCCAATCTTAACAGGATAATTTCTTGGATCAAAACAGCAAAATAACCAAGACTAACTTAAAGGCAAATGTCTTGTCTGTAGGTTTTCACAGTCTGCTGTCTCAGATGTTTTACCCTCCTTTGCCTAATCATACCTTGGACACAGAGAAACCAATTAGAGACATAAGATCAAATGCCCACAAAAAGCATGAGACATAGTTAATAATATTCAGTGTAAAACTTAATTGAATACAGAGGTAATTATGGCAGTGATGCTGACTGATGTCTATAGCAAGTGGTGGAAAAGCTCAGTAGAGGTTGGATAGTATTTATGAGAGGAAACCACCAGAAATCTCAGGGATTTAGTCTCAACTAAGAAGTAAAAAGATATTCTGGAAAAATGTAATGGCACACCACTTCCATATTGTTACCAAGAAAACTGCATAGATGCAACTCCTTAATCACCAGGACCCAAGGGCAGCTAAACAGATACCTAATCTGCAATTGATGACAAATTACATCTTAGTTATGAAATGTTAATTCTTTTTTTCTACTTCCTAGCATTTTTGCACAGGTTCAAGGTTTCCCCTTCCCCATCAACCTAGTGTTGATCTATCGGTTGTGAAAGACTGACCGGCTTGTCACCAGAGCCTGAGGTCATGGGCTAAGAAAGAGTGACTGGCCTAAAGTCACCCAGCCAGCTTTCATGCCTGAAGTGGAACAGTCTCCTGGTTTCTAGACTACCATCTTAACCACTATACCCCAAAAGCTCTCATTCTATAGTCATTCTTATATGGGACAAGTAGCTATCATCAAAGAATTGAACCAAATTTGATATTGGATTCTTACATAAAAGATTGCTCTTCTGCAAAATCTATTTTGTACAGGTATCTATTTTGCAGCAACCAATTATATGTTTAACCTAGTGGTTTATGTTCTATCTAAGGGTGGTGGTGGAAAAATGTATGACAATGTACAATAAACTCAACACTTAAAATACTCAATTAGCAGCAATGAGAAAAGGCTAACAATATACCTAGCAATAAAATGGTCAAAATGTTATCTGCTAAAAAACAAAGAAAAAAAACAATGCAGCAAAGTAGAAGGAAATCTAGTTGCATAACTAGCAAAGGTTTCTCAAGAAAATGTATAGAAATTTAGATACAGGTAATTTACTTTAGATGTCTTGTGTTGGTTACAATACAGAATTAGTTGAATGTACTATAACCAATAATTCTGGTTACATGAACGTAAAGGACAGACCAAAGGCCTTCACATACAGGTAGTCCTCAACTTACAACCATTTGTTTAGCAATTGTTCCAAGTTACAACAGCACTGAAAAAATTACTAGTTCTTGCAGTTATGACTATTGCATCATCATCAAGGTTACATGATCAAAATTCAGGCACTTGACAACTGACATGTATTTATGATGGTTACAGCATCCTGAAATCATGTGAACAACTTTTGATACCTTTTCGACAAGCAGTCAAGTGGGGAAGCTTAATAGCACTTAGACTTATACAGTGCTTTACAGCCCTCTCTAAGTGGTTACAGAGTCAGCATATGGCCCCCAACAATCTGGCTCCTCGTTTTATCAACCTCGGAAGGATGGAAGGCTGAGTCAACTTTGAGCTGTTCGGAGTGATTCGTTTAACTACTATGATTAAACAAAAAACTTCGTAAAGTCAGGCACAACTCACTTAACAGTTGCCTTATTTAACAACAGAAATTATTGTCACAACTGAGATCATAAGTCAAGGACTACCTGTACCGTGTAGAATTTATCAGCAACCATCCACAGGGCTATTGGGAGTGGGAATTCAGTGACTTCTTTAGAACCACCAATTTTCCAGGTGAAAATCAGCTGCTGGAAACTGCAACACAATTCACTGTTCTTATTACTATTATTGTTATTGCTCTTACGACTCATAATTATAGTCTTCCAGCCCTTTATATCAGTAAAGCACTCTCTTAATTTCATGTTTCCTCACAACCACCCTGTGAGAAAGGACAAAGTGAACTTCCGTAGCTGTGAACCTAATCCTGCCTTTCCCATTTTATTCCAACAGCTGAACCACTATATCATGTCATTGGGTTTTACTGGGGAGTAAACACATTTAACAAATTGGCCTCCTAAACAAAGGAGTAATTTGCCAAACTGGGCTCCATCACTATGTTGTACTACAATTCCCAGCTGACTAGGAGATCTAATCCAAGGCACCCATAAAGTAAAAGCTGTAGAATTGGCCCCAAAGAAGCTGAAGGCCAGAGAGCTGGTGGCATTACTTGCCTGGGCCTCACAGGGTGGAGGATTATGGGAGCTGTTGTCTTAGCTAATTTAGCTGGGGGGGTGGGAGAGAGACATTGCTCATGCCCAGCGTTTTGCGTGTGCTGACAAGGAAACGAGCGCGCGAACTCCTGGGAGCCCGACCGCTGCGTCTTTGGGGTTTGCCTTCTAATCCGAGTCATTCTTGGCTCAGGCCTCTCCTGGAAAAGCTGCGAAGCTGCCGGAAATTCGCTACCTGTCACGGTCCCCGAGTTCGAATCAGCGCGGGCCTGACTCAGCAGAAAGCAACCGCGAGGCTCCCTTGCAAGGCGCGGAAGGAACGACAGGCACCATCGGGGCAATTGCCCCGAGACGATCGCGGCCGGTGGGAGATCCGACGGTAAAGTTGCACGTCGCCGGTCACCACCGCGCTGGTTTCTCTTTACAGCACTGGGCATAAACGGCGCCCGCCGCGTTGCTGGCTTTTGCCGCGGGGAGATGACTGAAGGGGAAAGGGGGGGGAGAGACATTTAATCGTCTGGCTCTTTATGGAGACTGGCTATAACCACTAGGGGGCCGTCTTTCTCCTAGCTTGCGCCCGCAAAGGTTGGAAGAAAGAAAACAGAGCCCTGATCTGAATGCTCAGCTGGTAGCGGAGGGAGAGGGGCGGAATCTGGGCGGCGGGACGCGGGGTGGGGAAGAGACCATCGGGAAACCCAACGGCCGTATCAAGATAGGGCCCGAAATTCCAAAGCGGAGGTTTGCGAAGCGGCCCCAGTCGTTCCTTTCCTAGCTGGGATATGTATATATATATATTATATATTTGGGGAGGGCGGGGGAGGTGGAGACAGAAAGGCGGTCCATTATTTTGGATGGTGGCGCTCAGCCTGTAAATCTGCCAAGCGAAATTGCACCATCAAAGCGGTCTAACTTTAGTGGGTGGGGACGAGGGTGCTTCCTTAAACAGCCCGGAGAAGAGCGGAGAGAACCGGGTTAGGGGCGCGCTGCTTCTTCCTGGGCGGCGGCTGCTGTTGCTGCTGGTGTCGCCGTCGCCGCTACTGTTGCCCAGCCCAGCGCTTCTGGATCTATCGCCTAACACGTGGGGCTCTTTTTTTTTTTTTTGCACGGCGGAAACTTTCGAGGGATACTTGCTGCCAACTTAGACACACGCGCTCGGTGACAGCGGCGTGGGACTCTCGCCGTGGCTTTACGGGTGGTGGAATCGCAGCTCCACACGCGGATCCAGGCGCTCTTTTTCGGCCAGGGGTGTTTTTGTGTGTGTGTGTTTGTGTGTGTTCGTGCCTCTCTTGCCTTCTCCTGCTGTTGGAATTCCGCCCTTCGTTGCTGACTTTCCGGGGCTCCCGCCGGTCACACACACACACCCCCACCGCCGCCGCTCCCTTTTTCCTTAGAGCAGTGGAAAAAAAAATGTGGCCGGCGAGCCTTTTCCACGAAGCCGCTCTAGTTTTCCCGAGGGGCGGGAGCCTGCCCCCTCGCCCCCCCAGTGCCTGCCGTACCTCCTCGTTTTTGTGCCGTCCAGTCTAACTCATGAAGATCTTGGCCAGGACTAGGGAGAACGAGCAAGTTCAATCCACAGAAACGCGCCAGGGTTGCTGTCTGTCGTCCCCCCCCGCCTTGACAGAAGGTAAGCAGGGAGGGGAAAGGACCGACCGGCCGACTACGCACGCGTGTGCTGGGAGCTCCTCTGCCAGGGTTCGGCTCTTGTCAGTTTCATGGTGCTCACGGGCTGGCGTGAATCGGGGACCCTTTAAATCTCCGGGGGGAGTTTTTTTGGGGTGGGGTGGGGTGGGGGAATCAATCTCGAGCGGGTTCGATCGAGCTCTCCACGCGGACATCTTTTCCCGGGGAGACGTTCGATGGTCGTCTGATGGGCAGGGCGGTCTGTTTTGCAAGCGGTCGGGTGGCGTGCGCAGGTTCCCCGGGCAGACTCGAACCTGCTTTTCCACACGTTCCTGCAGATCCACCCTTTCCTTCCCCGTTGGGAGAACTACCCGGGTCAGCATAATTCTTTCCTTTTTGTCTTTCTTTTTCTTTTCCAAGGCGCGTTTCTTAAAGAGCAAGAAGCTAATTGGCAGTTTAAGGTGCACTTGGGCTTTTAAAACCCGCCGGCGAACCCAAAACGGGGCTAAAAAAATGGAATGGCGTTATTAAGGTGCTGCTGAAAAAGATCTGTGGCTCCCCGTTTGTACGGGTGTGTCCCCCCCCCACACACTCTTCCCCTGATCATTGTAAGAAGCAACGGTTTCTTTTCTTCGGACGAGCAGCTGGGAGTTTGGGGCTGGGTCTTTGCGGGCGAGATGAGAAGTTTCTGCCTTCAACTGGCCTACAAAGTCCCAGTTCTCGGCTCTTAACTTTGCAGTACGGCTAGGCGCTACCCTGAGGGGAGAGGACAGACGCGGGCGAGGCAAGCAGCCGAAAAGGAGTTTCTATTGTGAAGGTGCGGGGAAGGGTCACAAGGGTCTGGGGTCGGTGAAATAATTCTTCCCGTGTCGGAATATGCGCTTTAAGGAAAGCTGTTCTCCCTCCACACGTCGCCCTTCCTCACCCGCGACACCCAGCCACTGCGATTCAGATTTTCCCCTATGAAATGAAGCACCAGGCGGTATCGATCCCTCGATCCAGCCCAGATGGAGCCCTGGAAAGTCGCGTCCCTTTTAGAGGAAGCACGTGCTTAACTTTTCCTGGCGAACAGTCCCGGGTTCCTAGCAGAAATTAATTTTTCTCTGGGTTGTTGCATTGTGATAGGCCTTCATACCAATTTCAAACGTACAGAATGTTACAGATATTTTTTTAAAAAAATTAACATGAATAAGTACGGATCCCAATATTGATTTTAAAATTTTAGATCTTTTGGAAATATATCAAATGCAACCAACTGAGTAATATTGGCGAATTACTTATTTAAATGTGCTTGAATTGAAGTTTTCCATCCTTTTCCCATGTTCACATGAAATGTATTTTTATGTCTCCCAAATTTGCAAGTCATTGTAACCATGTCTGGTTTGGGGCCTTAGTTCAAGAGTGCCAATATTTATTTTCCCTTTTTTTTCTTTATGTTCTTTATCTTAGAAAGAAAATGAAGTTTCTTTCTCAGAAAAAAAAAATGATAATCATAACTGGAAATAGTATGAATATTAGTGATTGTCATATTGTTTGTAGGAATGCTTTTTAAAAAGTTATTTATGAGCGATGAGGCAGCTTTTGAAAATATACAGTATTCCTAACAACTGTGATTGTTTGGTTTGACACAGTTCTGGAGAAAAAACATAAATGTATTGTATTCTGAATAATAGAAGCTATTTGATTTTACATATCACACTGTGGAAAGCCTTTAAGTAAAAAAGTTTTATAAGCAGAATTTTGGTGAAGGAAAAATAATGGCTGTATAATTTCAGCATATACATATTCAGTAATAAATCTAGTGACTTTAGTAGAAATTATTTCTAAGTAATTGTGTCTAAGACTCTGACTTTTAAAAGTTGATCCAAATGTTAATACCTGGGGGGGGAACGTTATAAATAAACACATTAATGATTCTTTCCATAAATAATGTGTGCCTTATGGTATAATTGTCCTATATCCCCATAAGACTTAACCACATTATAGTATGTACACCAGTGTATTAATCTTTCTGATTTTAAAACAGTCTGACAGCTTTCTATTTTAAAATTTATTTACAGGGAATGAAAAGCACAGCTTTGTATACTTCGTTCAGACAGCACAATAATCACAATCTATTCCATCTGCAGCCTACACCCCATGTCATTAATAAAATAAACTCTCCATCCACTAAAATATAACCATTTATTTAACCATGATCATACCTATTGGTAAACATTAATTAAAACTATTATTAAAAGAAGGCCTAGTTCAACATAGGTTTAAAGAGGCATTTAGTATTAATTGGAAATACAAATATAAATAAAATATATAATTCTGCACAAAAACTTTGAAAGCCAGCTGGGAGGTAGGGAATATTTTACCTTTTATGGTCCAAAGATGTCAACCGAGATCACATTTAAGACCAAGATGAAGAGGCAACTCTGTTTTCATTATATATGTCTATATCTTCTGAATGAACAAATCATTCACGTAATTCTGAGTGTATGTGTTTGCGGGAAATGTCATTGAACTCTAGGATCATGGTGCTAAATTTTAATCCATACTTTGGAATTTAACATTTCGGTAATAGAAACATCTCAAAGGTGTAAAGGCCAAATAAATATGAACAATTTTAATGCCCTTTGTTATTTTTCAAAAAGCTACAGTTTTGGTATTTTGCATTGCTGCTATATTTTTCAAAATGATTTCTACAAAAAAAACAACTATTGGTATTTCTATTGTAAAAATTTTCATACACAAAAATTCAAATAGATTTTAGGCAGTGTTACTTGAATACCTGCAACTGTGACTGTACATTCCAGAAAACTGAAAATCCAAGTGTATTCTGTGAGACCTGATCCATTTGCTAGCGAATGCATTAAGAATTTCTGGTGTCCATTTGGGCCTTGTTCTATTTTCTTAGGAATACTCTTAATATAACTGTCAGATCAACTTTTTCTGTAAAGAAGTATGCATGGTGCAATCCTATGTCGGTTTATTTGGAAATGAATTCTGCTCTGCAAATTTAAGATCTAATTTAAATTTCACATGCATAGGATCAGATTTCTGTGGTGTAGTTCTGAGAAAGAAACTAATCCCATTCTGTGAGACTTACTGCTAGAATAAGTCTTTAGACTTAAGTCAATGTCACTCTTTTTTAGTAAAAAGAAAATCTTTAGTAGGATTGCATGATAAATGTGATTTTACTTTTAAGGTTACTTTTCTAGCTTTTTTACTGTTCTAAAGGGATGCACTTAATATATTAAAAAACAAATATATATCTATTTTGAGATAGATATATCTTTTTATATCCCATATTAGCTTATTAATTGCTCTGGGTAGCTAATAAACAGTAGCTTATGTTTATTTAAATAATAAAAATCCTACTTTTCCAGATCTAAACCAGATCAGTGCCAGAGCAAGAAATATGCTTTATACTTACGTGTGTTTGTGTATGTATTCATATTCTATATAATCTCCCAAACCTTAATTATTTAATAGACACATTTTCCATGGAGGCAAACATACCTTATTTTCAGACCTAGATATTTTCCATCATACAGTAAATCTGACTACAAGAAAATCTGTTTGCTTTGAGAAACAAACCATTTTTAAAAAAATATGATGTTTTTTATTATAAGGATTCATCTCATCATGTAGGAAATTCAATTTCCATCCCTGTTCTCCAGCCTTTGCATTTTATGCACTCAGTAGGAAAATTACATTTCCCATTACCTTGTTCTGGGTTAGTTTTCTCACTTAACCTTAACATGAAGTAGATGTGTGAGCTCAATGGAGGAAGAGAGGAAATGCCATCCTTTGGGGCTACTTACGTCCAATTATCATTGAATTTTCTACTCTAAATTCTCTTAAGAGCAGCATTTCTTGAGAAAAGGCCCTTAAAAACAGCTATGAAAGGAAGCGGATCTTCTTGAAAGTCCTGCTAGGCCAACGCCTGTCAAAAGTATGATGGCATGATCTAGCACACGGTGACGTGTCCTGAGGTATTTATTAAAAATAAATGTAAATTTGTACTGGATTGGATTCCAAACGTTTTGTAAGGTATTCCCGCATAGGCTGAAAATGGATTTGTTTCCAGACAGTGTGTGTGTGAGAGATCAATCGAAAACAATGTGAATGCAAAGTCCTTGGTTAAGAATGCATTCCTAAAATTTCTACACGTGAGAAGGGTGGAAAGACTTTAGAAGGACTCATAGATAATTCTCTAAGCTTAGGTCCTATGCCTGCAATCCTTTGTGTGCTTCTCTGAAGCCCATAGGCTGCATTTACACGGCAGCATTTCCGTAAGAAACGGTTTGAATAGAGTCGCGCTGTAAATCCCCTGAATATTAATATTTTTCAAATTCTGTTGATAGCCTCAAAGTAGTTTGGGGAAAACCAAAAGGGCAAATGTTTTTCAACAATTGTAGGAGCTCAATTCACATAGTAGCTGGAACTCTGGAAGATTAATAATGATATATAAAATATTTCCTTTGGATGCTTCCGTCTTCAGTTTATAATATTCCCTGATCTTGGACTTTTGGATTCGAATAGGGAAGTTTTAAAGGAAGCATGCTTTCGGTTTTCTTTCAGTAGCCTTTTGTTATATTGCAGTGGCACTTGTATTTTTTTCTTTGAAGAAATTCCAGAGATACTAGTAGTCCACTTTTTCCTCCTTACGCCATGTCACTTCAGCTGTTCTTTAATCTTGTTTTTTGTTTTCTACAATAAATGAAGCTGCTAGTAGCTCTGCAGCAAAAAGGAAGAAAACCTAAAAGGGGTGTGGGTGAAAAGGCACCCAACTCATTTGGAGTGAGAAAATGTTGTGCACGTTCATATGTTTCTCTGGTTAAATCAGGAAATTGCACCCTGTTAAAACCATGGAAATGCTATTTTACAATTAATGGAGTCTCCTAGTGAATTCATTTCATGCATCTGTATATTTTTTTCTCACAAAAAACATGAGCAATTCATAAAATGTCATCCTAGTGTATTCCTTCGGGCATCTGTGTAGTTCTTGTAGCAAGAATACGGAAGGGATTTGCCACCACTTTCTTCTGGGAAGCTTTATGACTTAAGAGTCTGCCCTATAGCCCAGGGATTTCCCTGTGGCCTCCCATCCAAACCCTGTCTTACCTCCAAGCCCAATTCAATAATGGAAAAAATCAACACAAGATCCTCATGTTCTTTAGCTTAATGATTGCCCCTTAGTTGAAACCGTGTTCCTTATTTTAGGAGCTTATCCATCATTTTTTAGCTTCTAGTCAGAACAGTGGGGATACCTATTATTTAACTTCTTTTTTGACCAAAAGGGGAGTTTAGTTGAGGGGACTTCATGAGTTCTATAAGAAAAAGCAGGAACTCCGCCAAGAATCTGGTTTCAGATTCAGCTCTGGCTGTACCTCCTGGAATTCTAGTCTTGCAATTCCCTTTTTTCCTTAGGGCTCTTCCCAGGTTCCGATGGGAGGGGGAGAGAGATTACTGAAAGCAGACAAACCAATAACTTTTTAGGAGAGAAACATAGAGTTCTCTTCGGAAAGAGCAGGCATCTGCCTTTGAGTACAGATTTCATTGCTTGTCTCCTCCATTTTCAATGAATACTTCAGGGTTTTGTTGTCCTTTAAATAGACAAGTCATTCTTTTTGAAGATTCTCCCTTATATTTTGCCTTGTGGAGATTTTCTAGGAATGGCTTAAATATTTGTACTCGATACGTAACGTAATAATCCATCCTTTGGGAAAATTGCCCAGTGGGAGTTCAAGTATTTACACAGTTCTTCTGCAGGCACTTTCAAATTTTGACATGTGCGAGGCTATCTGTTCCTGTTCTACAGAATGTATTCTTACCGGCAGCGTTTGAGTGTGCAACCTTCCTGTAAATGTTTGGGCAAAAACAGAAAGAAATAAAAAAAAGATGGATGTGACTTCTCTTTTTTAGGCTAGCAAGCTGACATAGGGGGAACATGCCAAAGCAAACTTATAAATGTACTCCAGGCCCCGTTCCATGTTTTATCTGACAGCCATGTTTGCTGTGGCTGAACAAGTGTTCAACTGGTGTTTTTCTGCAGGAATCCTATGATGTGTGAATGGGAGAATTGTGCTTCCCATGTGGACGCTGGGGCACACATGTTTGCAAACTGCTTGGGGACGTGTGAAGGATCCTTCCAGGAAGGTATCATGGGTTGCCAGTCGTTTAGCAGGGTCTTCTGGATTCATTCTCTGAAGGCTGAACTCTCCCATTCATTTTTATTAGAAGGCGTCTTGCAGACTGAGGGAGAATGACTGAAGGAGTTTGGACTCTCTGTCCTAATACATTGCCTGGTAATTAAGAGAATGAAATTCTGTCTTGAGTGAGAGGAGTTGGTTCAGTTTGGGAACCTCCAAAGACTGGCCTTTTAGGTATCAGCTAGTGGCTTTTGGCAGTGCTGCGTAGAAGCAGAAGTGAGGGCCAGTTTATAAGGCCATAAAACGACCCATAAAACAATGGCAATGAAGTCATTGCTGCATAGAATCTCTCTGACCTCTGGGTCAGGCTGACTATCCTGGCCTAGCTCAGAAGGAGATTGCCCCAGGGCCTAGCTGCCTTGTTCACAAACATATTGTTGTTGTTCGACTTGATAAACCAATGCTCAAGTTAAGCCCTTGTTTTCTCTATCACAAGTTAAGGATCCTGCCTATCTTGGAACAACAAAGGATTCCTTCTTCGGGGGAGATAAGGCAGTATTGTTGCTCTCCCTCCTCCCTCCCCCCCCCTCCAGTCCTTGGGATGGCATCGGAATGAAAATCTAGATAAATAAATAACCTTGTGATCCTGTTATCTCCCTCAACCACCCCCAGTTTCAAGAGTCTTTCAAGTAACTTGGTTGGAAGGCTTCTGCTTGTCCATCAATTACTAGAGACTGACTAATGGAAGGCATAGGGCTGAGTTTCTCTGCAGAATTGCAAAACTTATTTGCACTCAGAAAAAAGTCCCACATTTTTACTTGGGAGTAATAATACGCAATGGAAGGGGAGGGCGGGGGAGAGATTTTAGCCTTTAGGGTGTGGCTTCTTGCATGCCAGCAGAAGGTACTAATGACTTGGACATTAAAAAGCCATTTTTAAAAAATAGCCTTTTTTGGAAGTATTCATAGATAGAAAGATAGGAAGGCTGTGCAGGGCTTCTCCAATTAATTTCCTTATCTGCCGAGCCATCTTGTGTTCATCTTGGAGAAGGTTTCTCTTAGTCCATCCCTGGTTCTTGAACATTATTTGGGAAATCAAGAGTTAGTCTAGGAAGTAAAAAGGAAAATGTAAAGAAACCATTTTGTTCTTTCTTCTGGTCAGAATGAAATTGTTAAAGGAACCCAGAACATTGCAGGTACAGGTAGTCCTCAAGTTACGACCACAACTGACTCCAGCATTTCTGTTGCTAAGCAAGACAGTTATTAAGTGAGCATTGCCCCATTTTGCCATTTTTTCTTGCCACGGTTGTTAAATGAATGGCTGCGGTTGTTAAGTATAACATGTTTGTTACGTGAATTTGGCTTCCTCATGGACTTTGGTTGTCAGAAGGTCGCAGAAGGGGAGTCACATAACTCCGGGACACTGCAGCTGTCATAAAAACAGGGCAATTGCCAAGCATCCTAATTTTGATTTTGTGACTGTGGAGATGCTGCAAAGATTGTGAGTGTGAAAAATGGTCTTGAAGTCACCTTTTTCAGGGATGTAACTTTGAAGTGTCACTAAATGAATGGTTGTAACTTGAGGACTTCCTATACAAACTATATTTCAATTTGATGCAAGGATGTGTTAGTTCAACAATCAAAGGTTCTTTGGGCTTGATTCCTGATGATTCTTTCAGGAAGGTTGGTTTTTTTTTTTTTTAGTTCAGTTGCTTGCCTTTAACGTTTTTAAGTACCTCTTTGTGCGCGCGCGTGTGCATATAGACATGTTTCGTTTTCACCCAACGGATCAAGATTGTTGTTCTATATTCTAGGAAAGCGTCTCTGTTCCAAATAAGCCCTTGTCCCCCCTTTTAATGTAGTGCTGGTCTTTCCACCATGACATGAATAATGGATGGTATCTGAAGCGGAGCTCTCTGGAAGATTTCGAATCGGGGACAGAGCAAGTAAAATATTTCTGCCTATGGAATTAATTAGAAACTGCCTCCGGCTGCCCCATTCCGTTTGATTTTGAATTCAGAGTTTGCATTGAGTTGAAGCATAGCCTTTTCCCCCCAAAGCTGAATTAGAGCATTTACGGTACTTTAGGGCGGTTGCTAGTGTGGAAAAATAGAAATGAGCCGTATGTGAATCATGCATTTTAGTACATTAGGTGAATTTTTGTATTTATTTATTGGTGTCTTCGAATCCATGCCGAGGCTTGGCAACTGCCTTGACACGTCCTTGCAATTTTTATGGCAAGGTATTTTGGAAGGGGTTTGCCCATGCCTGCTTCCTAGGACTGAGAGAGTGTGTCTGGCCTAGGATCACCCAGCTGGCCTCGTGCCTCAGGCAAGACTAGAACTCACACTCCCCCAGTTTGTAGACAAGTGCCTTAACTGCTATATCAAACTGGTTGTAACTAGGTGTAAAAAGTGGGATTAAAGATCTGGGAAACTTTAAAAATGGTAAGAAAGGTTGCTTGTGAACTGTCTTCCCTATGGTTTTAAGGCGCCTAACCCAGCACCTTCAGTATTAATGATTCATCAGAGCAATTGCTAAGTAAGTCTGTTCTTTCATGTTGATGGAGAACTGGCAAAAAAAAGTTACCTGTATGTATTACATTTTACTTTGTTATGTATTTAAAACATTTATAAAGCTGCCGCTCTTATAACCAAATCTGGGCGGCTCCCAATCAAAAGTTAAAAGAGCATCAAAGCCATATTAAAACTATGAAAACTAAACACATTAAAAAAAAAAACCCTGGCACCTAGTCAAACTTATAATGTGCAATTATCCAATATTATCCCAGCACTTGGGGGAAGTGCCCGATCTTTAAAACTTTTACGGAGGGCTAAAAAGTCTGTCAAACTTTAGGGGGAAGAGATCCCAGGCTACTTCCTAGTTCCCATCATATGGCAATAATTTAGGGGAGAGGTCTAAGAGGATGCCCATCCTATCTCACCAGGTTGGATAGGTAGATGTCCTTAGGGAAAGATGGTCCTGTAGTTAGCCTGGCCCTGTGCCGTATAGTGCTTTAGAGGTGACAACCATCACCTTGTACCTGAAAAGAAACTGGAAGCCAGTGCAGCTCACACAACAGAAGTGCTACATGGGCAGACCTGGGGGCCTCCATTACAGGTTGTGATCAACTTAAAATTATAATCAAGCCTAGAATTGTAAGTCATGCTGCTTGTTAAACAGATCATTAAGTGAATCACCACAGTTGTTAAATGAATTCATTGTCCACCATGGGAAGGGGTTATTTTGCCAAAAACTGGAAATAAACACCAGTTTCCAGCAAAAAACAACAACAACCCGTTAAAATATGATCACATGATTGCAGGACGCTGCACATGGCTGCAAATGTGAGCCGATTGCCGAATTCCCAAATGCAATCACATGACCACAGGAGGGCGCGGCTGACGGAATTTTGATTCTGAGTTGTAAGAAGCCTTGGGGAGGTCCGTTGTAACTTTGAACGGTTGCTAAGCGACCATCATAAATTGAGGACTACCAAATATTGTGTGTGCTGCTGTATTATGGGACAGATTATATCTGTTGAAATTTCTGGGTGGTCGTCAAGGGCAGTCCAAAGCATTTTCTTGCGTTTGTGCCAAAATATAGTATTTTGTTATAGAAATGAGTCTCAAGGGTAGGTTTTTTTTTTCCTGGCAGTTGATGGGATGAAAGATGCCTTTGTCTATAAGAAGGGGGTTCCTTGCTGATGCTCAGGGACTTGGCTTTTCTGCAAGATAGCAGCTCTTTTCTCAACTGCACTCATGGGTTATGGTATGAGTTGCCAGCCCTAATCCAGAACTTCAAGATCAGTGAACAAAGTCTTAAATAAATTAATATTTCTTTTGTATGGTTCAAAATAGGCTTTTCAGCATGACAGGGTGAATCCTGTTTGTTGTCCCAGTGATGGGAATATTCTGCAACGTGGTTACTTGAAATAAAAACTTTCTAAGGATGTCTCCCTGATTGTGGAATTTCCATCCATCATGGTTATATTTTGGGCAACAGCAAATCAGTTGTTTGTATGTCATGTAGCCTTAGAATTATAATCCTCTTTAACTCAATATTTGTAATGTTAGGGCTACCGGTTTATGATGTTTCTGTTTTAGTTTAATTTTTTTCATAGGATTTTAATACTACACAGTATGTGGGGCTATTTCTTTGTTGTGCAATGCTTGCGGCCCCTCAAGAAAGGATGGCAAATAAATAGTAATGATAATAAAAGAAAGCTGGCATTCATTGATGGTTGCTGTAAGTTATACGAATGGTTTCAAAAAGGAGCTAATTATTAATAGCACTTCTCAGCCTGTAGTTTTTCCATCATTTATAGAATATTGGTGATGTGGTATCTCCAGACTCCAGTTTATTTTAGGAAGCTGGTTCCTGGGCAAGGTAATTTATTTGTTTTATTCATGTATTGAATTTATTTACTTCCCATCTGGTAACAAAATGATTCAATCAGGTGATGTCCCAAGGGAGAAATTTATTATGAATTAGTCCAGTTTAAATTCCATTTTCGCTACATTTCTTTGATACAGGTTTTTCTCGAGTTACTATCATTCTTTTAGGGACTGTTCAAATTTACAGCAATAAAAAGTGACTCATGGCCGTTTTTCACACTTATGACCATTGCTTCACCCCCATGGTCACGTGATCAAAATTTGGTTGCTTGGCCACTGGTATGTATTTATGACAGTTACAATGTCCTGGGGTCATGTGATCACTTTCTCTAACTTGTAAAGTCAACAGGAAAGTGAGGTTCATTTAACCATTGGAAGTAAGATCATAACATGAGACAAAAATCACTTAACAAGTGTCTTGCTTAACAACACAAATACTGGGCTCAATTGTGGTCATAACCTGTATTAGATGACACTTGATTGCTGTCCATTGCTGTTGATATAGCATGTAGTTGTGGCTAAGTTTATGTTGGGTTGATGATGCCACCACGCGCTTTTTTGGGGGGTGGGGTCACTTGCTTCCATGAGGATGGGTATTCCGCCCATCTCTCTGGTCACCCACTTAGCCAAGCAGGTATGTCTGCACGTGTTCACCAGGGGGTGTTCCACTGTTCCTTCTCGCCTCTAAGCAAATGTTTCGTATCCAAGTGTGTTTGCTGCCTAAAGATTTGCCTGAGATTTAAATTCACTCCCTTTCTCTGTCCCTTACACACACACATATGTTGATCCCAGGGGGCAAACCACGATATATTAATTAGGCTGCATTTGGCTTGACAATTCACAGCCGGCGCAAGCTTGATTAAATGCTACCTGGCAGGCCCCATCTCCCCTTTCACTGTTACTCCTGGTTTATCTTGAGGTAATAGCATTATACTTGTGCCCAAAGTGACTTGTCACTTCATACGTTTTCATGCCATTCATCAAGAAGGTTTTCTTTTACTTCGTCTTCAACATTTTACCTTATTTTTGTTAGTCTTTATTCCTCCCCGCCCCCCTTCCAATAAAGGGCTGTGGGTGTGAGGGAAGTCAATAGCCAGGAAAGATGACTGATTCCCCTCAAGAATTGGCCTTTTACAGGGTGGACTAATTTGTTCCCTTTTCCCGTCCCACTGCCTCCTGCCAATTAAAGTCTCTGAAATTTCATTGTGCAAGTAAAGGTGACATTTTCAGCATTCTGCAAGAAAGGGTAAATATTTGGACAGCCAACATAGCAGGCAGAATCTTTTTACTTGTGATAAAGCCTAAAACAAGTAAGGCTGCTCGCTTGGTGGGGGAAGAGGGCAAATGAATGACTCTCTCAACTTACCCTGGTTAGATAGGCAAAACTTTACATAAGCAGATATCACCACAAGGGGGCTATTAGAAGGGGGATGGTGGCTTGAACATTCATACAAGATCGTCACAGTCATTTCAAGTAGATCTTGAAAATTATTTCTGTGACCCTTCTTCCTTGGCAAACATAGGTCTATAGTTGTCGTTGCCTTTTTCTGAGATATGGCTTTGATTTCTGCCAGCTGTGGGATATCCTGGTACTGACAAAGTCTCCGAGAAAGTGCCTTTTTTTCAGAAGGACTAGTTAATGAAGTCGTTTCATGCCATCCTGTCTGGGCCTTTCTGGATGTTCCCTATAATCCTGTTTATCAGGGGTCCCCAAACTTGGCAACTTTAAGACTTGTGGACTTCAACTCCCAGAATTCTCCAGCCAGTTCTGGGAGTTGAAATCCACAAGTCTAAAAGTTGGCAAGTTTGGAGATCTTTGCTATTTATCTTGATTAGGTTTGGTTGGGTTTGGATGTTCTGGCCTTGAGATGGGACTTTATTACATTTGCAACTCACTCCTCAATTTTTTGGGAGGCTGTCAGTGCTTGCTGGGGAATGCTGGGATTTGAAATCCACAAGTCTTAAAAACATTGCCAAGCTTGGACACCCCACTGTAGAGTGTTAAAAATGCTGATTGGCACAAGCCTTGGCTTTAGAAATCTTAGATCTCTTCCTTACTTGTGTCTAACCATGGCATGAACACATCCTGACAACCACCTCCTCCTTCCATATTCTTGTGACATTATCCTTTGCCTTTTCTCTAGTCTGACAAAGGCAGCTTCAAATGTTCCAGGTTCAAAGTAGTATTTTCCCCATTTTCCCAGCCCAATTTTCCCTGTGGTTACACTCTGGTCTGCTTGTGGGTGATAACTCTTCTTGCTGTGTTAGAAGGCTCCGAAGCAATTTGATACCTTTAATGCAAAGTTTTGGCATTTTGAAATCTGGCTGAAGCCTACCGAAACTGAGTGGCAAAAAAAAAGCCCAAGGAAGGAAGGAAGAAATCAAAGATTAAATTTGGTGGTCGATTGCAGGGCCCTCGTGACCATTTTAATCTTGCATGGAATCATATCCTCCCCTCTCGCCATTCCCCACTGTTTCAGGGTGAAATTCAACCACCTCAGCTCACCTCAGGAGAGCTGGTAGGGACGATTTGAATCAGTAAAAAAAATTGCCCCAGTCGCTCCTGGTTGCTATTACTATTGTACCAAGCCACGCCCACAGCCACGCCCACAAAGCCAGTAGGGAAAAATTTTGAATTTCACCCCTGCACTGTTCTCTGAGGGCTTGGGCTTCACATCATCGCTGGGCGAGGCCAAACACGAGTTTGGCCCACTTTTAAGAAAGAGCACTCGATCTGGGTTTAAACCCCCAGACTCCTGCTCTTGGGAAAGACAGGGAGATTGTTATGCAAACCTTGAAAGAATACCCATTTAAACTGGGGAAGAGACCTGCTTCCAGGATGCATGTTGCTAATTCTGTCACTCCACAGAATAGTTCCTGGTCTTTGCCGCTTCAGCTGGCAAGGGATGGGGAAGGGAGGAATGGCATGTGCTTATAGGTAGCCGTCGACTTACAACAGTTCATCTAATGACCATTTAATGACCGTTCGAAGTTACGACAGTATTGAAAAAAGTGACTTGTGACCATTTTTCACACTTAACAACCGTTGTAGCATCCCCGTGGTTACGTGATTTTACATTTGGATGCTTGGCAGCTGAGCTGACTCAGATTTATGACGGTTGCAGTGTCCTGGGAATCATGGGATTCCCCTTTTGCGACCTTCTGACGAGCAAAGTCATTGGGGAAGCCAGATTCACTTTAACAACCGTATTTACTAATTTTAACAACTGCAGTGATTCGCTAAACAAATATGGCCAGAAAAAAGTCGTAAAGTGGGGCAAAAAGTCACTTAACAAATTTCTCACTGAACAATATAAATTTTGGGCTCAATTGTGGTTATAACTTGAGAACTACCTGTCCCAATTATTTTCGTTAAGTTTTTTTGGACTTGAGGGCTAACAACTATTGTACTGATCAGGGAGCAGCATAAGTGCAGCCGCAGTTTTAATGGTGGTTTATACAGTGCTCTGGAATTTATTATTTTCCCTTTGGCTAGGGAGAATTGGGATTCCTCTTCATTTTGGCTTTGGCTGCACTAAATGCCGTGGGGATGGCTGTTACTGGATGTGGGTTAGTCACGATTGCATCCATCATCCCATTCGTTCTAATCTGTCTGTTTTCCAGGTTCAGTACTTATAGTGCCTACCTGACCCAAGGTCAGATTTAAGCTCCTTGACCATTGGCTGCCAGCATGACATTTCTGTTGATTGGGGAGGTAAAGGCTTTTTCCCTATCCACCAAGTTGTTTCCAATGTAAGTTTAGTACTTATTGAAAAGAGTGCTTGACCCACACACTCGGACACAAAAGAGATGCAGAGCATAGTTACACTGGGCAGAAGCAATGAGGCAACTCACTCTGTACCCTTCCTTATCACCTTTCGCGTTTTAGGTAGTTGGCTAGACCTGCAAATTTTAAAAGACTGCTTAAACCCACCCCAGCCCATATAAGTAGTCCTTGACTTACAGCTGTAATGGAACTTGCCATTATGGTGTTAAGTCATGACGGTCATAAAGCAGGACGCAATGTAACCCAACTGGTTTTGGCAACCTTTTTTTGTGGCAGTTGTTAAGTGAATGCTACAGTAATGAAGCAAACCCATTGTTCGCTATGGGCTGATTTTGCTTATAACTGAAAGTAAAATGTCGGTTTTCAGCAAAAATAATGTGAAACACAGTCACACGATCTCAGGACGCTGCAAACAGCCACAAATACAGGTTGGCTGCAGAGAGACCAACGTGTAGGCACATGACCATTTTGGAGGGGAAGAGCAGCCATTAGAAGTTTGGTTCCACGTCATAAATCTTATTTTTTTGAGGGGGGGGGTGTCTGTCATAACTTGTGACTGGTCGTAACTTGAGGCCTACCTGTATAAAGGAGAATGTTTTTCTACCCATAGGTATGGGTAGAAGACGAAGTTACCATAGGTAACCAACTAAGGAGAATCCACCAGACCTTTTCTTAGCTTCACCCTGGCCCCAACGACAGCACCGATCACCAGCATCTTTAATATGGCAGAATAAGGATTGGGAGTAGGGGCACCCAATTTTAAGAAGGCCTATTCCCCCCTCTCCCCACTAAGTCTGAATGGCAGGACTTTAACTTAAAAGTGAGGAAGAGAAGACCGCTAGACAAGCGACCCCTTTTGGAGATGCCCTCTGTCTTATACTTGCTTAGGTGTAATGCTTTTGTTAGGTCAGAAAGTCCAAGTCTCCAGTCACGATTTTAAACATAATAATTCAAACGGTCCAAAGGAATCACTGAAACTCTAGGTCATCATCCTCTCCGGGTGCGCTTGGATCATCCTAGAAGAACGTTGGCTTTTGCGGATTTGCGGCCACCTTCCTTTGTTTTTTAAGTGCGTCCAGAGATGATTCCAGTCTTGCCAATTTTCTCCTAATGTCTGGAGGCTTACGGGAAATCTTGGAGGCAATGAAAAATCTATTGCTATGACTAAATGCTTCCAGAGCCAGATGATAAGATGCAGCCCTTGCATTCATCCTTGCACAGTTTATATTCTTCTGAAAACAAGCAGCGCCAAGGTCAGTTTAAGCCGCTGCAGTGCCTGTTGTCTTAATTAGGAGAGTATGAGACTAGAAGCGGGTAGATTGGAAGGATCGTATCTGCTTCTGAAATCCAATTCTCTACTATTTTTGGTTTCTTATTGCTCTCTCTAGATTGCTAGGTCACAGTGCTCCAGTGGCCGTAAAAGCCACTATTGCTACAATTATGTGGAATTGTTATGAACACAGCCACGCTATATTTACCAAGCTTTGGCCTCCTGGTCTACATTTCCAAACTCTTTGAACTTTTCTTCTTTATCTGATTCATTCTCTGCTCATTGGGTCATTCTTTCCTTCATTTTCCTCCTCTCTTCTGCGCTTTAATCTCAAACTCTCTTTCTTTTCATTTATTTTTCTTGGATAGGGAAATCCGATTTGGTTGCAACCATTCAAAATCTGTACAGCCCATGAGAGGGCAGCACTGAGCCTTTTGTATCTCTTTGTACCTCTTGTACCTCTTTGCTGTCCTCTAGTGGCTGTGCAGATTTCGGCGGCCCATATTGTGACACTATTCTTTCCATCTGTCTTTGGACCTAGCCCACCCTGTTACCCCATTACATTAATGTGTTATCTGCCAATAGAAAAGTAGGCTGACATCACCTTTGCTCCCCAATCACCAATTATTCTGCCATATTAATGGTGCCAGCAACTAGTGCTACGATTTTATTAAGAATAAATTAAGGACTCCCCAGCTTGGCTTCCGCTCTTACTAGCAATCACACTCTTCAAGATGGCATGAGGTTGGTGCTTGGAATAATGTTTAGTTGCCCAACTAGAGGTTGCAGGCATGGAAGTGCCACACCTGTGATGTGCCATTCACAGTATTTCTGATGACTCAGATGTCTAGTGGTCTTGTGTATTAATCCATGCCCCAAAGTAGTCTAACAGATGGATTACCGGTGTGTGTGTGGGGGGGGGGGGTATGTGGAGATGGAGGAAGGAAGGAAGCAAGCAAATGATAATTGGCAAACTCTATGCTTAGCATAACTGGCTGAGGAATTCTGGGAGTTGAAGTCCACATGTCTGAAAAGGTGCCAAGTTTGGGGACTCCTGATGTAAGGGAATAGATCTGTTAGTAGCAAAACCAAGTCTGACCTCCTGGAATCATAGACCACCTGTTAGGAGCCCATGAATGGCCAAGGAGCTGTAATGGAGCAAGCCAAATATAGCGGGTACCCTCAATGTAATCAAATATACATTGAAGAGGGGAAATCCCTTGCTAACTGAAGCAGCTGAAAACCCAAAATAACAGAATTTTCACAGTTTAAAAACTAGTTCCAGTTCCTAGCTCAAATTGGCTTTCTGTGTCGCAAAGGATTGTCTTTCTCTCAGGATCCATGTTCTGGAGAAGCCAACCCCATGTTTAAAAAGCAGACCGAGCATTGTTGCAAAAGAGCATTTCACTCTCAATAAGGCTCCACAGGGGTCCAGAAATCCCTAGGCAGGCATTATGGGTGGCTGTCTCCTTCCGCCCGCCCCTCCCTCAGGCAAAATAGCCACAGAAGGCATTTCCCGGTAATGAGAAAGTCAGGCCTGTGTCCGCAGCAGCCTGTAGTGGCCAACAGCTGGACAGACCCTGTTCCTGACCACATCAGCAGCCGCATCATCAATGAAGCATGCTATAAATTGCACCCACAGCCAAAATTGTGTTATAGGAGAAAAGGTGGCGGGGGGGGGGGAGAAATACTACTTTGGAAACGGAACAGCTTAAGACAGCCTTAAATTGCCTTGCTGGAGGCGGGGGTGAGAGGAGAGCAACGTGGAGAGGACGTGATATGAAAAGAAATAGTTATCAGGGCATGTTCGTTCTGCGGTTAGAGGCAGGCAAGGAAGGGCCCTGTTCTCAGCTCGTTCTCTATCAGCTCTTCCTCCTCTTGGCTCTCGACTCCTTTCCCTACGGCTTTGAAGCAATCCTCAGCCCTCTACCCATCAGATTGCACCATTCCCAAGCCTCATGTGAGGTTTTCATCTCCGCTAAACGAGCAACCTTCCTACCCTCCCAGAAACTCCCTCCCGCTTTCTGCAACATTACCGAGGCAGCTTTGGCGGCATATGATTGGGAACTCGGCCCTCCAAGCCTCGTGCAAAGCTCCTGCCTTCCTCTGCCCCTTTCTCCCTACAGCCCCAAAGTGAATTCTGGAATTTTTTGCAGAGGTTGATCGGGCCGGGAAAGTGAATCACCCCCCCCTCCCATTCCCCCCCCTCTCCACTTTCCCCTTCCTCAAGTCATGTTCTTCTCATAATCATCTGGGCTCCGAAAGGAGGGTGGAATCGGATGGCAGATGAGCCGTTTTGGGAAGGGAATGCCATTTGCAAGGGGAGATCCACAAGCCCTGAAGGAAAGGAAAGTTTCTGTTTCCCGTAATGTGACTTGTTCACCCACTTTGCCCTCTTGTGGGAAGGGACAGCGAGAACTGTCAGAATGCACAAAGGGGGAAAAAACTTTCTTTAGATTCGGGTTTATTAAATTTGCATGTGCCTATTCATATAGAGTCAAAAAGTTGGGGGAGGAGGATTGCAGTATTTTGGAACTTTTAAAATCTTGAGAATAACGCTCCCTCCCTCCTTTCCTCCTTTTGCATTTACTTCTCTTTCCTTCTCTCCCCCTCCTCTTTTTCTTCCATTTTTTTTTTTTTTAAAAAAAGCCTTTGGGCTACCCTTGAGTATTCCTGTGCAAAGTTCAGATTTTTAGAAAAATGAAAACAGTGCAGTTATTTGAAGAAGAAAAAAAAGTCACAAGGCTCGAAATGGCTCCCTCGAGAGGGAGGGGAGTTAGGCCTCCCTTGGAATTTTGACAATACGCTGAGATCTTAGACAAGTCACAGCTCCTGGCTCCAGAACTGCAGTAAAAATGGCTTTTGCATGGAAAGAGCTTCGAAAATTATTATTATCTCGTTGGCTTTTACAATAGCTAGATTTGGCAGGCATTTTAAAGAGAACGTCTTTATTCCAGGACTTCAGATCTCTGTTGGACTTAGGATAAAATATGTTTCTTATTTCAGTGGAACCCAGTTCCATTGTGTCCGTTACTTTATGAAACTTTGATTTGGCAACCTTAATGGTATAATTAATTCTGTAACGGACTGGCTGCAAAATACATGCTTCTATTTTATTGGAGAAAAATTAGGGCAAGGGAAGAATTGGCTTAGCTCATGAGAAGGCTAACATTTACCTGTTTTTAAAAACAGACCTTTATATTGTAGCCATGTGCTTGAATCGCTAAGTTACATTGATTGGTTAACGAACAAGGAGAAGCATACATTGGATTTTAAAATATAGATTAGGGAGTATGTCCCAGCTAAAGCTGATGCAGTGAAAATAATTATAGGCTAAGTTGTGTGTATTTTAGGCTCTTTCAACACTCTTCCTCCTCCCCCTCCTCCCCTTTCATTAGATTTATAATAGCCCACCCGGTTATTAGGAAAGTTTATTTACTTGTCAAATTTATAAGGCATATAAACTCTGGGCCGCTTACAATCTTAAAACAATATGAAGCAATGTATAACGAGAAAGGGAGAGAGAGAGAGGGAGAGGGAAGGAAGAGAAGAAAAGATCAGTGACTATCTTGAATAGATAAACTTTCAGATTAACATGTAAAATCGTGAAAGAGACTTGTCACCTACCCAAGCTCAAGGATTGGGGGAAAACTTGATTTATAAAGAGCTTTGAAACATTGTACGGTTATGCTATATTACATCTTATATATAATTTATCCTATATTGGATCATATGGATCTCTAGGTGGATGCTTTTCCAGAAATTCTCTTTTTAAGTTCCAAAGAATTCTAGGGAATTTACTCTTAGTGAGCTACATATCTTTCCTATTGAAGCCAGTAATACGTACAAAAAATTAGGTTGAATGATGTGTCCATGAGTTCAGTTTTTCTAACAGTTCGTTTCTTCCTCTTCCTTTCTGTCTCTGCTCTTCATTTGAGCATTACAAATCTGTGAAGAGAGAAACTTGCAAATAAAATTGAGGATAACTTGTCATTTTTAGGACAGAACAGATGACTAGGAATATTTTTCCCAAATGGCAGCCTAGGCTGAATTTTAAACATGGGAGTTATTTTTCAAAACACCTCATATATTTTCAGTTGACAGAACGCAAGCTAAGTTGCTACAAAATGTGTTTTTCTGAATATCTGAAGACTTTGGGATCTCCATCCTGGTTCCTTTGCTCCCTGTAGGCCCTTGTATTCCCTTATCCTCTCTGTCTCTCTCAAATAGTATAGGGAATCCTCGATTTACAACAGTTTGCTTAGTGTCTCTTTGAAGTTACAACTGAAAGAATGTGACTTATGGCTGTTTTTCACACTTGCAATGTTGCAGGATTCCCATGGACCTGTGATCAGACACTTGGTAACTAGCATGCATTTATGTATGTAGTTGTTAGGGTTGCAGTATCCCAGGGTCATGTGATTCCCTTTTGCGACGTTCTGACAAGCGAAATCAATGGGGAAGCTGGATTTACTTAACAACTGTGTTACTAAATTAACAAGTAAGGATAACAGATAATCAGAGTTGGAAGGGACCTTGTAGGTCATCTAGTCCAACCCCCCCTGCCCAAGTGGGAGACCCTACACCAGTAGTTCCCAAAGTGGGCAGTACCGCCCCTGGGGAGCGGTGGGATGCCTTAGGGGGTTGCTAAGAGGCAAGGGCGCTGCAGGGTCACCCATTGCAGGTCACCCAAGAGCGCTGGCCCTGCAGGGTCACCCATTGACTTGCACCGCTCCGGAGCTGGCGCCTCAAGCGCGGCAGCTCTGATGCACTGTTCCGGTGCAACAGTCAATGGCATCCGTGGATCACCTAGGGGGAGGCAGAGGAAGGGGGGCTTTGACCACATGCCCAATATCCAGGATCCCGCTCAGCCAAGCCTGCCCCTCTTTGTAGTTGCCCTGCTTGACAGCAAGTTCACAGGCTGCCCCTCCCACCAGGGATCAGCCTCCCAAGCTGCCCCCTCGGGGCACTCACATCGTAGAGGGTGGTGCTGTTCCCTCCTTCCTGGAGCAGGGCAGGGTTGAGGAAGCCCACGGCAGGCAGCTTTGCTCTACTTTCGCAATGTGCCACCGCTTTGTTCAACGCACCGGCTCTGCAGACTCACCCCGTTGAGCCCCTTGCATCACTCCAGTGCAACGGTCAGTAAGGTGAGCCTGCGGTGCCAGCTCCTTGAACGCCCCCCTGCCGCCTCTTAGCACCCCCAAGGGGGCCGGCAGAGGGGCGCTAAAAGGCGGCAGGGGGGTGTTCGAGGCACTGGCACTGCAGGCTCTTGACTGTTGCACTGCTCCGGAGCCAGTGCCTCCCTCGATTGCGGTGGCAGAGGGTTTGCTTTACTTTCCCAGAGTGCCGCCGCTGTCGCGTTCTGTCTGTCCGTCTGTCTGTCTGTCTATCATCTATCTATCCATCCATCCAAAAGGTCTGTCTGTCTTTCTACCTATCTACCAATATTCATCCATCCAAAAGGTCTGTATGTCTGTCTGCCTTCCTTCCTGCCTACCTACCTGTCTAGCTGTCTACCTACCTACCTACTACCAATATAAATGTATCTGCCTACCTACCAATATAGATCTACCTACCTATTTACCTACCTACCTATTTACCAATATAGATCTATCTATCTACTTACCTACCTACTTATGCACCTATCAATCTACCTATCTACCAATATAGATCTACCTACTTATCTACCTATCCACCAATATAGATCTATCTACCTACCTACTTATTTACCTACCTACCTTTTTACCAATATAGATCTATTTATCTTCCTACCAACCTACTTATCTACCTATCAATCTACCTACCTACCAATGTAGATCTATCTACCTATCTACATACCTACCTACCTGTCTACCAATGTAGATCTGTGTACCTATTTATCAATCTACTTATCTACTTGCCTACCAGTATAGATCTACCTACCTACCTATCTACCAGTATAGATCTATCTATCTCTACCTATCTACCTACTTATCTACCTATCTACCTACCTACCAATATAGATGTATCCATCTATCTACCTATCCACTTACCTATCAATCTACCAATATAGATCTATCTACCAATTTAGATCTACCTACCTACCTACTTACCTACTTACTTATCTACCTACCTACCTGTCTCTGTCTCTCTCCATCCATCCATCCATCCTTGTTCGAAGCGCCGGCCCCGCAGGCACATCGGGAAAGTAGAGCAAAGCCAGTCTGGGAGAGAGGAAGAGAGAGAGAGACCTGGTGCATCAGATTGAAATGAGGCCTAGGTCCTTTTCCACATTGAAACCTCTTTGGCTTCTATTAAAGGTTTTGTGGACAAATCATGGTCAAGACTATGAAGAAGCTCTCACATTTTGTTGAGGCTTTAAACAGGATCCATTGGACCAGATCTCCACCCTAAAAAAATACTTTTCCCCAATGTATTAAAGTGCCAATTCTGAAGAAGGCAAAACCAAAATGTACTGGTAAATTACAAGAAGAACACACACACACACACACACACACACACACACACACACACTCCCTTCTAACCCTGCTGGAGCAGGTGATTGGACTAGAATAGATATCTCATTATCTTTCCCCTCCCTCCCTTCTCCTTTATTTCTTTTTCTTTCTGTCCCTTCCTTCCATCACCCCTTCTTTCTTTGTCGTCCCTTTTTCTTCCTCTTTCTCTCTCTCTCTTTCTTTCTCTCTCTTTCCCTCTCTCAGGCTCACCCCATTGACTTGGTGCATTGCTCCGCTCGGACTTGCTTGGGCAGGTCCCTCCGTTGCAGCAGACTCAATGGGATGGACCTGTGGGTCCGTCACCTAAAACGGGGCAGTGGCAGCACATTTGAAAAGCTGAGCAAAGCCAGAGGCCGGTGATTCTTGCTGCAAAGAATCACAAAAGCTTCTGCGTTGTGCACAAGGAGGGACACACATGCCAATGCAATTCAGCAACATAAAGAAACAAAACAACAAGAATTGGCAAAGCATCTTACATTTTATTCACTACTAGAATCGGCAAGGGAGCCGATTCTAGTAGTGTGTGTATGTGTGTGCATGGCTGTCAAAACTCCCAAAACAGGTCAAGTAGCTCTGGGGAGGCCAGTCATGAACACTTGCTAAACAACCGGCCATTAAGTGAGGACCACTTGTATTTGGTTTGTCAGTCACCTGGCCATGCCTACCCAGTCACATGACCACCAAACCACACCTATCCGGTCATGTGACCAGCAAGCCACACCAGCCAGTCACATGACCAGCAAGCCATGCCCACCCAGTCACATGACCAGCAAGCCACGCCCTCAAATTAGGCCACTCCCCCTGGGTGGGGGGGCACCGAGGATGAGTTTGTAGTACCAAGGGGGCGGTGGACTGAAAAAGTTTGGGAACTACTGCCCCATACCATTTCTGTCAGATGACAGTCCAATCTCTTCTTGAAAGTCTCAAGTGCGGTGATTCGCTTAACAACTGTGGCAAGAAAGGTCGTAAAATGGAGCAAAGGTCACTTAACAAATATCTCACTTAGCAATTGAAATTTTGGGCTCAGTTGTGGTCGTAAATAGAGGACTACCTTTAATCTAAAAAAAAAAAAAAAAGTCCTTGGAACTGCAGCCCTTTACCCAAGTGCTTGTTTTAGATAAGATTCTCCCTTGAAAGCTGCACTTTGAAATGAGAGGTTGAAAGTCAGTCTTTCAGCCAGCCTTTGGAATCACTAGAGCAGCGTTTCTCAACTTTAGCTACTTTAAGAGGTCTGGACTTCAACACCCAGAATTCCCCAGCCAGCTCTAGAGTTCAACTCTAGGAGATGGAATATTAGAACACAATTTGTGAATGAACTTTGTCCCGTCTTGCAGATGCAATGGGATTTCGCCTGGCCATATTAGCTAAGAGGAGCTGAAAAGGCATGAAATTGATCAAAGCCACCAACAGCCACAAATTTTAGCAATAAGTTTCATTCTCTTTATATACCCATTGTAACAAACACTATTTAAATCCAGTGTGCAAACAAAAGTTGTCTTCATTAAATTTGCAGTTAACTATAGGGTTAAGTTCAAGTATGCAAGCCCAGTAATGAAAGGAACGAATTCCAGAAGCTCCTAAGGCTGTGGCATTGTTGCAGAACTGTGATGGGGTTTGCCTTGTGCTAGGACATCTGGAATCATACTGAATTTCTACTAGAAGGAATTTTCTTCCCCCCAAAAATGACGATGGGCTAAGGGATAAGGCTTTGATGTTATTCTCCATTTAATCTAAATACTTCGATTTAATCAGATTAAAGATGTGTATGTGTAGACACATATATCCACCCATATTCTGGAAAAACAACTATGGAGACTTTATGACCTGAGAACTTCAACTCCCAGAATTCCTGAGCCAGTCGTTGATCATAAAGTTGCCATAGTTGCCCACCTCTGTTCTGGGCCATCCACTCTGCATCAGTTTCAGTTTAGTGTATTTTAAGTCATCCTTTTGTATTAGCAAGCATGAAATTGAAGTCGTACGTAAAGAATGGCTTTTCCCCTCTTTGACTTTTCAGTGGGCAAGTGTGGTTTTCTTTGTGACCATGTGTGTTGTGCAAAGTATGATCAATCCAGATGACGGAGAGTAGAAGCATGGTGTGGCGTCAGATGGCGTAGTGGTCCATGGTGTGATGACAAAACCCAAAACGTTACTAAAAGTCCTTTAATGCCTTCAACTTGGCTTCACTGTTTAATTGTTCACAGTGGAGGAGTAAACGGTTTTCAAAATAAACATTTCAGAGGAAAGAAACACAGTTCAAATTCAAAGAGCCGATAACGAAGCAAAAACAAAAAACAAACCGCACTGAATAAAGTTCCACGACAGACCAGGATAGATAATTGCCAACTTCAGGAAGATAACCAGGTATGTTGGAAGAACGCCAACCAAGATAAACCTTCTTTAGGAATAAAACACTAAATTGTCTCCAGCGTCTGTTAGCACACAGGTCCAAACTCTTATGCAAATCTCACACCTGCAACCCATGAAGAGGATCATGGCCTCTCCTCCCAAGTAGACCACGTTTTACCCTGATCCTCTCCTCCCTGCGTGCCCTAGGATGGATGGGGGTGGGCCTGGGTTCTCCTCTGACTGCTCAGCCGGCCTCTGCCCTTCCCTAGCCTCCTCCACCACCTCTGGAGCCACACGTTCACTCCCTGTTGGCTGTTCCTCCCCTTCCTCAGAGTCAGTCTCCACCAGGGGCATGATATATGGTTTGCATATAGAAGATTTGACTGTCAGTCTGCGCCATCTCTTAAATTGGGCTGGAAAATCTGCCAAAGAACAATATGGACGTGATCAGACTTTATACGCTGTAACTCACATCTGAATATACAGATACAGATGTATATCTAGAAATGTAGTGGATAATTTCTTTATTACAGCCAAAGGCCAGCTACTTTTAAGTAGTCAAAAACACACAAAAAAAGCAATGGGAAATAAAATCCAACAGTTGCAGAGATTCATGGATTGCCAATACTGCCAGCAATTGCCTGTTACCACATTTGAAATGCCATTGTGCAAGATTTGCTTCCTTACAAGCAGCCTTATCCAAGTAAAAGGGTCCACAGGACTTCATCTGGGTGCAGTAGTGGGATTCAAAAAAATTTACTACCGGTTTTGTGGATGAGCATGGTGTGTTGAGCGTGGCGTGGCTTGGTGGGCATGGCTTGGCGGGCATGGCAGGGGAAGGTTATTGCAAAATCCCCATTCCTCTAACCTGCTTTCCAGCTCCATTCTCCCGTGCAGGGTAACCAAAGAAGACCCAGCCAATCAGCTGGGACTCGGGAAGCAGAGAATAAATGGGGACGGGGCCAGTCAGAGGTGATATTTGCCGGTTCTCCGAACTACTCAAAATTTCTGCTACCGGTTCTCCAGAACTGGTCAGAACCTGCTGAATACCACCTCTGTCTGGATGATACGGAAAGTGTGCATTCTCTCTGCGTTGGTAAGAGAGCAAAAAGAGAGTGAGTCTGATAGTGTTTTTATTAAAGTAAGATTTGGGACATATTATGTGGCCTGATCCTCCACATAACAAGATAACATTGCAACCTGAAAATGTTTGGGTATATCATTTGCTACCAGTATATGCTGCTTGAGAAAGATTACAATTCCCACTTGTCAATATGAAAGTGAAATGAATTTATGTACAGAAGCTCTAGAAATTGATTCTGAAGCTAATCCCAGAGTGTGTTCCTGTAGGTCATCCAGGAGGCAGAAAGCGCTGTGATTCCCTATAATATCTGGGAAACGGGATTATTTGGTTCCAGAACCTCCAGTGATGTCTTAAAAACCCAGCTGAATGCTAAATGGAGGGGATTCCCAAGGATATCTACCATAAGGGAAATGTCCCCATTACTTTTGCAGGAGAGAAGAGACACAAAATTGCACAGAGCTTGGTGGGTATATCGGAGTCTTTGCTGCATTCGGTTCAGAGCATTTGGCATTGACTCCCAAGGATGAATGAACCTGATGTGCATCTACATTTGACCATTGGCTACTTCATCCATTATAATAGACCAGAAAAAGAAACTGTACTCTTTATAATCCATAAAGCTGAAACTTTCCTTAGCATCTAATTTCAGTATAAAAGCAGTTTCCGGATGTCTCTTTAATTTTTACAGCAGCTCTACTGCGCTTTCTGCCCCAACACATCCAGAGAGTTAGTAATGTGGTCTCTAAGAAAATGGAAGGGCACTAGAGAGACCCAGTTTCTGGTCCATCCACAGTCTAGAAGCTCACTGGGGGATTTGGGGCCACTTGCTGTCTCCCAGACCAACCAAATTCATAGGGTTGTTCTTCTGTACATTTACTTCTGCATATGAATGAAAGGCAGGCTATAAATAAACAATCAAACAAACAATTGGGAGATCTTAGACTCAACCCAAGACTTCTAAGAGCTGCAGTGGCGCAGTGGTTAGAATGCAGTACTACAGGCTACTTCTGCTGACTGCCGGCTGACTGCAATTTGACAGTTTGAATCTCACCAAGGCTCCGCCCTTCCAAGGTCGGTAAAATGAGGACACAGATTGTTGGGGGTAATGTGCTGATTCTAAACTGCTTAGAAAGAGCTGTAAAGCACTGTGAAGAGGTATATAAGTTTAAGTGCTATTGCCATTCTTTTTGGAGCCAGGCAACAGCAATGCTAGAGGAAATTTGTTGTCTTGCCTTGAATCCATTAGTAGGGCTAGTGTAGTTTGGTTACAGTTGATGCAACCAGCAGCCATATCCCATTTGGCATGTGCGTAGTTCTACTCAGGAGTCTTTGATAACTGGCAGAATAACAACTTTAATAAATAAATTATATACTCACAATGCATAGTTAATGTCTTAAAAAGCCTAGCCTAGCCTCTAATATAATTTTGGACACAAGACTTCTGATCATTGGGTTGTAAGAGAAATTGTTATATGCGTGCACATAGTTCTTCACTTATAAACAGTCATTGTTTTAACAACTGTTCAAAGTTACAATGGCCTTGGAAAGGGTGCTTAATAGCAGAGGTGGTATTCAGCAGATACTGAGCAGTTCTGGAGAACCAGTAGCAGAAATTCTGAGTAGTTTGGAGAACCATCAAATACCACCTTCGACTGACCCCACCCCCATCTATTCTCTGCCTCCCAAATCCCAGCTGATCAGCTGGGTCTTCTTTTGTTGTCCTGCACAGGAGAACGGAACTGGGAAGCAGGTTAGTGGGGGTGGGGAGGGAAGGGAAGGGTTTTTTTGCAATAACCTTCCCCCAGGAGTGGGGAAGAAATGGGGATTTTGCAGTATCACTCCCCTGGCATGCCGACCAAGCCAGGCCCACAGTAAAAAATTTTTGAATCCCACCACTGCTTAATAGCCTGTAAAGCACTTCTAAATGTCCTAAAATGTTGGACTGCCTGCCTGCAGACACATTTCAGAGGCCTGGCAACCAGCTTGCATTTACGATCAGCTGTCAAGCATTCTGTGACCATATGATTGCTATTTGTAATCTTCTCTTCCAGCTTTCCCAGAAAGTCAGTGGAGAAGATGGCAGGGAAGGTTGCAAGCAGGAGACTGAAATCCTTCAGCTGGCTGCAAGAATGGAGCTAAAATATTCACGATTTCAGCTCTGTTCCTGCAGCCTCCAAAGGATTTCTTCTCTGTGCATGTGCACTCCGTGAATAATCCTTCAGCATGCTGTCGAGATGTTTCAGAGCAAAAAGGGCTGCCTGCCAGGAAGATTTCAGCTTTACATTCCCAAGGACCTGCCATCTTCCACCTTCAGACAGTGCTCTTTTTCTGTTGATAGGCCCTCTGGCCTGCCTCAGGCTATACTATGGGTCGCAGGAGGCTTCGTTCATGAATTAGTTTGGGAAAATGCTCTTCTGTGGCCTCTGTAGCCTCTGAAAATTGCTGAGAAGCACGTCCTATTCTTACAAAATTTTCAGAGGTTCTTGAGGCCACATTGGAAGCACAGCCCTCTTCAGGGGTGGGATCCAACCGGTGTAACTACCGACCGGTTCAGTGATTTGCTATGCACGCCTGCAAATCATCGTCAGCTTGCTGCCTGGACAGCTGAGCAGCACTGTGCATGGGTGCGCAGCAGTTGAAAAAGCACTTTTTCCTGCTTTTTCAACCGCAGTGTGCCGCGCAAAGCAGCTGAGGTTGAAAAAGCAGGAAATAAAGGTCAGGTAAGAGCCTGGGCAGGCGGGTGGGCCAAAACAGCAGCAGACCCAGAACCAGTTCTATGCAGCTGTTCAGAGCTACCGGTTCTACAGAGCCAGACAGAACCGGTAGAATCCCACCCCTGGCCCTCTTGCACAACTTCCGAAGGCTGCACAAGAGACACCCCATTCTTGCATGGCTTCAGCAGCCTCCAAAAATTGTGTAAGCATGGGGCATGCTTTTCAAGGATAATTGTTGGCATGACACTTTGACCCACATGTCATAGGTTCACTATCACTGGTTTAGGACAATGAAATAATATTCAAAAGTGTCTCAGGCAGATGCCTCCCTAATTCACTGAACTATAATTAGAAGGATACAGGATACAGCATAATCAGACTTGCAAGATTTATGTTGTTACAGCTAATCTCAGTAACAGTAGTTTTAGCCTTCCTTTGGAGTAGATTTCTATCTAGTCTGGCATCTGGTCTACCTAGTGAGCTGAAAGGTACTTAGCATGGTAAATATTTCTGGAACTGGATAGAAATTAAAGTATTGAAATGCTATAAAGAAAGGATGCCAAGACAGTGAGCTTGGGAGCGTGGGAGTTGAGTAGAATCTGAAAGAGACAAGCTATATCCAGTGTCTTCATCTGGTATCTTGCAGTTGCTGATTAACAGTGCCTGGACCAAATCAGATCTATCCTGAATGCTCAGCTTTTACTCAGTTATGTGATGTTTGCCATTGTAACCTTGTTGCCAGAGCAAATAACCACACTCTAGTAAGGCATTGTTGTATAGCAAAAAGGAGCTGCTGAACTGGTGACATACGGTGTGTCTGTGTCTGTGTGCGTGCGTACCAGGAGCACAGAGTGAGAAGGAGCTTTGCTAAGAGAGTTTCTAATCTGGAACCTGTCCTAGCCTTGCTTGATCTCAGAGGTTAGGATGAAAGAGGCCTGTTCTCACGGCATTGTACAAACACAAGTGGACAAGATTAGGGAAAGGAGTGCCGTCTAACAAGAAGATAAAGCCATGTGTGATGAATTGAAAGCTAAATGAGGTATATTGCAAACCATCCCAATTGTTCATGCCTTTGTTGCACTCACGTTCAATTGAGGCACTTTGGAAGGGGAGCTGAAAGAGCTTTAGCCTTTACTTATTTTAATTAAACCTTTAATCAGTTTTATCAAGCTCAAAACAAATTCCAAAGTGGGGATTTCACACACACACACACACACACACAGAAGCATACTTGCATTGTTATATCTATCTGTGTGATAATTCTGAAGGGGGAATTACGCTCTGTAGTAAACAAAATGCCACACAATGAGATAGTAGCCTCTAGCAGGAGATGTTTCAGAACAAGTGGGATGACAAGAAGGTGTTGGGAAAATAGATCTGTGGGCAACTCATCCTGAACCTCTTGAGGTTGTCCTCACCAGGGTTGGGATAAGATTTTGGGGCAGGATGAAAGAGTTTTGCAGCAATGGTCACGATCCCAGAAGCTACAGTGTAGATTAGTAGCATCCTCCTTAACTTTTCTGGTGCAGAGCTCCTAAGGAAACATTTTATTTTCATATGATCCTCCTGAACTTCTCTGGATTTGTCTGGAGGCATGGATGTTGTCCATTAACTGCGTTAGCAATCCAAACAATAGGTCTCTCTATCACACTCTTAGCAAACCAAATGGTAAGGCTGGCAACAGATTCATCCTAGCTTGTGCTTAAAATATTCCGTGCTGGTTGCTTGTTTTAAAACTACCGAATTGTCTTGTTTCCTACTGTGCCAGCAGCGTACCCATTCAGAAGGTCTGGGGGAAGCTGTGACACGCCAAATAGAGATCACAGATGTTGTACCGTTTCCACTGTACTGTATATAAAACCAAAGCAAAAAGTTTGCAAGAAAACAAAGATGCCCGAAGAAGCCTGTTTGGCACTACTCGTGAATGGGCCTTGCAGAGTGATTTACTTTGGTATGTTCTTGTTGACCACAGAGGGGGCCTGAGTGCCACGCAGATTCATTTCCTATTAATTGGTGAAATGAATATTTACAGCACGTATGTACTGTTCTTTGTAAGAAAGACATCTATTTTTTACTAAAAGAAGAGAGAAACACGAGAGAAGGAGAGAGACTAAAATCCTATCTTCTAAAAGAGGAGGGTCTATTTTATCAATGGTTGAACAGTAGAAGTAGAAATTTGAAAAAAATTAAATTTGTTTTATGTTTAATATACTTATATATTATGTACTACGAGGTAAGGAAATGAACCTAGACAATACGTTGTTCATAAAGCACTTATGTAAAGGAAAATATATAAATAAACTGTTAAAAAGAGGAGGGTCTGAGTGTTGCTAGCTTAGGTCTGTTCACATATTTGCCTTAAAATATGCACTTTACCCTTCCTCCCCCCCCCCCGCCCCTTTGAGAATTTTTACAAGGACAGATCAGGCAGCAAACAAAGTCAGATTAAAACATGTCAGAGAGGAAATTTCAAGCCAAACAACCTAACTTGAATATAGCACTCCCGACACCCCCCACCCCGTTTCATTTTTAAAAAATAGCCCCAGTCAAATGTTCTAACTGAGGCAGGGAGATGAGGAAAAGGAAACCTGGGAAGGAGCAAATTGGCAAACTGCTGTATAAATTGTTGATCTAAATTGGTCTTTGCTCTGGATAGCCATGCCATCCAAATGAACAGGAAGATAAAGTGGTAAAGTGAAAGTAATCCAAATGCCTTCCCTTGTCTTGTAATTAGCTATTAATGTTGAATTTTAACTCCCCTTGCGTTTTTTAAGAACTTTTTAATTTAATACTCATTTTCGATGTTTTAACATTTTATTTGTACATTGCCCAGAGTATCTCTGTGATGAAAGTGGGCAGTTTCTAAATGTGAGATAGGTAGGTAGGTATGTAGGTAGGGAAAGAAAGGAAAGAAAAGAAAGTAAAGGAAAGAAAGAAAGAAAGAAAGAAAGAAAGAAAGAAAGAAAGAAAGAAAGAAAGAAAGAAAGAAAGAAAAAAAGAAAGACAGTTAATCTTAAGTGGATGAAAGGGGGCCTAACTTTTTCAAAGGGAGTCTTCAAAGTCAAATTGCAAGGGTGAAACCCCAAATGCTGAACTTTAGAACTATCCAACTAAATAAAACAATTTGCCTTCTATTCATTTAAACCTTGCAGGGTCTACTGAAAATTTGACAATTGCTTTATTTGAATGTCTGAGTAGGCAGTTATTTTAAATGCTGGGAATACTTTGAAGACCAAACCATAAACTAGAGCCGTGGTGGCGCAATGGTTAGAATGCAGTACTGCAGGGCTAAGTCACTGCTCACTCCAGAAGTTTGAACAGCTCAAGGTTGACTCAGCCTTCCATTCTTCCGAGGTCAGTAAAATGAGGACCCAGATTGTTGGGGGCAATAGGCTGACTTTGTAAACCACATAGGGCTGTAATGCAATGTGAAGTGGTACATAAGTCTAAGTGCTATTCCTGTTAGAGACCAGAACTCATTTTATTTGACATATGTGATGTGATATCTCACACATTGAATATGTTGGAACGGATAGTTATGTTTCGTCTCATCTGGAACAACTCTAAAGAAAATATTATGCTACAACTGTGAAAGGATGAATCATCCTTTGTGGAATTCGAATAGAATCTTCAAAAATAGGAAAGTAATTAAATTCATTAAAATCTTTTTGCAAGGCCAGCTTTTAGCCAGGAATTCCTCCTGGATTATGCTAGATTAAGGGGTGGGGGCGATACTGCATTGCTGGATGTGCCAAACATTTCCTTCAAATGGAAAAACAGTGTGCAATCCTATATAGTATATAATGCAGTATAAATAACACAGTATAGGAAAAATTGTGTTCTGTGGTTCTACTGAATGTATAGGTGGGCCTTGCTTGGAAGAGAAGGTAAATTTGCCAAATTTCATCCCCCCCCAAAAAAAATTTTTTTAGAGAAGTTCCTGGTTGGTTACACATATGCCTCATGATTTGTGCTGTCAGTCTTGTGAGTAAAGGAGCAGCATACTATTTCCTATCATTGTTTTGTTTCCTTGGGAATGTCATGTCCCCCCTTCAGGCATCCTTATGCCAAAATGAGGAGCTAAAATGTCCTACTGCCAGGGTCTCATTATGCATTCTGGCTGGTTGCACATGCTGATGGAGACTTATGAAGATGCCCTTGGATTCGAGTTTAGCACAGGGGTGGGGAACTATGGCCCCTTTATGATTTGTGGACTTCAGTTCCCAGAATTCCTGGTTGGCTCAGGAATTCTGGGAGATGAAGTCCACAAGTCATGAAAGGACCGTAGTCCCCCACCCCTGGATTAAGGCCTGGTGTCCACAGGAATCCAGTAATAGCAAGATCCTGTAGGGGGTTTTGGAATAGCAGGAAATAATGGGATATTTTCCTAGAAAGAAAACAATGCAAACAATATATGAACGCTAACGATTAGGAGAAAAGTCCTTCGTGACCCAAGTTAATATAATCCACTTATTATTTTGAATAAGCAGGTGAGACTGTAAATAAACCTCACTGAAATTTTTACTGCAACCAAGCCTGGGTTTGGTACGCTTACTTGATTCACTAATTTTCATATATCAGCATTCACAAGAATATAGTTTGTTATATTAAAATATATAAAAAGTCTGAGTTTATTATCTAGACATCATGGCAACTGACAGTTTCCTGGCAGTTTCTGCTAGGAAACTCACAAGCAAGGAGTAAACTTAACGCAGAGAGACAGACAGTCACCTACTTATTGACATTCCATCAAGTTGGTAGGAATATCTAGAAGACTAGAAACTTAAACATTTTGGGTAAATGATAGTGTTCATTGTTTCCATCCTGTAAAACTGAAGTGCCCTGCCTCAAATATTTGGGAAAGAGGGTTGCAGGGAAAAGAATTCGGGGGAGCCCTGCTTCAAAGCAAGGGGACAACCGCATTTAGTAAGGAAAAAGAGGGGCTGAGGCGCTGCCACAGATTGTCCTGCTTTATGAAAAACTTTATTGAATCAGTTGTGAAGACATGAGGAACAAAAATATCAGGCTGCAGTATAATTCCCCCTTTTTTCTCTGCCTTTTCCCTCCCTGCATGACTAAAATGTGCCCTTTCATAGATTTCTTGAAAATAAAACATGTGATCGAAGAGGAAAGCGTATGTTTCAATACCAACCACAATTTAATTTTAAAAAAAAAATCTTTCAGAAGAGGCATTCTGGTTTTCTCAACCTTCACCCACATGACTCTATTGTCAAATGCTTATGATTGGGTTGGTCTTTATGTTCTATTCAGGGGCGGGCTTCAAAAATTTCAGCAACGGGTTCTGTGCCAGGTTGCTGGGTGGGCGTGGCCTAGTCAGCCTCCTGCACCACAGCGGGAGTGGTGCTGGTGGTGTTCGCCTTCCCCAGGCTCCGGAGCAGAGGTGGTGTTAAGCAGGTTCTCACCAGTTCTGCAGAACCGGTAGCAGAAAATTTGAGTAATTCGGAGAACCGGTCGTAACCTTCCCCCTGGAGTGGGGTGGGCAATGGAAATTTTACAGTATCCTTTTCCTGCCATGCTCACCAAGCCATGCCACGCCCACCAAGCCACACCCACAGAACCGGGAGTAAAAAGTTTTGAATCCCACTACTGCTCCAGAAGCTTTCCTTGAGGCTCTGGGAGGGCAAAAACTGCCTTCCCCAGGCACCAGAGGCTGGAAACGGGCCTGTTTTCAGACTTCCGGACCTTCCAGGAGGCCTTTTTTTTCCCCTTTCTGATCCTCCCTGTGGGCCCTGCACTTACCTCACATCCAAAACGGGCCGTTGTGGAGACTCCTGGGAGGGTCAGAGTGGGGTGGGTGGGGCCAGCCAGGGCTAGGATTTGGTGGTTCACCGAACCAGCCATAACGTTACCACTCGAAGCCAGGCAAACACATAGCAGCCCTCCCTTGGTTCTATCTTCCCATCTCATCCTTTCCAGAGTTGCGCATTGAAAATGGAGTTTGATCCAGAGTAATTGAGATCTTACGGCATGGTGGGTTTGCAAGTTTTTTTCCTCTTACAATTCTTGATTCAGCAAGCCACAACTTAGGTGTCATGTAGATTTCTTGCACGGAAAGGTTCATTGTTTATTGACCATCTATTATTGGGGCTAAAGAAAGTTTTTGGAGATAATTTACGGACTGCAGCATATTGTTAAAATCTTGTATCTGCACAGCTGTGAAAAACTATGGAACGTGCTTTCAGCTGATTTGCCCATAACTAATGTCAGGAGACAAGAAAAAAAAAATCAACTTGTGCTCTATTTTTGTTATTTATACAATTAGTTGCCTTTGATCCACAACTGATCTCCAGGGTCTCTGAATATCCTGGTTTTCTACTTAAAAAAACCTTCCATTCTACAAATAGGAATTACAGGTGTTCGCTTTTGGATTGTTGGCTTGCTGTAATCACAGGAGGCATATGTTGGCTAACCCAAGTTGTCAAAATATATGTTAGAAAAATGTGTGGTTTTTTTTTGTTTTGAGTGTCCATAGGCTTTCTCCTTGCCTTCATTCATTCACTCAGGGTAAGAAAATCATTCATTGCTGAGAAGGTAGAAAGTGACAAAGCCCATCCATAAATTTTAGAAGTTGAAATGTAACATGACACTAATAAGGACAACTGACCCATAATCTATTTATTACACTCTGTCACATGGTGGACTCCCTCTTCTAATAAGGCTTGGATTCTTTTTTCTTCCACCTTTTCATAGATGCAAGATAACATACCTTTCCATATGATTTTTCCTTCCTTTCCTCTGAATTGAAGATTATGTGCCTCAACTTTTAGACAAGGCACTTTAAAAATAAATAAGGGATCCTTGGTGCTGTCTGAGTTTGGTTATTTTCTTGCAGTTGTTTCTTATCCAGTCCAGGGAACATTATCAGTGCTCTGATCAGCACATCAGTCCTGATGGTGTTATCCAGTTGGGTATTGAAATGTCTGAAGAAAACAAAAGCACCAAGCACCTCTCATTTCAACCCTGAACTATAAATATTCTTCTCTAAAGATAAGTAAAATGATACACTGAAGCAAAAAGAAAGAGAGGCGGCTTAACTTATTTTCAAAAGTATATATTTGCATGTTCTCAAATTCCAATGTCTTACAATAAAAAGGATTAATAGCTTTTTTCTGGGATATGAATACTTGCATCCATATATGTCTTTTCCTTACCTTAAATCTTTACAGTGGAGTAAACCTGCCTCCATTTCACCCCTCCCCTTTCAATACACTCCAAACTTTCGCAAGAATGCAGCCAGAACTTTCTCCAACATATTTAATTACAATAGAGATCTTAGCTGCAGTTTTCCCCCCAGTTTTGGTTTAATGGCGTCATATATCTATTAATTGCAAGGTTATTTTTGGCAAGCTTTAATAATGCAGCGTCTCCTTGTTCATCAACCAATGTGATTTGTTCGTCAGGGCAAACAAATGTTTGATAATGCCTGTGCAGTGATGCTCCTCACACTTAATGATATTACATCGACTTCCATTAGATGGTTCTGGGGGAAAAAATACGTTCTATTTATTTATTCCACTTATGACCCAGACAGTCCTCTTGCTAAATTTAAATGAACTGTCTAGACTTTCAGGGAATTAATCAAGTAATAAAATAATGTGCCCTGCATGTATAGTCAGCCAGCCTAAAATTACAGAACGTCAGGATTTTGCAAATGCAAACTAGGAAGGCTATTTAATCCTTGTAAATTTGGAGATAAATCACAGCCACACTTTTAGCACAGTATGGGATGGGATCTTGCTTTGTTTCTCTAGTGGTGTTTCTCAACCTTAAGAACTTTAAGGCATGTGGACTTCAACTCCCAGAATTACTCAGCCAGCATGGCTGGCTAGGGAATTCTGGGAGTTGAAGTCCACATGCCTTAAAGTTCCCATGGCTGGCTGAGGAATTCTGGGAGTTGAAGTCCGTATGCCTTAAAGTTCCCAAGGTTGAAAAACACTGTTTTAAAAGGTAGTCAGAAGGGGAAAAGGAAATTACAGTAGTTTGTTCTCAAACTTTAAGCAGAAGCCAAGGCTGGAATTCCGACAGAGGTGAGAGGTGGCACTTTTTTCATGTTCCCTGGTTGCAATTGCAGTTGCTCACGTTCCCTGGTTACACAAGCATGAATCTAGCACCCTCCACTCCGTTGATGGCAAGAACCCAAACCACATGCTCCTGCAGCCATGCTGAATCTTGGAAATGTGGGAGAAATAAAAGTCTGGGAAAGGTCATTTGTTCTGTGCTACCCCGAGCCCCTGAAAAAGCTCCAGTGGCTGTGGTTTCAGTTTCCTTTTTGAAAAAAGAAGAAAATAACACACACACATGCAGGCATATCTTTATCCAGCATCACTTTGGGATTGATCACAGCTTTGCACCTCGTAGATGCAGTTGGACAAATAGACCCAAATAAATAAATAAGAAACCCTGGTTTCCTGCCCACAAATCCTTGCTCCCAAAGGACAAGTGAGAGCAGGTTTTCTTGACTTTCTAACAACGCTTATTTTAGATATTAACCCTTTGCTGGGTCCAGTCCTGCTGGAGAAGGAGATTCCTTTGCTTTTCCTTTTTCGTGCCTACCTCTCCTGACTCTCCTGCAGCCTCATGTTCCTCTCTGGCCTCACAGGAGGTGCAGCAGCCCAAATCTCCCTCTTGCATACTCGTGTTTCCCCATCCAGCCTCAGTCCTGGATGTTGAAATCCAGTCTAGATTATCCTCTACTTCCAACAGTTCATTTAGTAACCAAAGCTACAACAACACTGAAAAAAGTGAATTATGACCAGGGGTGGGCTTCAAAAATTTTAGCAAGGGGTTCTCTGCCCGGTTGCTGGGTGGGTGTGGCCATGGTGGCCGTGGCCTAGTTGGCCTCCTGCACCATGGTGGTGGTGGGGGGCATTTTTGCCCTTCCCAGGCTCCGGAGGCTTTCCTTGAGCCTCTGGGAAAGCAAAAACAGTCTCCCTGGGCTCCGGAGGCTCTCTTGAGGCGGGAAACAGACCCATTTCCGGCCTTCCTGAACTACCAGGAGGCCTGTTTTTTTTGCCCTCCCCAAGCCTCCGTGCGCGCCCTGCACTTATGCACATCAAAACAGGCCTCATGGAGACTCCTAGGACGGGGTGGGGTGGGCGGGGCCAGCCAGGAATGGGATTTGGGGGTTCTCCGAACTGCACAGAATCTTAGCTAGGGGCTCTCCTGAACCCCCAGCAGCCCATCCCTGCTTATGACCTTTTTTCAGAGTTACGACTTTTGTAGCATCCCCCACGATCACATGATAAAAATTCAGAGGCTTGTAACTGCTTCATGTTTTATGACAGCTGTAGCGTTCCACGGTCATATTGATCCCTTTTTGCAACCTTCAGTGGGGCAGTCAGCGGGGCAGCCAGATTCATTTAACAACTTGGCAAGAAAGGGCGTGAAATGAGGCAAAACTCACTTAACAACAGAAATGTTGGGCTCAATTGTCAAGGTCTACCTGTCCTTAGGAAATATGGAAAATTGGTTCAGGCTGGATTCATCTCAAGGAAGCTCGGGTTAGGGAAAGTTTGAAGGGAAATAGTGGCCAGAGAAGATTTAAGGAGCCCATCCTACACTTCATGAGTGACTAAAAAATCTCTAAGCCAAAATGAAAGGCTCATGGAGTTGGATGCCAGAGACACACAGATGTCAGCATGGCGATGTCAGAGCAGTGCTATTTCAGCTCATTTCCACACTCCTGGGGGAGTCGTAAACTCTTGAGAGAATCCTAGGTGGCTGCAGAGGCTTGAATGCCCCAACCACATGGTTCGAATCAATCAGGAGGATCTTTCCCATAGGATCAGTCATCTTTTGAGAAGGATTCTGATGTAATTGGATGACCTTACCTCCGCCTTCCTCATCCTAGTGCCCTGTAAATGTGTGAGAACTCCCAGTGACCAAGCTAGATTACATTTCTGGAGTTGGGAGGTACCAGCTGAAGGAAAGTGGAACAGCCTTCTTCCTTTCTCATACAAGCAGCTGGCACTCGGAAACAGAGAAGAGGCTGCTCTGTCATTTGCTAGGGCCTGCAGACCAAGTTGTTAGCAATTAAAAACATGACATAGGACAGTGATGGCTAACCTTTTCAGCACCAAGTGCCCAAAGCGCGCGCACACACACGCACACGCATCCCCATAATGCAATGTACGTGCACACTCTGCACATGCGCCCTGCTCCCTGTATCTCTGCGCATGTGCATGCAAACCCCTGCCTCCGCCCCATGCATGCACGCACAACTATCACGTCTGTGCCTCCCCATGCATGTGCACACAACCACAATGCGCAATCCACCCCTGCGCATGACCCAAAGATCAGCTGGCCAGCAGGAGGCACGTATGCACAGCAGAGCTGAGCTGGGGCGATGGCTCGTGTGCCCAGAGAGGGCTCTGCATGCCACCTCTGGCACGTGTGCCATAGGTTCGCCGTCACAGGCATAGGCCAATGAAAACGTTGGTCTGTCTTCTACATGAACAGGGCACCTGGCATCTCTTGGGCCAGAGACATGAGAGTGATGGTAGGGCATTTCCTCTAAAGCAGAGTGGATTTATGGACTTCAATTCTCAGGAATTCTGGGAACTGAAGTCCACAAGTCAGAAAGGGGCCATCATTTGCCATCCCTACTCTAAAGGGCACAGTTTTTTGGAGACTTTGCTGTTCTGATCACCTCAGACCTACCTGTTGCTGCCCTCAGTGCAGTGTTGAGTCTGTTCTAGTCTCTCGGGACTTCACTTGCTACGACTGCGTGATGGCAAACTGGCGTTGGTTTTTAAAGGATCCCGTTCCACTGCTTTTTTTAGCGTTCTTTTTCTTACTCCCTTATTTTGTTGTTCTGTGCTTATATTGATTTGTCTGGTGTTCAAAAATGTGAACAAGTGATTTAGGTTATAATCTCAGACACATTTACCTAAGCGTAAATCTCCATTATACTCAGCGGCAGTTCTTTTTCAATAAGTATATTATTGCTTTATATTTAGGGCAGCATAGTCAAGGACATTCTAATCATCGGTTGGGATTCAGATTAGCCTTCTGCACAGATTTTCATTGTTTAAACTGATGCACTTTCCCCCTAAAAATATCTTTCCAATCAGTCAGACTAATTGCATATGAATCAGAGCAAAAAAAAAGTCATCGTCCACATTTATATGTGTATGTGTAAACATAAAGTAATCCCCGACTTACAACCACGATGGAGTCCAACATTTCCACTGCTAAGCAAGATAGTTGTTAAGTGAGTTTTGTCCCATTTGCACCTTAGTTGTCTCAGTAGTTAAGTGAATCACTGCAGTTGATAAATCAGTAACATAGTTGTTAAGTGAATTGGGCTTCCCTGTTGACTTTGCGTGTCAGAAGGTTGCAAAAATTAGTCATATGACCTCAGGATACCGCAACCATCACAAATATGAGCCATTTGCCTAGTGCTTGAATTTTGATCATGTGACGATATGGATGCTGCATTGTTCAGAAGTGAAAACAGTCATAAGTCACTTTTTTCCCGTGCCTTTGTAACATTGAACCATCACTAAAGAAATGGTTGTAAGTAGAGGATTACCTGTAGATACATTTCAGCTAAATCGAAATCTGGAAGTGAAGAAATTTTCCATTTCTGACAAATAATTAACTCTTTAAGAGCCTCTCTTCATGGGTCTTGTCGTGGTTCAACTATTGGTTAGAAAAGGATCATAAAAAGAAAGAATGAGAAAGTCTATATATCGGGTATCCTCATATGGGCAAGAATTGTTCACCCCTCTCAACTAGGGTCCTTCAGATGTTGTAGGACTGCAATTCATCCTAACTACTGCAAAGAAAGTTCTTGTGTTGCTCCAGAGCCTACCAGATGAAAAAACAATATAGCCGTTGTTTATATATGGTATAAAAGGGTAATGTAGTCATTGGCAATGGGATGATATGTCTCGTAGGCAGGTTTGTCTATCGTAAGATATGAGAAGAATAAGGAAATTGTAAGCTAAGACAAGTCTCAAAAGGCAGCTGGACTTTCTGGAGTCAAGCTGTTCCATTGGTTAATTATCCTCACTATTAGGAAGTTTCTCCTTAATTCTAGGTTGCGTCTCTCCTTGGTTAGTTTCCATCCATTGTTTCTTGTCCTGCCCTTCGGTGCTTTGGAGAAATATTTGACTCCTTCTTTGTGGCAGCCCCTCAAATACTGGAATACTGCTATAATGTCACCCCTAATTCTTCTTTTCTTTAGACTAGCTAACCCAAAACCTGCAGCCATTCTTCATATGGTTTAGCGGCCACTCAGATCTCACTGAGATCTTAAGATAGCGACTTGTTTTTTTTCTCTTGAAAACGTTTCGCTTCTCATCCAAGAAGCTTCTCAAGAAACTTCTTGGATGAGAAGCAAAACATTTTCAAGAAAAAAAAAACCCGTGAAAGTCCAGGTTGCCTTTTGAGAAAGCACTTTTGGGACAATCATCATCTGGTTAATTGAGAATCTCTAAGACTAGTTATTGTACCTGCTTGGTGAATTTGGCTACTTGCATTTGAAATTTCTAATGTTTTCTTCTAGCATGGCTAGGGCTTCTACAGAGAACTGAATGTCTGGGTGTCAAAATGACAAATGGGGCGGGGGGGGAATAAGTGGCAAAATGCCAAATTGAGTTGAAAGTCAACAAGTGCAAAGAGATGCCCATTAGCCTTTCCAGCATTCAGATTAATGGAATCTGAGCTGGTACTGAGCAATCAGGAGAGCGATCTTGACGTCATGGCGGACAGCTCAATGAAAATGTCAAACACAGGGTGCAATTGCAATCAGTAAGACAAATCCCATGCTTGGCATCTTAGGATAGGATGAAAATAGAACAGCCAATAGAGTAATGCCTTTTATATACATCTGTGGTGAGACTGCACTTGGAGTCTGGGTACGATTTAGTCACCACATCTGAAAAGGGATACTGCACAGCTGGAAAAGCTGTACGAAGGGACGGCTTAAGCAAGAAGAGAAGCTTTCCCTACAAGGGAAGACTATGGGTCAGAGGAGATAATAATCCTTGAGATCATTCATAACATGCAACCTGTGGACGAAGAAAAGGTTTTTCTCACTGTCTCAGGAAGCTAAGCCTTGGACTTGTATTGGAGACAAATTCCTTGTGTGTTGGATCACACTTGGCCTATTATTCTATGCTATGCCATGCTATGTTATGCTATGTGATGCTATCCTACTCTACCCTACCCTACTCTACCCTATTCTACCCACTAGATCCAGGAAAATGTAGGATCAGCAGAACAATATGTTTCTTTAAAAGCACAAAGCTGACCTGGAATTTTATCCCATGGGGCCACTAAGGAGGAGGTTGGATAAATTCCTGGAGGATCAGGCAATCAATAGCTATTAGTTGGTTGGCTCTTTACTCCTTCCAGCATTACAGACAACATACATTAAGTCTCAGCTGTCAGGGAGCCAAAGCGGAAGAATGTTCTTGTCTTGATATTTCTGAGCTTCCTGGATGTATCTGATTGGCCACTCAGTTGGACTGGGCAGGCTATTGGCCTGTTCCACCAGGCTTTTCTCTTGTTCATTGTTGCCAACTTACTGGGTGGTTCAGGGACAATATGTACTTGTGATTTTGCTTCCAAGTAACTGTCTTACTTAGAGATGGATCACACTAAGGTTGGAGGAAGACAACAAAACCTCCATTAGCTTCATTAGTTGTGATTGCTAATAAGTGAGCTTGGTGAGATTGCACCAGAGCAGAAGGATTATTCTTAGGTAAATAGGACTAGCTGTACTATTTGGAGTATATTAACAAAGTAGTAGATTATAAAAGCCTTGTCTATAATTCAGCCAAACTAGATGTGTTTAAATCCACAATGAATTTAAGAAGGATTGCCTGAGTTGTTTCTGTCAGTATCTGCTGTCAACAAAAAAGAGTTTAGGTGGTAGTTAAAAGGCTCTTTGACCCAAAGATGGGATCAAAAAGACAGAGAGGTGTGGGAAAGAAGAGAAACGGCCTATTCCAAATTGCCTCGGGTCTTCTTCATTTCCATCTAAGGGGGGCGGGGGTGTCATTCCCTCACAATGATTAAACTGCTGGTCCCAGCTGGTTGCTACAAGAAAACTAAAGCCTTTCATCTGAATTTGCTTTTTCCCTCTCTGTGTTTTTGCCTTGGATTGGTCCTAATTTGGACAATCAGGTGGAGGGGAGTGCATATTAGTTTTGCGGGTGACACAACTACGTGCACAAGAATAGAAAGGGGCATACATGGGTTGGTAATCATACTCGATCTGGCAATCAAAGAGCATCACAAGCTGAGTCTGCATCAACATGGCTGTCAGAAACGCAGATGTGATTTTAGGCTGCAACTGTTATAAGGAAGATGTGATTTAACAATGGGCAACGAATATTATAGCAATATCACTTAGATTTATATACCGTTTCACAGTGCTTTTAAAGCCCTCTCTAAGCGGTTTCCAGAGTCAGCATATTGCCCACAACAATCTGGGTCCTCATTTTACCAATCTTGGAAAGATGGAAGGCTGAGTCAACCTTGAGCCTGGTGAGATTTGAACTGCCAAATTGCAGGCAGGCAGCAGAAGTAGCCTGCAGTACTGCACTCTAACCACTGCACCACCGTGGCTCATGGGATTGGCAGCTAAATCCCATGAGGAGAGAATGAGGGAACTGGGCAAATTTAGCCTTGGCAAGAAAAGACTATGATGGCAGTCTTCAAGAACCTCAAAGGGGCTGTAGAAAAAAACACAAAAGGCATTTTTCTCTTATCATCTCAAAAGTGCTGGGTGTGAAATAATGATCTTAGGTCACAGCAAGGCAGTTCTCTGGGGGAATGGTACCAAAGCTTCTTCATGAAACTTTGACCATAGAGCTAATCTTCTAGAGAGAAAGGTTTCCCTTCTCTGGAGTTGATCATACAGAGGCTACAAAGACATTGGTTGGGGATGTATTAAGAGGTTGGATCAAGCGGGGGGGTGTTGTTAAGCTTTTGAAACTGTTTCAGAAAAATGACTTGCATATTTGTTTTTAATAATTTTTAAACAAGAATAGTCCTTTAACAAGTTCTATATTTTAATACTTATTCATAGAAACCCTTGAGTGATGATGCTGTTTCAATTTCTAATTCCTTTCGGAATTGCTTGATCCTGTAATCAAATGTATTAGGGCTCTTTTCTCTCTCATACTAAAATATTTTAGAGCTCAAGTCCCAAAGCTACCAAATAAAGTTTTTCCAGACAGTTTTCCCTAAGACTCTCCTGTTTAGTGCCCTGTAGTCCCTCCCTGAATGCGTTTGGACAGTACTATTTTTAAACATTGAGATTACCCTCATCCTTAAGCACTTTGGATTTTGGACAGTTTATTGGTAGCTTGATTCTTGGGAAGAATTGCAGTTCCAAAATGACTTTCAGAAAAAAAGAAGTGTTTGTTTGGTATAGTCTGAATCATGCAGGTAAATCGGACTCTTCTTGGTCTCTGAATTACCCTGGACATAAATAACAGTGAGATGATCACAGCAAGGCTGAACAAATTAGACAAGTTGCTATTTGAATGCTTGGCTCCTGCATTGTTTTTTCAGCTACATGGAAAATCTGTCTAATGTACGAGGCAGAGGAGACCCTAAAAATAAGTTGATTTTTCCTTAAAAAAAAACGCAGTTAAAAAAACAAAAACAAAATGTAACTTGGACTTTCTAGCTTTTATCACATTTGGGAAGTAGTGCCATCAAACTATGAAAATGTAAATTTTGAAATTGTTTCAGAGGAATAAGATACATGTTTGTTTTAAACAAAAATATCCTTTGTCTTTAACCAGTCTTCCATTTTAGTACGTATTATATATGGTTCTTGACCTATAATCACAATTGAGACCCAAACTGCTATTGCTAGGCAAAGTCATTGCTAAGTGAGCTGTGTCCCATTTTACAATTATTATTTTTTTGCCCCGCTTGTTAAGCAAATCGCTGCACTTGTTAAATAAATCATGCAATAAAAAAAATAATAAAGTAAATTGGGAACAGCGTGTGATTGTTACTGTCTCAGAAAGTCTTGGTCAGAACAAGGTTGTTAAGTGAATCTGGCTACCTGCATTGATTTTGCTTGTCAGAAAACGGCTGGGAAGGTCGCAAAAGGTTGATCACATGACCCGGGGACACTGCAACTGTCATAAATAGGTGCCAGCAGTGACCAAGCGCCGGAGTTTTGACCCACATGATCATGGATATGCTGCAGCACTTGTTAAGTGTGAAAAATGGCCATAAGCAGTGGTGGGATTCAATTTCTTTTACTACCGGTCCTGTGGGTGTGACTTGGTGGGCGTGGCAGGAGAAGGATATTGTAAAATCTCCACTCAGAGGTGGTATTTGCTGGTTCTCCGAACTACTCAAAATATCGGCTACTGGTTTTCCAGAACTGGTCAGAACCTGCTGAATACCACCTCTGGCCATAAGTCACTTTTTCCAGTGCTGTTGTAACTTCAAATGGTCACTAGAATTATTTAAAATAAATTGAGTGACTGTAGTAGAAATTCATAGATGACAATACTCTTTTAATTTCTAAAATCACCTATTGGTTTTGGTTGGCCCTTTATTCAGATGTATCGATATTTTTCCCCTCCTCTTAAAATATTTTAGAGCTAGTCCCAAAGACTTTTTATTATAGTCAAGGACCAGCACACATCAAATAAAAATTTTAGGCAACTTTCACTAAGAATATAAATACACACACACACACACACACACACTCATATTTCATGATGGAAAATGTTCAACAACACCTGTAACATTAATAACTTGGTGTTTCACCAAGAACACCTGTTATAAAATAGCAGATCACCTATAAACCTCAATCAATTTCCCTTTCTCTTCTATTATCATATTCCTGTTTTCTATATTAGAAGTTTCTCTCTGTACCAAGAAGATCCAAAAAATACTTTTTGAGCCATGGAAACCCCCACCCCCACCCCCACCAATCTAGATCATATTTTTTTAAACAATTGGATAAGTGGACAGTGATTATTAACACACTTCACTGATTTTAATAGGTCATCTCCAAGCGTGACTTAAGTTTGGATCCAGCAAAGCCACTCAGTGTTTCATTTATGGAGAAAGACAAAAACAAACAAATATAAAAATATGTGAGGGAATGTAAAAAGTATTGGCCAATTTGTGAGGAGTCTTCTCGAGTCATGAGAATTTCACTCTTGCCTTCCACTACTAGATTTGCTGTGGCAGCCTTTGTAACGCTGGCACCGTCCCGCAATCACATCATGTTCTTTCAGACATGAATCCTCATTGATCCAATCTTAGGCCCCATAATTTCTGTTATTTCTATATTAATCACTGTGATTTATAGAAATTCTACAATGTATGGCACAGTTATGTAGGAAAATATATTAGAATGAAATCAGTTGATATACTTTTGTGGTTTACAGCACGGAAGCTACCATTTTGGAATGAATGTCCCATGAAGCAGGACACTGCAAGAATGAGAGAAAATGAGATATTACATTGGGGAATTTGTATATTTAGCAATATTTATTAATGTTTAGCTTCGTGCTAGTGTGTGGGAAGATGGTGTTACAGAAGAAGGCCATGCCTGTATTGTGAAGTCTCCTATGCGCGTAGCATGTGGTATCTTGTATAGGTAGTCCTCAGCTTGAAACCATTCACTTAGTGATTATTCAAAGTTTAAAATGGCACTGAAAAAAAAAGTGATTTATGACCATTTTTCACACATCCTCAAGGTCCTGTGAACAAAATTCAGGTGCTTGGCAACTGGCATGTACTTAAGACGGTTGCAGTCTCCCTGGGTCACATGCGATTTTCTGACAAGCAAAGTCAATGAGGAAGCCGGAGTCAGTTAACAACCAACAACTTTAGTAATTCATGTAACTGTGGCAGAAAGGTTTTAAACTGAGGCAGAATTCACTTAACCCAGTGGTGGGCTGCCGCCGGTTCAGACTAGCTCGCCCGCACTAGTTGTTCTGACCACCAGCTGGGCCCGTCTACCCGCCCCAGTGCTATCCCATCCTACATATCTGGCTCACTCGCCCCGTTCATGCAGCCCAGCTGATTTTCGCACCTCGCTCACTCTACTCACCGCGGCTGCCGTGCGCAGAAAATCCTGTGTTTTTGCAGCCAAGTGCAAGGGCAGAGGGTGCGTGTGCATGAAGCATACGTGCACACGCGCGCGCTCACATTTTTGGTTCTGCACTAGGCAAACCAGTTGTTACAGTATGTGAGGCCACTTAACCACTGTCTTGTTGGCAATGGAAATTTGCACCTCAATTGTGGTTGTAAGCCTTGGACTGCCTGTACTGGTTGGCAACCTAGATGTGGACCATGTTGGGAGAGAAAATGAATCAATCATTTTACTTTAAAATTCTAATATCCGAACGAAACCAAACATCTGGTCTGCTGCTAAGCCAACTGGCAACTCATTACTCCGTTGCTTAATATGAAATAAAATTTCCATTTCTATTTGTACAAGTGCCACAGCCACCCTCCTCTGCTCCCTTCCCCCTGCCGCCAAATATATTTCAGCCGAAGAATTGGTCCCTTCGCCTTTCATAGTGCATCGGATGCAGCTCTCCCGGTGTCTCCATTGACGTGATGAATGCAGGCTAGAGATCAGCCATGAAGTTTATGCTCTTCCTGGAAGGAATGCTGACTTGAAAGTTTCTTTTGAGATACTTTTGAAGAGAATTATCAGCTTGGTTGTGTTTTTTTTTTAAGTGTAAACATGACACAAGGCTCTCTTCATAAAAGGCCATTTGTGCTTCCTCAAGAGAACTCGCATAGCTAACGGATAGTCTGCCTCTCCAGGACCCTTCAGAAGCTGTCTAAGATGTCTCAGCAGGAGGAATGTCTTCCTTGCCTATATACAATACATGCGTGTTTATGTGCACAGATTTTTCTCCGCTCTTCATACATCTGCTTTATAATTGGATCAGTCTATTGCTGAGTGTAAATTGTTGGTCTACGCTCATGGATGCTAATTTTCTATGGTAATTTGGAGATGCTCCAATGTAATACTAGGGAAAGAGGGTGTTTTTCCCCAGATACAAGTTCAAGGATGGCCTAAGATATTTTTTGCCTGAGGTGAAGAACAATAAGGTGGAAATGCAGTTGCATTTTCTTTTCACTGTTGGTGACGAAATACTGTTTTCTGCGGCATCAGATTAGCTTAGGCGTCACATAGCAACACAGCACTCTGTCTGCCAAGGAATAGAAAGCTACCACTACTCTTGATGGTACCTGCTTTCTAAAGTAATTGCTAGGTAAAGATTAGGCTGGGCCTTCCTGCATGTGATTCCAAAATGCTGATAGTTATCTGTGACTAAGTACAATGTCAGTTAAGAAGCAGATCCTGGTCATGGAACTATTCTGAAACTAATTTTACAAGGTATAATGTTCTGCTTTAAGATGAGGCAGATAATGAATCGGGCATAGATTTGAATAGCCTGAGCACTGAGTGGCTATGAAGAAGTTTTATTTTAGTTGATTATCGAGAAGCCATCTATTTAAGAGGGTTGTTTGAAAGGTAACTGCCCCAGAATAATGTTGTGTTTGCTCAGTTTCTGTTACACAGGACATATGCACTCCCTTGATATATTCAGATAAATCCCGGTATTTATATAAAATCAAGTGCATGTTGATCAAGTTCATGATTCTAAAGACTGGTTTGATATAGAATACTGAAAGAAATCAAGGGGTATTGGAGGTGTTTTTACATGATCACTTGATGTGGTGTTATTCAGAATTATAGCATTGGTCCAGCTATTCTTGTTTTCTTGGGCTATGGGTCTTCAAGAAAGCAGAATGTCCAAATTCCTTGCATCAGAGATAGGGAATACATGACTCTTCAGACGTTGCTCAAGAACCATCCCCAGCATCATTCACATGATTGAGCCTGCTCTGAATGTATCCGTTAGCAGCACCTGGGGAGCCATTTGTTTCTCCGTCTTATATTAAATGGAGGTGTGGGAAATTGACTCAGAGTCCTTCTATTATCTCTCCAAATGTAGCATCCTACAGATGTGTTGAACTTTCAAAATTTCTGTCTAATAAAACAAAGAGGCTACCAACGGGAGAGCACATAATTCTACATAAGAAGCATCCATTTTGTTATGGAGATTCTTTGTTTTTCTCCCCCAGCAGTGTAATTCATGTAAGGGTCAAATCTGGAGACAACTATCATCCCTTCTGATTCTCACTGAAACTGCAAACTGAATTACAGGTAGTCCTCGACTTACAACCACAATTGAGCCCAACGTTTCCATTGCTAAGAAAGGCAGTTCTTAAGTGATTTTGCTCCATTTTACGACCTTTCTTGCCACAATTGTTAAACGACTCACTGCAGTTGATAAATCAGTAACACTGTTCTTAAGTGAATCTGGCTTTCCCATTGACTTTGCTTGTTAGAAGGTTGCAAAAGTGATCACATGAACCCAGGACGCCACAACCTCATAAATACAGTTTTGATCATGTGACCATGGGGATGCTGCAATGGTCATAAGTATGACAAACAATCCTAAGTCTCTTTTTTTCAGTGCTGTTGTAACTTCGAACAATCACTAAACAAATGGATGTAAGTCAAGGACTACCTGTATATTAGCATGTGCACTTACACACATAATCCCAACCTCATCCATATGCTGTCTTGTTGTGACTCAAAAGATGATCAACAAAAACCACTCTGGGCTAATCTTCCCAAATTATCTTGTCAATATGCCATCTAAGCACACAACAAAAGTTCATCCTTTTCTCCTGAATCTTGTTTACGATTAGTATTCCATGTTTTTCTGCACATTCAGGTTTGGAAGTTTCTTGAGTGATTATGGCTTCACTTTTCCATGATTATAATGTTTCTCGGTGGGTGTAGTTTTAAAATCTGGTCGCATACCGAAGATTGGGACAGAGCCTACCAGCTATAGGGGAATATACACTGTTGGCGGAGCCAACAAACAGTTAATCTTTAAAAGAAGAACTGGCACTTTGCTCCAAATTCTTAAAAGAAGAACTGGCACTTTGCTTTAAATTCTCCTGGGAGGAAGGAATTTTCAGGCAGGAAATTTATTTTTATTTTATTTTTTAAATTCTAATCACATCAAGACGTTTGGGTGATTTTCCAAAAAGAAGGAAAAGAGTTTGAGAAAGTTTAAAGGAAAAAAAAGATATATACAACATTTTATACGATGTACTAAACTTGATTTATGGCTTACTGTGAATGTTCATGATGTTGCCAGCTGCCTCCTTTCTGGTTGATTCAGCTGGAAAACCACCACTGCTGGATTGCACAATACTTGTAATCATCTGTCCAAGACTTTCACCTGTCTTAAGAGAATCAAACTTAAGCATTCAGTTAGCAAAGATGGAAACTGGAGACTAATTTCACTCTTAAGTCCTGATCAAACCATTGGTAGATCCACCAGTGTGGATCAGGAAGATACCGGTTCTCTGACCACTTGCTGGGTGGGTGTGGCCATGGTGGGCGTGGCCTACCAGAACTTCCGGAAGGATGTTTTTCGCCTTCCCCAGAGTTTGAAGACTTCCCTCGAGCCTCTGGGAAGGCGAAAACAGTCTCCCCAGTGCTCTGGAGGCCGTCTGGAAGCAGGAAACAGGCCCGTTTCCAGACTTCCAGAATTTTCGGGAGGACTGCTTTTCGCCCTCCTAGAGCCCCCGCGCAAACCCTGCACTGCATCCAAAACAGGCTACGTGGAAACTCAGGGGAGGGGTGGATGGGACCAGCCAATTGGTTCAACTTTCGGTTTGGCGAACCAGATGTAAATTTAACATCCGGTTTGCCCAAACCGGTCTGAACTGGCTGAATCCTACCCCTGACCTTATGACCTTATTCCCCACCCTCCCTTTAATCAGTTCCTCAATTTCCTTAATATGTTAGCTGTCCTGAACACAATCATTATCAGGGTACATACTGGATGTACTCTTTTGTATTTAAAAAGTACAATCAAAAGACGAAATAGAGGTAGATATAAGCATTTCACATTGACTCATCAGTACCTACATTACAATAACACGGTTAAAATCAGCCTCTGATATAAGATATATCAAAAGCATTAATTAATTAAGCCTAAAACATATGCAAGAAAGCAACCAATAGCTAGCCTTACTCCCACAGGAGGCGTAGATTGACATAAAGCCAAGCACTCACAAGTGGAAGGGGGGCTTCAAACGATTAATGGCAACCACCTCAGCAAACCGGATGAAACAAGACTTCTGGTGGCATAGTAGAACTATGTAGATAGTTCTACATAGTAGATCCACTAGGTGACCTGTAGATAGTAAGTGTCTCGCAATGGCCGAAGAATGCATTTTATGGCCATGATTTGCTGCTGCTATTGGATTACTCAAGGCTGGAACCATTTTGGAAGATGCTCCTTTATTCTGAAAGCCAAACATCTATCAGTTCTGCAGATGTAATTGTCTCCGCAATTACAAACAAATTGGTAAACACAATGGCGCTGATAGATTGTGCTTCCTTAATTAGGAGCAGTGGTAGCCTCTTGTATTTACTTATTATCGGTACAGTGGAGCCTCAGGTCACAAGTGTAATCCGTTCCCAGACTCCAGTCGTGATCCAATTTGGTTGTGTCCGGAAGCACGACCGACTGTACATGCGTGCAGTAAAGAAAAATGGCGCCGAAGGGGAAATTTCGTTCGCCACCCGATTTTTGAATTGTGACCTGGTTCAAAAATGGGGTGGATTTTTTGTTTACCACCCGATTTGGTTGCAAACAGGAGCGTTCATGACCCGAGGTTCCACTACAGTCCTCAACTTACAACCATGTTCTGACCATCTGAAATTACAACAGTTCTGAAAAAAAGTGACTTATGAGGATTTTTTGCATTTACCCATGGTCACATAATCAAGATGTGGGTGCATGTATTTATGACAATTGTAACGTCCCAAGGTTCTCTGATTGCTATTTGTGGCTTTCCCAGATGGCTCCTGACAAGCAAAGTTAATGGAAGAAGTCAGATTCACTTAATAACCCTCTGATTCACTTAACGATTGCAGTGATTTGCTTAACAACCGTGGCAAAAACATTTGTAAAACAGGGTGCAATTTATTTAATAACCACACTTGCTTAGCAATGGAAATTAAACTCTGGTCATAAGTTAGGACTACTATAAGTCAGTATTTGACTTATACTCGGCCTTTCTTCACTGGTAAATAAATGCTCGTGATATTTACATAGCTAAACGTAGGAGACATGTAGGAGAAAGACCCCCAACGATTACTCGCCAGTCCAACTTAATTAGATTTTCCAGTCTGGTGGAATTCTCACATTATCTCTTGGCAGAAGAAAAACAACATTGGGAATTTATATTCATAAAAAAAATGTGTGCAGGGAAACTTGGAATCGCTTGCTGTAACGTAAAATTATTTCAAGAGGCCTGTGAAGCGGTATATAAGGTTATTGCTATTTCATCAAAGTGTAGGAGCTGCCCTCAGGTGAGTAAAACTCATCGATTCTCTTTCTTCTTCCAATAATAAAAATGGAGCAGCTTCAAGTCCTTTTTGATCCCCCCCCTCTTACTCTGAAGCCAAATCTAAAGGGATCAAAGGGCCTAACCTCCAAACAATTCTCCTCCCCCTCCCCCCCCCACGAAATCATTCTGTTCCAGAAAGTTGCTTATTTTTCTTTTCTTTTTTTTTTAAAAAAAGATACATCCTTCTTTCATCTGTGACAGCTATAACAAAAGGAGGGGGGAAAAGACAGTGCCATCCAACTTAACACTAAAACATGAACACCATAGAAGCAATGTAATCAAAATTGAGGAGTGTGAATATCCACTTCACATTCATTACATCGAGATGGATTCCTCCTCTTTTTTTTTTAATGAATGAAACAGCTGTTGGGTCTAACCGTAGTTGACATCTCTTGTAGCTTTGTCTTGAACGTTGTGTTTCAATGGGGAGGCCAGAACAGTAGCTTTTAAAAGAATCAGCCTCCCAGAGATACCTCAGGCAATTTTTTTTCTCTCCCTCTTGAGAAAAGCATGTCTTCCCCGCCTTTTTTAAAAAAAATAAGTGTGGCTCAGCTGTTTGCCTTGCTATGAATTTATGGATGTTTTTTAACATACCTTTTTTTTTTTTTTTTTTGCAACTGCTCCTTGACAGTCATGAATCATATTATTGTTCTATTTGTACCCTGATTTTTTTTTCCACTTCCGAGTAATTCAGAGCCATTTGCAGATGGCTTCCTGGCAGCTTCCCATTAAGGAAACTTTGGACAGGTGTCCCATTTAGTTTGTGAACCATCCATTAAGGAATGATAGTCATCAGGGAAAGATGGTTGGGTGGGAGGAGCAAAGTTGTGGACAAGAAAGAATTCATCTATTGAAATACTTAGATTTATTAAAATTAGGGCCGCAGCCCAGGTCAAGGCTTTGAATGGATTGATGCCCATAGGTTTTAGGTTGCAATTCTAATCTCTGTGGTTGTGTCTTAGGTCTAAAGAGTGGGTCCTTTTGATCAGAGATCAAGCAGTAAGGCTTACTCTCCAAAGAGGTTGATACATTATGAGGAGTTTCTCCAAGAGGATGACGCAAATCTCCATACCTCCATTTTCAACGTTCTTTGACAGCTACAGAGCTCAACTACAGTTCTTCTCACTCCAGGCAGTAGAGACGACCACAAAGATTTTGGAATTTGTAATTCAAGAGGTATTAGAATTAATGGGAAGAGAAGTCATGAGGAAACCAACGAGGGAATGAGAAGGTTAAATAAATCTCAAGCCTTCCTCTGGTTTATCTGCCCTAGTCCTTCCTCCAGGAAGTGAATGTCTCTGCTCTTTGATGGAGTATGAGTCTTACAGTATTTGCAAAGAGGTAAAAACCTGCATTTGTGAGCCAGTAAAGGTAATTCTTGCCATTTAAAATAAAACACTTTAGTAGACACACACACGCCTAATGTGAAAGAGAAGAGGGAATAACTTCTAAGATGGCAAAAACCATTTGGAATTCTTTATAAATATTTGTGTAAAAACGTTTAATACGGTGTCTAATGAACAGCAGACTTTGTTGTCTTAAATCATTTTTAATATGCACTCCAGAAGTTGAGACGCTTATAGAACAGTTCCCCTTCAATCTATCAGTGGCCATTTTAGCAAGCGGAATACATGGCAAGTCCTTCTTAATTATCCCCCCCTCCCTTCTTGTTGGCCCTGCTGAAAATCTGTGGTTTCGGTGGTACCCTTGGGGAAGTCAGAGGATCACAAGTTGTCTATCAGCTGAGAATTGTCCTGCTCCGGCCTTGTCATTCCTAGTCTCTTTCTTAGTTTCTTTCTTCTTCTAATAGATGATTAGCAAAGTATCTCTGCTTTTGTTGAGCAGTGGTCATAGAGTTTCTGGGGATGCTGACGTCAGCCTGGTGTCTCTAATGGAAAGCAGGGAGCAACCCATATGCTAGCCCTGAACCAAATATATATATATAGTCCTTGACTTACAATCACAATTTCTGCTGCTGAATGAGACCTTGGTTAAGTGAATTTTGTTCTATTTTACGACCTGTCTTGTCACGTTTGTTAAGTGAATCACTGCAGTTGTCGAGTTAGTGACATGGTTGTAAAGTGAATCTGGCTTCCCCATTGTCTTTGCTTGTTGGAAAAGGTGATTGTGTGACGTGGGACACTGCAACCGTCAATAAATATGAACCATTTGCCAAATGACTGAATTTTGATCACATGACCATAGGGATGCCACAGCGGTCATAAGTGTGAAAAATAGTCACAAGTCCCTTTTTTCAGAGCTGTTGTAACTTTGAACAATCACTAAGTGAACTGTTGTAAGTCAAGGACTACCTGTATGCAGCCCGCCCCACTCCCTTGGCTATGAAAGATAATTTAAAGGAATGGAGAGCTTAGGGTCTGAAATATTTAGAAAGATAAGGCACTTTTTAATTCCTTCCTTCTCTTCTTCCTTATACTCTTCTTTTGACAGGAGTAGGAGGAACCAGACCATGTTCCCTTTCACAAGTGACCTTGCCATGAAGCTAGCAACCATTTCTCTCATGGCTGGACACAATTTGAATAGGTCTTCTACTTACCACTGAACTTACTTCCACTTTTTAGAAGGGGATTGAGGTCGAGTCATTGTTACCCATGACTGGACCTTCCTTCCATAATTATCTGAAGCATTATAGTCCCCATGTTTTTCAGTTGTGCCCTGACTTGGGGGTGGGCGTAGAATGTCCTCCTGAAATAAAGTGAGCAGATCAACCCCGCCAAGTTGGTAGTACTTGCAGGTTTCTTTCTCTGTCGTGGCATTTAAAAATATAGAAACAGTTTGGTGCAGTAGTTGAGAAACCAGGGAGTTCTAGTTCTGTGTTAGGCATGAAAGCCAGCTGGGTGACTTTGGGCAAGTCACTCTCTCTCTGCCCAAGTCACCTCACGGGGTTGTTATTGTGGGGAAAATAGAAGTAATATTACCTATGTTTGCCACCTTGAGTTATTTATAAAAATAGTAAAGCCAGGAGAGGATGCCTGGACTGGACTGGACTGGAATAGAGATGGATAGGATAGGATAGGATAGGATAGGATAGGATAGGATAGGATAGGATAGGATAGGATAGGATGAGAGAGAGATGGAGGGAGGGAGAGAGCTACCACTAGTGGCAAAGGAAAATCACATGGATAAATGCTACTATACTGTATGTCAGAGGTCCCCAACCCCCAGGCCATGGCAATCCATGGCTTGTTAGGAACTGGTCCACAAAACTACAGATGAGTGGTGGGCAAGTGAGCAAAAACAGAACCTTCCCCTCCCCTCCCCTTCCGGGTCCATGGAAAAATTGTCTTCCATGAAACCAGGCCCTAATGCCAAAAAGGTTGGGTTGACACCGCTGTATATCATATAGTGAAATGGAAGTATTGGATATAAAGAATTCTTATTTTGAAGCAAGGTTTGACCACTCAACATGTCTTCCTCAATCAAGCCAAATTCATGTCCTTTCTGGCCAGTGTGGCCCATAATTGAAGGACACCGGGTTTTAGAAAGCTGGTTTAGCGGCACTAGTCTGAGCTTGAAAGATGTTAAATTGGCTTCAATTGTTCAAGAGCAATTGACAATCCATCTCCCAAGTGCTTCTATATGCTGCAGAACGTAACAGTCTTTGATATTATCTGTGGTTGTTTGCTCACTTGGAAGAACAAAAATGACACATGTGGATTTCTTTCGGTGGGATCTGAAAGGGCAAATAAAAACATCTCTACACTTGCCTGCTTTCACCATATTGCAGCTGATTGTTCAAAATGATAGAAGGGTGGTTAAAAAAAAAAGAGAAAGAGGTCTCTGTTGATTTTTGTCAAGTATGCTGATCTGTACAAAATGGAGTTCACCACTCTTGTTTCCGGGGACCCCAAAGGAAGACGGTGTGAGACAGCAAGAAAAATGAGGGACTTTCAGGGGCAGCTGTGTTTTACTAACCCAGTCATAATGCCCCTAAAAATCCTTATTGTTCCTTGCAATGTTCAACTATGCTCTGCAGTCAAGAAAGATTTTCAAAGGTGAGTTTCCATGGGGCAACAGTTCGGTTTCCATCCGACGGTGTAAAGATCTTCCATTGCGGTCAAAGAAGAGTTGCAAACTCTTCCAATCTTGAGCAGCATTGAACAGAGGTTGACTTACTTGTGCTTTTTTGTGGTGTTGTTCATGACAGGCCCTTCCTCCCCGCAACACACTTCTGTTGAACAGAGAGATACAATATTTATTAAAGAGTGTCGCAAGTTTTCCCCTGCACTGAATGTAAATATGCACGCATACAGATCATGCTGTTCCCGTTTGTAGTAAGTGGCGCTAGGCAAAGTGCAGAAAAGAAGTAAGGCACAGTAAGCACAAGAAGTGAAGAACCATGCGATAAGGAAAAAGAAGAAGAAAGACATATTGCAACATCAAGTATTATACCAACATTATGGGTATATTGTAGATACAGAGCAGGCCAGATCTCTTAGGTAACTACCATATTGGGCTTGCTCAAACTTTGGCAGCCTTCTTAAGAGTACATTGTGGAGCTCTGAAATTTTTATACCATAGACCCAGAAGTTTGCCAAGTGCCCTGCTGAACAAATGTCTTTTCCTTGCACATGGGGTTTTGAGGCACATATGGTGTTCCCCAGAAGAGGTTAGCCAGTGTCAGAGACAGCCCCACGGAGTTCTTTGACCTGATTCCATCAAGTCCAACATACACACCAGAAGGCCTTTTCTGCCTGAGAGCTACTGTACAACAGTTTATATCTCAGCTGGTTTCATTTTTATGAGCTTGGAGCTGAGGTATGTTTCCCTGAACAAGGTTGTGCAAATATTCTCTGCCAAGACTATTAAGATCGTGCCAAGAAAAGCTGCATTTTTCTCTCTCTCCCTCCCACCCTCCCTCTCTCTCTCGCTTAGGAAAAGACTGAAAAATTTTGCATATGCACTTCTGATTTAAAAGAAAAACAATTATTTTTGCTTGCTAGTCTTAAGGCAGGACAACATGAAGTAGTCAAGTCTTTCCCCTAACCGCTAAGAATCACACCCAGCTTCCTCTCGCATCACTGTCTGCATATTTCCAAACAGCCTTGCTGCAGAAAGTGCTTAAAACCTGATTGCTAAAATTTCAAATACTGTATCCTTTCTTGCATTTTTCTGATGGGCTGCTGCAACTCAGAAGATACTTCTTATGAAGTATTGGGAACATCCTAGATCTATTTCTAAATTCCTTTAGTCTGCAAAGGGATGGTAACATTTGTGTTTGAAGAGGTGAATTTTCCTATCCTAGATTTCTTCTGGCAACTAATCTATTTTATCCTTTTCTTTTTTGCTTTTTTGGTCTGTAGGGCTCTGCTTCCAAGAAGCATTTCTTGAGTGACAACTATACAGAACATTGCAACTTGTGTCCCTGCTGCAAAGTTTCAATTGTGCAATTTTATACTAAATTTCTCAACTGCTTTCAACACTTGGTGCTATTCCCAATCTGGTACAAAGAATGGGGAATTTCTCAGGTAGATTTTTTTCACATTTTTTTCCACTGGTTAAAAAAAAAAGGTTGTAAAGTGGGCACAATTCACTTAACAACCACCTTGCTTATCGATGGAAATTCTCTTCCCATAAGGCAGGGACTAGCTGTATTAGGTGGATGAGGTTGGAAGATTTGACACCTTTCGATTAGCTGGAAATGATCTTCTTTAACCTTGAAGCCTCCTAGATGACATCAACTATAGTCTACCTCATCTCTGACTCGCAATTGGGAATGGTGAGACTTGTAGTCCATTTGGAAGGCACCAACTGGGACAAGGTTGCCTAGACAGATGAATTCACCCTGAAGAGCTTTACAGAAGCTGGTCTCTAACCCAGTATGAATGGGGGTACCTTCAATAACTATCTCCATCTTCATCAACACCTTAAAACAGGTAAGCAGAAAAGCAGCTGTTCAACTGTTGACTAAAGGAAAAGATGCCCCCAAAAGACCATTTGGCCTCCTTATGCCCACCTAGCCAATTGGTTAGGCTATTCCTGTGAAGTTCCAGACCCTGGATCAATTGCCTATTTTAAGGAAGGACATATTGGTACAACTAATTTTTTATTTTATTTTACACGAGGAGCGCAATGGCTCAGGGGTTAAGACGCTGGACTTGCTGGCTGTAAAGTCAGCAGCCCAGGTTTGAGACCCGAGCGCCACACGGAGGAGTGAGCTTCTGTTACTTGCCCCTGCCCTCCTAGCATTTTGAAAGCATACACATGCCAGTAAATAGGTACCACTTCGGTGGGAAGGTAACAGTATTTCGTGAGCCTTGGCATATAGCCATGGTGGTCATGTGACCATTGTCTTTGGACAATGTTGGCTCCCTCTGCTAAGAAATGGAGATGAGCACCCCTCCTTAGAGTTGGACATGACTGGTCCGGCAAAGCCTTTACCTTTCTTGAAGGGTATATGCTTTTCCAAATTATATCAAAGTAATTGCTGCTGGCTATTCTAATGTTCAAAATGCCGTATTGTATACCAAATGCTTTGAAAATAAACGGAACTTACAATAAATGCTTGGGATTCCTAAGTTCACTGTGTTTGCCCTCTATTACTGTTCTCCAGGAAGCTCACTGAAGCCAGTAAGAAATCATTTCATTTTGCCCCTATAAAGCATGCTAATTTCTGAGCAGTGAGAATCAAAGCTAAACCAAGATTTGGATCCAAGCTTCCAGGTGAAATCTAGCAACATATGAGGAATAAAAAGGGGTGGGTGGGTATTTCAGTGTTTCTTCTTTCTTTCTGACTAGATGTGCTGTAAAGGGCGGAATAGAGAAAGGAAAAGATATTTGGATATTAATGACAGTTGCTTATTCTCTGGACAGTATCCAGTCCTCTGAAAAGATTTGGTGAAGATTAAGTAAAATAAAATTGGTTGTTTCCAAGTTGTTCAGTCTTGGATGTTATTTACTAATTGCTTTCTTCTTGGATACATACGAAATATTACGTGTCATGACAAGGAGAGTAATCACACCTAGCCCCAATGATGTCTTCAGGTAATCAATATTTTGGTAAGCCAAGATAAAGGCATTGGTGGGGTTTTGTGTTTCTTTTGAGGGAGAAGTTTTGTGTGTGTGTTGCAATTTTGGTGGGGATCCACTGAGCCGAGTATGACTACAAGGTTTCTAAAAAATGGATGGAAGGGAAGCTGTAACCCTGCTATATTCAGACATACCCCAAGAGATGGAATTGTAATAAATTCATAGTAGAAAGTAACTGATGCAACGTATAATTAAGTTTATATTTTTCAGTAAAAAGGCTTCTTGTACCAATATGTATATAAAGTTTTAGACAGCTGTTTCAATAGAGAATGACAATGTTTCATTGTAATCTGTTTATAATCTAGAACTGTAACCAATGTATTCCTCATTAATAGCATCAGGTTTTCAAGATTCCATATATCTTGTGGAAGGCTGGTTTAGAGGTTTTAAAGAGTGGAGGTACAAATGAGGATAAGATCCTGGTCAATACTTGTAAAGAAAGAAAAGTCTTTCAAGTTAACTTCATTTCCTGATAATGTTCACCCTTGGCGACATAGTTTGCTAGTGGTGCCTTTCGGGACTTATTTAATTTTTAAAAAAAAATTCCAGTCATGTCAGTAACCTTAAATGTCCTGCTTGGTCTCTCATCCTATGACTAACAGGTTAGCTTTTCAAGATCTGCCCTGGCTGGTTGGATCTCAAATTTATAAACAATCTAATTTTAAGTATGACTGACTCTCAATAAGTGTGTGGGCCTCTGATTGATTGAACAATTCCCCCCCCCCCCCAAAAAAAGAAAACCACCTCTGGTTAAACAGATATCTGGTTGAGAACTTCCCGCAGATATTTAGTAGAACCAGACATTTGGAAGCAAGTTGTTGGATCTTACGGGCTTTCCAAATGAGCTCTGTCCCAAGAAAATTACAATCTGAATTTTGACAAGGAAGGAATGAGCAGTGAATTAAAGCAAAATGGAAGCATAAGCAGGGTGGAGGAAAACACCTCAAAAATGTCTATTTGTACCTTTAGTTATTTTTGTCCACCAGAAAATCTCTGGAGTTTCATAGCTGTTAGCCCATGCAGACTCGTATAAGTTTGCGATCCTCAACAGTTGCGAATGCTTCTAGAGCAGAGTCTTCAAGGCAATGTTTCCTTTATTCTCAGCAGCTAAGGGGCCATGTCAAGTTGCAGTCACTCAGTCGTTCTGGAGTGACAGCTAAGCCTAGACAAATAAAATCTGCATCTTCAAATTTGGGGGTGCCCCTCCCAACCGAGCCACGTCATCATCTCTTTAACACGTTGCCTCTTTAAGCAAATGTTCCCACTAGAGTTTTTTTTTCCCCCCACCTATGGTCTGGAAAATGTGTCCTATTGGTACAGAGGTGAGAAGGAAGGGTCAGTCTGTTTTTGTTGGCACAGCCTGTGGATGTGATTAGCTTTATCTGTGTTTAAGTTGTGTTGAACACAGCAGAGGGAGGATTAGCTCACTGTGCATCAGGCTGCAGACCAGAAAGCCATTACTCTCACGTATTTTTAGCATTCCAAACAGGAAAAGGCCTGCCGTGACTATGGATGTTTGGGGATGCTTTCCTTTCTGCCCTTTGCTTTCTCTTTGTCGTATCATATTTATCCTCTCGTTGCAAGGCACCGTAAAGCCAGTGATGACCCTTTGTCTGGAAAAGGAAATGATCGCTTGTTGTTCCTTATGTGGGAATAATTTTCTTCAGCTTCCTTTGGATCATAAATCATGGGTGGCTGTTAAGACGAGGAGGAATGCCAACGGCCTCCCCTCCACAGCTAGACAGCACAGTTCCTCTTGGAAAGCAGCATAATCTCTGGTGTCAATTGCAAGGGGGGGGGATATCTTATTTTTCCCCACACCTGGATGTTTTAAGTGCTTTGGGAGGGGGCGATTGTATTTTGCTGTACCGATTTTTCTCCCAGTGCATTAAATGAGTTCTCTACTGTGTTTTTCTTTACCTGGCCCACTTAATTTAATTGCTTAGTTGAGAGGTCAGAGTTTTCTGACTTTTTTGGGGGGGTGGGGCTGATGGACCCACCTGGAATATTAAGAGTGCATTTTGGACTGTCCCTCAAAATGGCCCTTGTGGAGGGACTGGCCAGGCACCAAACATCTATTCTATTACAAAACATTTTATTGTACATCGCCCAGAGTTCCTCTGGAAGGAGGATGGGAGATTCAAAAATGTGATAGATAATAGATAGATGATAGGAGATAGACAGACAGGAGAGAGAGAGAGAGAGAGAGATGGATGGGTGGTGGAAGGACGGACGGATAGGATAGATTGATTGATCGATAGATGGTTGATAGATGGTTGATAGATAGACAGACAGACAGACAGACAAATGATAGATGCTAGACAAATGATAGGTGACAGACAGACAGACAGTCTATTTACCAGATAGCAAAGTGAGAAAAGCTTTTCCTTCACCACCTCTAGACCAGGGGTCTTCAAACTTGACAGCTTTAAGATTTGTGGACTTCAACTCCCAGAATTCCTCCTCCAGTCATGTTAGCTCAGGAATTCTGGGAGTTGAGATCCACAAATCTTAAACTTGCCAAGTTTGAAAATCCTCGCCCTTAGACTCCTGAGAGGCTCTTTACCATGTTAATGAACCATGGTTTAAATCGGGGTCTCCAAACTTGGCAACTTTAAGATTTGTGGATTTCAACCCTCAGAATTCCCTAGCCACCATGGCTGGCTGAGGAATTCTAGGAGTTGAAGTCTACAAGTCTTAAAGTTGACAAGATTGGTCACCCCTGGTTTAGAGTTTCTAGACAGGTGGGCACATTCTCTAAGCTGTCTCTAGACTGCAGTAGTTTTATAGCATGTAGCACCCCCTTTTTTATCACTCCAACTGTTCAATAGGAGCGAGCACCTGCTGGGTATCAAGACAAGAGTTGATAGGCCTCTGGTATCCACCATCTTACCCTGAGAACATTTTCCTTCAGACTTTTGTGTATCTGCCAGCCTTCTTCTCCAAGATTGAAGGTTATTCTGGATCAGTATCAAGCAAAGGTCTGGAGGCAGATTCTTTACACAAGTAGACACTTCATACTGAATACGAGTTGCCAGTCCTCAACAATACAACCAAGTCTGATCAGAGGCTGGGTTGAGCTACATATTACTGCAGGCCTGAAAGAACCTTATTCACAGGTTAGTCGTTTCAGGTAAGTATTTTTCCTTGCAGTGATTTCACTGGTAGTAGAACAGGAAGTGGCAAAAATGTTGCACGTTCCATACATTTCCAATGCAATGCTTGTGTAAAGCTACCAACTGATTAGAGAGCATTCAGCAGATTAATCATCAACTTGTTGACCGATTGATCAATTAATTCATTGGTTGGGTGTTAATCTGTTATAGCAGAACATCAATAAATTTGCCATTCAGAAACAATCAAGGAGATCTAGGATAGAATTCAATTGAGAGAAATCCATTTCCTGTTAGGTGTTTTCTCTCATTTTCTTTTGCTTTCCTCTTTAAATTTAATAAATATTAATTAAATATTTTATATCCTCTTTGCTATACTGCAAGGAAACTGAACTGAAGCAGCCATTCCCCAAGCAACTTCTGTAATTTTCACATCTGCTGAAAGTTTAAATTAAATGTTAATTGATTTATTAAAGTAAAGCTTTAATTTACTAATTGATGCTTAACTTTTTTTAAAAAAAATGGATTTATTGCTTCATTATTCATTAAAATATTCTTATGATTTTTTTTTTTAACTGGAGGCAGCCATCCTAACTCACGTTCTCAGGGAGTTGCTATAAGGAAAAGTTGGAGGCTCCTGTCCTGTCAATATGTTTCCTCCTATTAATGTAAAAAGCAGCCGCTGCTGTTAATTTGACAATTTATTCACAAGAAATCACTAGACCAGAGCAGAACATTGCCTTTTGGGTGGTAATTTATGTATTTATTAAAAGAGTTTAGATTGTCACCCATCTACCAGAAGGAACTTGGGAAGAGGGGAATAACATAAAATCACAATACAATGCAGCAACCATTTAAAGAAATAAACAATGTTGAGGTCCCCACCAATCACCCCATATCAGCTATATCAACATGCTGACCTCGGTACTGGGGGTGTTGCGGGGGGGGATCCAGGTCTTTATTGCTTTAACAGATGGACAAATGACTAGAATATGTCCAAGGTTTAATATTTCTACTATAATTCATCCCTCTATTAACTAGTGGGATGAATTATAGTAGAAATATTAAACCTTGGATATAACCACACCTCTGAAGTATGTATGTTTAGGATTGGTATGAACGATAGCAAATGGTGGATGTGTGCATGCTTGTGCTTTTGAAATCCCTGTCTTGTGTAGAACTAGTTGAAACCTATCCCCTTGGCGATAAGAAAGTTGCAGCCTGTAATAAATCATAATTTGCAACAGGCGGCTTTTAATATTAAGCAGCACATTGTATAAGCTTGTCTATAAATTGCACACAGCTTTTGCTCATCGTTGTTGATTTAATAGTGCGGGGTGTGTGTCGTAAATGTTTAGAGCATCATGTGAAATGAGGGAGTGTATGAATCTGTGGGCAGATATTTCTAAAGCTGAGTACTGATTTAATCATTTCTGATTTTTTTCTCTTTCTGTTCATGGTGAAAAATAAAAGCAAGCGATCTGAGTGCTGAAATACTTGCATTAGACTCATCCATCACCTGCTCCCAATCTGAAAACCTCCACCCTCACATATTGAGACTATAATTTCCTTAATTTAATTTAACAATTCCTGGACATTCAAGTTCTAAAACCTCTGGAGGGCATCAAGCTACGAGAAATTGGTTTAAGGCAGGGGTCGTAACCCCCAAGCTGCAGGCAGATATTGGTTTGTGGCCTGTTAGGAACCAGACCACACCAAACAGCAGGCGAGCAAGCAAAGCTTCATCTGCGCATGCCGCTTGTGCTCGCGCATGAAGCTCCCCTCACATGAGTGGCAGCTGCTTGCCCTCATGCACACTCGCCTGACACTCACAGGGAACTATATTCCCTCTCCCACCGCCCCCGCTGGGCCATCTAGCCAGAAAGGGTGAGGACCGCTGTCCTAGAGCCTAACTTCACAAACAGGGACTCATATTCAATTTTGCGTGGAACAATGACACTGAAACCCACAAAAGATCTCCATACACTCTCCACCATTGTGCTGTGTTCAATCCAAGTGAACGTATTTCCAAGAGAGAAACCTCTTTCAAAGTGCCCATCCAGATCTTGATAATGCATGTCAAGTCAGCCCCCACATCCATGAAAACTTGGATGAAATAATGTGATGGAATATCCACCAGATCTGAGGAACATGAAAGAGGAAGCAAGGTATTATGGGAGGAAACTGAATTGTCACAGAAAAAATATCCTTATTTTAGAAGATTTGTGAGAAAGAGACATAGAGTAACTCTAAATTATGCTAGATATAGGTTGATCTGGAAAATAGCTTTAACAGGCTTTCAAGATTCTGTTACCATAAATGGTTTTTCTCCACCAAAAAAATTGAATTGTTCACATTCCTGAGTTTTCTAGTCTTATTGCAGGCTTACCTGACATTGAACAGCAACAACTGAATACAAGATCTCTGAGAATTTGAGGATCAGACATTGGAGTTGAGCCCAGAAGGCATAATCTATACTAGATTCCAAATACAGGTAGTTGATTTATCACCATAATAGAGCCCCAAATTTCCATTGCTAAGCAAGACAGTCATTAAGTGAGTTTTCCCCCATTTATGACCTTGTTGCCACAGTTGTCAAGTAGATCACTGCAGTTGTTAAGTTAATAACACAGTTGTGGAAGTGAATGTCACTTCCTCTGATTTTGCTTGTCAGATGGTCATAGAAGGTGATCACATGACCCTAGGACACTGCAACTGTCATAAATATGAGAGTTGCTAAGCGTTTGAATTCTGATTACATGAATGCTGCAACAGTTATGTGAAAAATGGTCATAAGTCACCTTTCCAGTGCCATTGTAACTTCAAACACTCACTAAATGAACTGCTGTAAGTCGAGAACTACCAGTATACTTTCCCCGAGATCAGCCTTCTCCCGCTATCCCTTCATCCTTTCTTCTGCTCTTCACCCCAGAGATGTCACACTGCCCTTTCCTGGAACTGAACCCACCCTGCTATTTATGCCGCTAGCTCCAACATCCAGGTATCCCCAACTACTTCCAGACTAGATGACTTGTCAGAACCTTAAGTCTCCTTCTGTTGTGTCTGTTTGTGTACATAGAAGACTTCAGGCCTAAACAAGCCAGCTGTCCCCACCACTAGACACCCTTCATACCCAGACTGCTACGTCCAATCCTGTGACTGCTTTCAACATGACTAATCAGGGCATGAAAACAACCCAGTCTAACCCAATTACAGCCTGGTGTTATCTGAGAAGGTAAGAAGGATATGTTGGCCTTCAGTCTCACACCCAGAGGGAAAATAAACAAATTTCTGATCAGTTGTCCCCAGTCCAAGACAGCCATCCATTACAACCTTTCAAAACTGGAAAACAGATCTCAGGCCTAACTGTCACACGTTTGGCCGACACTCAAACACTCATTGCGAAGGCACAAAGAGCAGTGGGAGCAGACAGCTTTCTTGTGATCCCAGTGGCACAACCCAGTCACTACAGCACAGCAGCACACCAAAACCTTGCATACTCAGGAACCCATAACTAATACCACTGAATTGACCAGAGAAGCAACTGCGGCTGTTCACAAAGAGACGCTCACCAACACTGCTGCCACTCTACAATCTTAATGTCAAGTAGGTGATTGGTGGCACATTTGAATAAACATATTAGCCTCCGGAAGCACCAGTCATTATGATCTAAACAAAATTTTCAAATCCAACAATCCCCAAAGCATTAGAAGATCTTCAGCCCCATTCACAGCTGTTCCTTCTGTCTACCAACTCTAGAACTCCTAACAGGCCTACTTGTTTTTTTCACATACGTCTAAAATGTATCACCGGAAACACTGGAAGTTCTAAGAACTTTCCACTGACCATCAACCTTCCATTATTTTATTTAAAGAAAAGGAGGTAATGGAGAGGGAGGGAGAACGCAGCGAACTATTCATCCATTATATCAAGAAAGGAAAGCATTTATTTGTTTGTTTATTTATTTAATCAGTCGATGGATCAATCAATCTCAGATCCCATTGGTGCTTTTTTCCAGAGGCAACTGGACTTTCTGGTTTTTCTTTGAAGACATTTCACTTCTCATCCACAAAGCTTCTTGGATGAGAAGAAAAATGTCTTCAAAGAAAAACCAGAAAGTCCAGTTGCCTCTGAAAAAAAGTACCATTGGGACTACCATGACCCAGAGAACTGACAGTCTCCATAGGAATCACCCCATCTCCAAGGGGATTCATGGCCTGAAGGGCTTAACAACAGTACAATGTTGATTTGAACTGCCCTTCCCTGCTGTGTATACAAAGGCCAATGACTTCTTCAGGCGCTTGATCCTCAACGGACGGACGCAGTGAAAATATTATTTACCCAGGAGTGGAAAATGTTCCCCATGATACATGATGTTTAATTAATCCAATGACTTGACAGGAAATATTAAAATTTCACAGAAATAGCTACTTTTTCAATGAGGCTTTTTATGAAAAAGCAGGCAATCCCATAAGAGAAAGTTATGAGCAGTTTTAACGCTTAATCTCCTTGTGGGAAAAGGATGAAATCCCAGCTGCTTGATGGTGTTATTGAAACTTGCCCTTCCCTTTTTCAAATCAAAATGGAGCCCTGACTGACCCAGAAAGCAAATTGGCTAAACTTGAGTTTACTGTCTGAAAAGATTGAAGTGGCGGTTTTGAGGAGTGGGTGAAGGCGGTGAAAAAACAGGAATACTTGAGACTATTTGTTTAGTGACCATTCGAAGATACAACAGCACTGAAAAAAGTGATCTCTGATCAATCCCCATGCTTATGTCCACTGCAGTATCCCCACAGTCACATGATCAAAATTTGGGTTCTTGACTCAGCATGTATTTACAACAGATGCAGAATCCTGGGGAGGAAGCCAACCTTCCCACTTGGCTTCTAACAAAGCAAGTCCATGGTTAAAGTTGAATTCACTTAACAACTGTATGATTTGCTTAACAATTGCAGTGATTCACTTAACAACTAGGGCAAAAGAGGTCATAAAATCAGGCATGGCTCATTTAAGCATTGGTTAGCAACAGAAATTCCAGTACCAATTCCGTTGATTGTAATCTGAGGTCTACTTGTATATCCACAGGCATCCACCAAGTTGTAGTGTCAGAAGAGTCCAGGGCCATATGACTGAAGATCTGTCCCCTTTGATAATGTAATATACATAAAAAACAGACAGAACTTCTACTATACAGTTGAAACCACCATCTTGATTTTTTTTACCCTATCAATGATAGCAGGGTTCCAAGATCTCAGGGGTTGCCTCAAAGAAGAGGGAGTTAACCTATTCTCCAAAGCACCTGAGGGCAGGACAAGAAGCAATGGATGGAAACTGGATCAAGGAGAGAAGCAACCTAGAACTAAGGAGGAATTTTCTGACAGCTAGAACAATTATTCAGTGAAAAACTTGCCTCCAGACGTTGTAAATGCTCCAACACTGGAAGTTTTTAAGAAGAGATTGGATAACCGTTTGTCTGAAATGGTGTAGGGTTTCCTGCCTAAGCAGCGGGTTGGACTAGAAGACCTCCAAGGTCACTTCAGCTCTGTTACTCTGTTAATCCCTTTAAATTGTCTAGGAAGAAAGTTTTTTAAAAAATAATTGGCTAATCAACTAATACTTCTCCTCCAGTTGCTATGATGTTTTAACAATGCCTAGAAATGAAACATGGGCAGCTGAAGGTTTTCTTCTTGTCACTTGTGAACATTATGGATGACAATTTGTCTTATCGTTACTTAACTGTAATTTGGCTTCCATTTGTAAAGAACATTTCACCCATTTAGTATTAAGATGTGCTTGTAAGGTTAGAGTGTGGGCATGGAGATGGGATGAAGAACCAAGGATTAAGTTCGGCGGGATTGGAAACTTCTTTTCAAAAAGCAACCCACCATATTCAAATTCTGTCATATGAGAGGCACACTTTTAAAGCACTTTTACGGAAGGAGCCTGTGTAGAAATGCAAATAACGAGAGAAGGGTTGCTGTGAGAGCAGAGAGATCTCAAGCTCTAAATTATGGTGATTCCCTGGACTGTCTCCAGCCATGCCTTTGCCTTCCCAGATCTGTTATACTTTAGGAATGTGTGACACGCAGTTACAATGGGAGGATATTGTTTCCTGCTTGCTAACAATCCCTAAATATATACGGAGGTGCTGACAATCAATCTCCATGATATATGCTCATTTGTCACTGAACTAAAGTCCTTGTCTTACAAATATGACATTCTGAAGGCCACCAAGGATGCCTGGTTACTGAAAACAGACCCTAATGTTTGAGTGTGAACTCATGCCCAAAAAGGCCTGCCTTTTTTCCTATAGCCCTCACTCTGAGAATCTCTTGCGATGCCCCCAAAGTGGCATTTCGCACCAGCTCAGTTTGCCTTCTTTTCCATGGGCGATTGCCAGTGGGTGGCTGTACACTTTAAAATGTATTCGGTTAAACAGCGCTAGAAATATGAAAGTGAGGCAGCTCATCTGCAGCAAGCAAGAAGCAAAGGGTGGGTAGGAATTTGAGAATTACAAAGATAAGCCTCTCCCAAAATGGCTGCCCAGAGAGGAAGCCACTAGGCACAAAATGGTTGCTATATTGGATCAAGCTCCTCGAAAACGAAAAGAATAACAGAACCAAATAACAGAATTGGAAGGGAGCTTGAAGGTCTTCTAGTCCAACCCACTGCTCAGGCAGGAAACCCTATACCATTCCAGACAAATCATTGTTCAATCTCTTCTTAACAACTCTTCTTAAAAACTTTTTTTAAAAAGAAATGGATCAAAAGGCAAACGGTTGTGGGTTTTTTCCATTCCTATTCCCACCCCATTCCAAGGGGTTCATCCCAAATTGTCTATAGAATAACAGAGTTGGAAGGGACCTTGGAGGTCTTCTAGTCCAACCCCCTGCTCTGCACCATTTCAGTCCAATCTCTTCTTAAAAATATCCAGTGTTGGAGCATTTACAACCTCTGGAGGCAAATTGTTCTACTGATTAATTATTCTATCTGTCAGGAAATTTCTCCTTAGTTCTAAGTTGCTTCTCTCCTTGATTAGTTTCTACCATTGCTTCTTGTCCTACCCTCAGGTGCTTTGGAGAATAGCTTGACTCCTTCTTCTTTGTGGAAACCCCTGAGTTATTGGCACACTGCTATCATGTCTCCCTTAGTCCTTCTTTTCATCAGACTAGACATATCCAGTTCCTGCAACCATTCTTTATATGTTTTAGTCTCCAGTGCCCTAATCATCTTTGTTGCTCTTCTTTCTTTGCACTCTTTCTCTAGGTTCTTCCTAGTATTCCTCTGTTGATCCCTACCTTTTTCTAAGCAGGTAAGCATCCCAAACCAAGCAAAACGAACCCCTTTAACCTATCCTTTTCATTTTTCTAAGAACGCCTTTGGAGCCCAATGCATTCTGGTTAATAAAAATGATTTCATAGGGGTGGGTTTTGCTTTGTAGCATTTTAACTTGCCAATGAATATTGTTTTAATCAAAAGCACTTTAAAACATGAAATGAAGTGGGACAGAGGATGATGAGAAGAACTTGCAAACACATGTTTGCTTACAGGCACCCTGTGGCCTATTTATTGTCTTTTTTTAATACAAAAGCGTGGTATTATTTATTTGAAATTTAATAGGCTGCACCCTATGAATTTTTTTTACAAAACCATCCCATTCTGCAGAAATAGACATACAGTCAGTATTTATTGATTGCAACCTGGGGTGAAGGTTACCTAAGCTTTTAGAAAAACAAGGGAAAGTGTGGCATTAATCCTGTAGAAGCCCTCAGACTGAGCTGACATCCTATTCAAGCCAGCAAAGTATGTTCTGGATTGTAGAGAAGCCACAGAAACTCCTGTTCAGGGTACATCTCAACTAGGACTGTCATAGCCATCCAGTCTTTGTGAGTTTTCCTATATTAACATTCATCTGTTCTTCTTACGTTCCTGTGTTGACCAAAGATTCGTTATCCATCAAATTTCACTTTCCCCTAAAAATTGTGATGCAATTCTTGGCAACTGAAAGACATCAACATGCTCTACACAGTCCAAATATATATTGGAAGGGATTTTTTTTTTACAAAAATAAATAACAGAGAAACAGAGTTGGAAGGGAACCTGGAGGTCTTCTAGCCCAACCCCTTGTTCTGGCAGGAAACCCTATACCATTTAAGGCAAATGGTTGTCCAATCTCTTCTTAAAAGCTTCCAGTGTTGGAACACTCCCAAGTTCTGGAAGCAAGTTTTTCCACTGATTAATTGTTCTGTCTGGAAATTTCTCCTTAGTTCTAAGTTGCTTCTCTCCTTGATTAGATTCCATCCATTGCTTCTTGTCCTGCCCTCAGGTGCTTTGGAGAATAGGTTGACAACCCCTCACCCTCGTCATCAGGGATATTTTGGGGAGAATTTTTAAAAGTCTCATAAGACAGTCAGGAGTAGGAACCTCTGAAGGACATATAGTTCTCAAATGAACAGATTTATTCATTCCTAAGGTGAATTTCCTCATGAGTTTGCCACGTCTCTGATTCTTTGTGGAGAATTTCCCTCTATCTTTTCTCAGGGCTTTCAAGTAAAACAAAAGCATTTTGATAACAAGCACTGAGGCATCTCTGACTTGAATTTTGACATTTGGGAAAGCTCAGCTATCTCGCACAATAATGTACTCAGCCAGGCGATAACATTTCAGTCTGAAGGAAATTGCCAATGCTGGGACCGGCCCACTTGTGTGCTGTGGTATTTCTTTCAGATGTATCATTTTTTTTAATCTGCGGAGGGAGAAAAGGAATGTGAAAAAGAAAAAAAATGTGACTTTTATAAAGAAAAGCAAACACAATCTTGTAGTAGATCAATCTGGCAAGGAAAGGCTAGTAAAAAAGGATGACGGTCATAATGACGATGATATCATAAAAGTGGAGAGAGAAACCACCCACCCACCCAAAAAAACCCAGCTTATCCGACTTCAGTGAAACACTGTGACTCGAAGCATTTTTTTCCTTCACCATCCAATAACATCTCAAAGGCCCTTTTCTCTACAGCATTTAGCTGCTGCATATGTCCAAAAACTAATTTTTCTATTGTTTTTCTTTTTTAATGGGCTAGTAATGTAGCTACAGCAAATGGAAATGCCAGTAGCATCACTTGCCATCTTAGCCAGCTCCTGAGATGCACCACGCTGTATTAAAGTTTTCTTTGAGACGAAGGACCACATAAGTATCACCACCTCTGATTTCAGCAAAGTAACAGGGAGGGTGTGAGAATTATTCATAGGGACCCAAGAGGGTTGTTATAGTTAGATATTTATAGCAAAGGTAGCAACCTGATCAAGCCGATGCAGCACCTTCTAGCTACAGGTAGTCCAAAATCAGGGATACAACTTGGAAGTTGGGAGTTTCCGATTCTGGACATGGTGTAAGAGTACAGGTTGACCCCATAGACCTGACGGTGGGATAGAGCACACTTTTTAAATCGAGTTTTAGGACACAGAGTATACATAGACTTGGCAGGAACCCAGTGTTACCTACTGATGGAGAAGAGGGGGCTCAAATTTCTAGCCTTTTTAAGCGCAGTTGACTGAAATTGCTATCTTAGAAGGTAAAGGGTGAACTGTCCCTAGCAGAGGACACTGCCTCAAAAATTGTCAAGCAAGTCAAGGTTAGGTGGGTCTTGACTAACAACCACAACTGAACCCAACATTTCCATTGCTAAGCCAGACAGTTGTTATGTGAGTTTTGCCTCATTTTATGCCCTTTCTTGCCACTGTTGTTAAGTGAATCACTGTGGTTGTTAAGTTAGTAACATGGTTGTTAACTGAATCTGGCTTCTTCCCCATTGACTTTGCATGTCGGAAGGATGCAAAAGTTGATCACATGACCCCAGGACACTGCAGCCATCATAAGTACATGCCAGTTGCCAAGCCTCCGAATTTTGATCACATGACCATGGGGATGCTGCAATGGTGGTGTGAAAAATGGTCATAAGTCAGTTCCATTGTAATTTCAAACCGTCACTAAACAAATGGCTGTTAGTCGAGAACTACCTGCATCCCTGCTCTCATCCCTGTCTGGGGCCTTCCCAAATAGGTCCTTGCAGATATGTTGGATCACAGCACCCATCATTCAGCATGCACTGAATGCCAAAGGAATAAACCTGGAGTCCAGATGCATAGGATCAGTCTGGAAATGTATTGAAGATCTGATTTAACAGCATTCATCACAGAGCTAGTGTTGTTAACGACAAGAGCCATTGAAAAATAATGCTGCATCCAGCTCTGAATTCAAGAATATCCAGGTTTCTTCATATATTGTAACCAGATCAATTGATAGAATTCCTTTCTTCATTAGTGAATTAATTAGCACTGCATGAATATTTTTGACACATTGTTAGTAGTTAAGCAATGTTGAATATTTACAATTCATTATTTTTTTGGTATTGCCTAATGCTATGTGTTCTGAAATATTTATGTCCTGCTCTGTTTTGTCTTGGCTGACTTGACTTTAATAAATCTACTGAAAGTTCTTCATTGCTTAATTCATCATGAGTTGAACTCAGAGATGTATGAATCAGTATTCCAGAACTGAAGTAAACTTTAAAACAAAAAATAAACTGGTGTATTTAATTACACTTAGTTGTACTTTATCCTGTTTAAGTTGCGATTTTACAGGCTGAGGCTGTGGGTATATTGGTTGATCAATACATTTGATCTGCTGTTTTGTTTTTTATTTTATTTATACAGGGCTACAAGTGCTTGTGGGGCATGGCATGATAAAATATATTAAATAAACAAATGATTTTTTTTTAAGTTGAACTTGCTGAAACTGCACATTTTTCTCTTCCTCAAAAAACAGGCCCTGGAATTCTATCAATTTTTTTTAAAGTCCTTGGGAAATGGAAGCATTGCAAAGATCAACTTTATCTCTGAAACTGGGCAGACAAGCCAATATTTCTAGTCAGCGTGCTGAGCCAGGACCCCTCCTTGTGTATATTTTGGCTATCCAGCCAAGGCCCCATGGCTTTATTAAGTCCAGTGGGAATCCATCTCTTACACACATGTACTGGCCATCTGAGAAGCTGGATCGTGCCCATTCTACTTCATTCCCAAAGCCATTTGAAATTTCCTGAGGAAATAAGAACACAGTTGTCAAATTTGTGGTGTCACAAGGAGGGAATTAGCAGTATTGGAGGACAGACTCTCTCTCTCTCTCTCTCTCTTTATATATATATAAAGATATATATGCATATGCCTTGGCATGGGAAATATTATTCACTCCATCGAACGGTGTCAGATTTGGGCAGCTTTTCCTCTTACCGACTAGGAAGAAGGGGGAGGAGAAGAGGGAAGAGAAAGTCCATTCTGAATCAAAGTAAATGTGTGTGTGAGAGAGAGGGGGGAGGGGGGAGAGAGAGAGATGCATTTTTGCTCACTTTCAGGAAGGCAAATGGGCCAACACTTCAGCTTCTATAACTTTGGCCAATCCTTGAGAGTTGTAACTTTTCTCCAAGTGAGAAATGGTGGTGTAAATGGCCATCTCCACTACTGTTGGAAGCACAAAGCAGCTCTGTGTTGCTTTTAGGACTGAGTGTCGACTTCAAAATTTTGGTCTTATCCTTGGCTTTTGAAACAAGGCACCAAACCAACGACATGCAAGCTGTTCCTCAGCTCACAGGCCTCTGCCAGTCTGGCTGAGTTCAGAGTCCCAATTTATTGGTCTGTCTTAAGAAAAATGAGCCGGATGTGGCCACCTTGAAGCTGCCAACTCCACCTTATTCATCCAATCAGGCAACGATGAAGCTTTCCCTCAAAAGGTGACTCAGGTTGGTGCACATTTAAAACCACAAAATGAGAAACAGCAACCCTAAAATACAATACTATATCTCCAATCATCCCAAACCAATGACCACCTACTTGATGCTGATGGGGTGGACTCTAACAAGCCCACCCCTGTTATAGAGTTTGGTCCCTGTGGTTGTAAACTACTGTAGGTCCAGATGTTCTTCTCCGTGTTATAATCCACTCAGCACTTGTATGATAAAGAAGGATCCGGAGCATTGCTTCCACTGCCTCTATTTATTTTCATTTATTTATTAAATATGTGCATTGCCTACCTCATTCAGAGGCAACTATTGGTAGTTTACAAACATTAAAAATGGGCAAACATTAAAACAATAAATAACAGTAACGATTTACCATTAAAAATGGATTGGAGCATAAAATACAGAAATTTCCTTAATCCAACATGATGCACTCTCACTGAGGTCCCAGGCCAACTGGCTGAGTCAGATCTTCAGGCCCTACCGAAAGCCAGGAGTGAGGATCTCACCTTGAGGGAATGCAATCTTCCAAAGGGGAGGAGCCACAGCAGAAAAGGGCTCTTCTAGACATTTACACAAGACCCCTGTGTGCTCAGGGACTATTTCTCCTCCCAATGCAAAATAAGCCACCACAGAAACATTATTTGGAGGCAATGTTGTCCTAAATATGTGATGAGGGCCAGCAAAACCTCAGACTGATATAGAGCTGACGTTACGCAGTTGTGATTTACATTGGGCTCCTTTGGACACCTGTACTTTCTCATTTAGCTCCCCAGGAAGCACAGTGGAGGGATGGGGGCGGGGGAGGAGAGATCGCTACAAAAGCTAGTTTGACAAGTTTTAGAGCTGTAATTAAGCTGAGGCTCATGACATCCCAGCTAATAAGTAGTCGCTAGTACTAACTAAATTCAGAGCGAGGCACCTTGAATGCTGCAGCCCTCTGGCCTTTGGTCCTGTGTTCCAGTTGTCGAAGAGCAGAGTGTTGACCTTGAAAAGGAAGACACATACTGTATAAGAGAAAAATTTGTGTGCTTTGGGGTTTTCATTCAAACCAGGAAAATCATGGTAATTTTAGGGTGTGCTGGCAGGGAGTGATGGAAGTCTAGAGAGCATCTTGCAGATGATTTAAGGCAGGAGTCTCCAGACTTGGGCAACTTTAAGACTTGTGGACCAACTCCCAGAATTGCCCAGCCAACATGACTAGCTGAGGAATTCTGGGAGTTGAAATCTTAAAGTTGCCAAATTTGGAGACCCCTGGTTTAATTCATTACTAGTGACAGGGCAATGTGGATGTTTAACTGTGGGGCTGTTGGAAAGAGACTGTCCCAGTCGGGAGGAGGGGTCAGATGGGGAATTAGTCTGGAATCATTACATAGACATAAGAGGGCGAGGTCTGAACCCCCTTGAAAGCTGTTGAACCTTATCGAGTTTTTCCTACGGGCAAACTGCCAGTCTGGGAAGATTCCCAGATAGTTTAAACTCTTCACGTGTATGTCTGCTTGTTCACACCTGACAAGGGCCAAGTCATTACACAGTTCTCTCCCCTTTTCTCCTAGGATTACACTGCTTAAGGATTGCATATCAATATGAACCCTGTTCTGGACTAACTGGAGTAAAAAGGGATGGTCCCTTAGTAATAGATGGTCCATTTGGAGCCATTGGCAAGTAGCCCAAAGGGTTTGATTTTTTTTTAATGCATTGCCAAATCTAAACCCTGTTACAATATTTCTGATATTTTTCCTCCACAAAACTCCCTGTTGCTCCAGGATGTTACTCATGGCAGCATCTCTGTTGCTAGAGAGTGCAAGCAACCTTTTGCCAGATTGTCCCAAAATCAAGCAATGCACCACTGAGATGTAGTCATAATCCTGCTTTTAATTTACACCCCCAAAGGCAATGGAGTCATGCTAATGATAATCTAATCATCTAATGAAGAGCAGTCTATTACTTGCCTAAAGTAGACAATTCTCATTTCAAGTTTCTGTCAGCGTCTTAATCACACTTATCCTCCCCCTCACCATTATCAAACTGAAAGAAATAGGCACATTTCAACTGCTTTTCATTTTACTGGACAATTCTTTCTGTGTGTGCGGTGGAGAGAGCGCTAAGCTCTGGAGTGGCTGTGATTATATGATGACTGTGCCTCAACAGGAGAAAACCACAGAGAATCAAGAGAAATCAGATATTGAGCACCTCCAAGCATAGTATGCGTGCATTTCCAGAATCAAAACTGCATCGTTTCTAGTAGTTCAGCCTCAGTGTGTAAGAGGCATTGCAACTCTGGAACTAGTGGTGAGTAAGTTGTTCTCCTCTGGTGACTGCTGGATGAACCCCTATAGATTTTGTTTTTTGTTTTTCTTAAGATTTCAGAAGTGGCTTGCCATTGTCCTCCTAGGGCTGGCACAGAATGGCTGGCCCTAGCTAGCTTTGTACCTAAGGTAGGATTAGAACTCCTGGCTTTTATCCTGATGCCTTAACCCCTACACCAAAATGGCTCACTATTTTAACACACTCCTCTTTCCCCCCCTCACCTTCAACCAAATTCCCAGCTCCTTAAAACAAACAGGATGCATAATGCTCTTCAGCTTTCTCTCATTAAAACCATTGGGATTTTTATCTCTCTGGAAAGCCAGAATGCAACACAAAGTCCCAACCTCAATATGGCATACAAAGTGTTTTATTTAATTCTGTTTTACATGGAATGGGAACAAGATGTTCGTTGTTGTGTCAGGACGTGGACTAAAATAGGAAAAACCTGATGTGCAGGAAGAAGGTAAGTAGCAGTACTACTTTTCTGAAGAATCTGGGTGTCTTAGGTGATTTATGCATGAGGCAACTGAGTGCTTTAGCTGCCAAAAGAATCAGAATCATCCTTGTTGAGGCAATGTTAGGTTGCGGCAACAGTGTTACTCAGTAGAGGAAAGTAATGTCCTACACTTAGGCAAGAAAAACCAAAAGTATACGTATAGACTGGGTGAAACCAGGCTCAATAGCAGTAACTGTGAGAGGGATCTTGGAGTCTTAGTGGACAACCAGCTAAATATGAGCCAGCAGTGTGCAGCAGCAGCAGCCAAAAAAGCTAATGCAATCCTAAGTTGTATTAACAGAGGGATACAATCAAGATCATGGGAGGTACTAATACCACTCTATAAAGCCTTAGTAAGAGCACACCTGGAGTACTGCATCCAGTTTTGTTCAATACATTACAAAAAAGATGTTGAGACTCTAGAAAAAGTACAGAGAAGAGCAACTATGATGATTAAGGGACTGGAGACTAAAACATATGAAGAACAGTTACGGGAACTGGGCATGGTTCGTCTAGTGAAGAGAAGGACCAGGGGAGACATGATAGCGGTCTTCCAATATTTGAGGGCTGCCACAGAGAGGAAGGGGTCAATCTATTTTCTAAAGTGCCTGTAGGCCAGACAAGGAATAATGAATGAAAACTGAACAAGGAGAGATTTAACCTGGAAATAAGGAGAAACTTTCTGACAGTGAGAACAATCAACCAATGGAACAGCTTGCCCTCAGAAGTTGTTGGAGCTCCATCACTTGAGACTTTCAAGAAGAGATTGGACTGCCATCTGTCAGAAATGGTGTAGGGTCTCCCACTTGGGCGGGGGGTTGGACTAGATGACCTACAAGGTCCCTTCCAACTCTGATTATCTATTATCTGTTATCTGATACAATGTTGAGATCACAAGAAATTGATCATTCCCTTTCACTGAGTTGGTCAGACTGCATCTGGAATTCTATGTCCAGGTCGCCACAGAATCACTTGACAGTGAGATAGAGGACATATAAATGTAATAAATAAACACATACATGCATGCATACATACCTGCAAGAAGGTTTCTGAGAAATTGGAAAGAGTGCAGAAAAGAATAACCAAGATGACGGGAGTCTGGGAAGCTAAATAGCAATAGACAGGCTTATATACCACTTTACAGTGCTTTACAGCCCACTCTAAGCAGTTTACAAGAGTCAGCCTGTTGCCCCCAACAATTTGGGTCCTCATTTTACCCACCTCGGAAAGACGGAAGGCTGAGTCAACCCTGAAGAGATTTGAACTGCCAAATTCAAGCCAGCAGTCAGCAGAAGTAGCCTACAGTACTGCACTCTAACCACTGCGCCACCGTAGCTCATATGAAGAACTGTGAAAAGAACTGCATATGTTTAACTTTAAAAAGCGAAAGCTAAGGGGAAGCATGATAGCAGCTTTCCAATACTTGAACAGCTGTCCCAGGGAAAAGGGCATGAATAGTCCCTGGGCTTAGGACAAAACCAATGGGTAGAAGCTTTATAGAGAAAGACCCAAACTTGAAATAAAGAGTAATTTCTTGACCTTGACAGCTGTTAAAACAGCAGAAAAGCCTACCTCCTGGAGTCATGGATGCCCTATTTTTGGAGGTTATCAAACCGAAGATTGGACAGCTATTTGTCTGGGATGGTTTTAGAATTCCTCCAAGACCTTCAAGTCCCATCCAACTCTATGATTCTAAGATTCAACCAGTGGGCAGCTCAAGACTGGCCCCGCTGTGTTGCTTCTTGTTCTTGTAGTGTCTGAAGAGGCTTCAGTGAAATCAACGGCACGTTACCTTCATGCTGCTTTTAAGCAGTGAGAATGTGTGAGTGCCCCTTGTCTACTTTCATTTCGAGTTGTGTTTTCTCACTGCCTTTCCTCTCCTCTTTTTCCAAGTATGGAGATTGCCCTGGAAGAAGGAGGAAGATATAATTGCACCGTGACTTTTGACTGGTAACACAAAGAATCCTCTGTCCGGATGCCCCATTGGATTCTTGCTAATGCTAACCAGTCACACCCTCTGAATGCAAATGCTCTTATAGCTCTCTATCCTGGCATTCTCCAGATGCTGGCTGGGAATTCTAGAAGCTGACATTGTAATGTAGGGCGAGGGTGCCAGATTCAGGAAGGCTGTTGGCTATTTGCCTGATCCTGATTTTCAGCATGAGGAAAAACCCACAAAATCTCTTAGACTGAACAATGAAGGAGGAGGAATCCCATAGCAACAAGTAAAAGTGAAGTGGGATTGTTAACTACCTCCTTCATCTCCCTTTCTCTAACTCATTACAGGATGAGGATCTGTACGTTAATGATGTCCTTTAAGCCACATTCTAAAAACCAATTAGTAATGAAAGCTTCCAGATGCCTGAGAGGCAATTTGTTAGTGATGAGCTTCGTTAACGTGCACCATATAAATATGCTTTCACAGCTATTGATGCATGCAAAGAAACATTGATGGTATTACATGGGCTCTTTCCTGCAAATTTAATATCGTATTTACCACTTAAAGAAGTATTTCCCAGTGGTACCTAGCCTGATCTCTATGCCCTTTGCACAAATGAATCCAATCTTGAACAAGTGTTTAGCTGGAAAAAGTATAGCAACCTCCCTCAGTATATTTCAGGTGGCTAGCTTAAAGTTTAGATTTAAAGTTTAGACTGCAACCACATACAGGCTGATTCTGACTCAGCCTAAGGTTGAATAGGCACACAAAAGATTTTTTTCTGGTTTAAAATTGGAGGACCACAGGGCTCCTAATGCTCCTACGACTTATTTTTAGCAAACAAAGAACAAGACTTACTCACATCCTCAGAGGAGACCACCTGCCTGTATTTCGGCATGAGTCACCACTCTTAGTATGGTTCCTGATCAGAAGGAAGCCAAAATTGACTTATACGGGAATGCCATTGGCAGCCTCGTCCAAGGGTGGGTAATCCTTCTGTGCTTCTTGAGTTGGGAGAAATGGGATGACCTCATCAAACTTTGAGCAGAGGTGCAAAGCAAATACTTCTTACTCAGCAGAGCCTGAAACTAGAGCCTTGCTTCATATAGCAAAGCAGCTGGCACTTTCCTCCAGATGGACGTCTCCTTTGGGTTCAAAGTAGTCTTTGGCCAATGCGTTTGTATATTGCAGCCACCATCATGCCTCACTGTGAGAGGGTGCCAACTCACAGACATCTAAATTACATCACTCAGCTGTGGTGGTCCATCCAGCCCTCAGCAATAGATGACCTTCAAGTCTGAACCCACCCACCTGTTGACCATGTTGATCCAAGAGAATAAGTCTACCAAAGACAGGTAAACTGATACTTTGCAATGGCTTAACTCCTGGAAATTCTTGGAAACTGATGCTAAACACATTTCCTCAACACAGCACTGGTGAAAATAAGCCACCATTCCTAATCAAAGAGTTCTCTGCATTACATATATACATATACATATACATACACACACGCACACACGCACACACACATATATAATTGTTTACAAATATAAATATCAAACACACAGTGCATGCCACTGTGCACACCATTCTGGCATTACTCTGCCATGCATACCAGGATATTACTAAATTCATATTATTGGTACAATATTAATTTTGTTACAGTTGTTTTGTCCATCCTACTTGATTAAATCCTCTATCTCTGCATTACAATTGTCCCTCAAGCTCCACAGCAATACACTGTATGGCAGGAGCCAAGCAATCTTGATGACTTGAGCTTTTTTGGAAGAGAGGAAATTCAGCTGTTAAGAGCTTTAAAGGAGGGAAGTAACAAAACATGTTATGCAAATGCGAGGAAGAGAACAATGCCCGTCCCTTTTATTGGGGAGATGTGGGGGCCAAGCCAATCCCAACGAATTGTTTGCAAAGATTCTCCTTTTTTTCTGCCCGTATCGGGGTGCAAGGAATATCTCAGCGGTTATTTTAGCAATAAAAGAAGAAGAAAAAGGGCGGTGTTTCTCTCCCAAGAGATTTCCCCATGCTTTCCCATTTAGAACAAAAACCAAGCAAAGCAGAAACGCTCTGAACATCCAGGAAAAAAATGAAGCCTGAATAGCAATTAAACAACTTTCCAAGCAAGGAAATAATAATAATAATAAAAATAAAATCCATCAGTGAAATGTACTGAGCTAAAAGTTCTTTCAAAGGAACGTTTGGCTTCCAAAGGGCAGATGGGTGGGGCAAGGGGAAAAAGGAAGAAAAGAAATATGAAGGACCACGTTTTACAGCCCCCTTTTCCTTAGCAATTGTTTATTTGTTGTGCCTCTTCCAAGGTAGAGTATACACACACACACTCTCTCTCTCTTTTTAAAATTGTTTCTGGCACTGCCAAGGGCAAAACTGTGAAATCTTTTGATAGCCCTTCCAAGAAATACCTCCATGTGCTGAAAGTATTATGACTGGATTACGCTCCAACCCAACCCTTTAAAAGAGCTGCTGTTTTTAACCAACTTCATGCAATCATTAAATAGAGATCGCTGCTGTTTTCATTTCAGAGTGGGGAAGAAGCTGTTGAGTGGAGCGGAACCTAGCATAATAAATGAGACTTTTACTATATGTACATTTGTTATGCATATAACTAGGCATGCCAAAAATTGGTTTCATTTTAAAAATAAAGCAGAATCCAGGGATGAAATGGCTAAAGGACAATGAACCAAGTAATGTGGAGGTAGACCTTGTGTCAACCCTGAAGCTGGCTTGACCGAAGCCATTTTGACTGATTCAGTGTTTCCACCCTGGAGTTGAGGGATTGTGAAGAGGAGGGTTGTGAGATAGAGGGGATTTTGTAGCCAAAACAAAATACTTTCTCTTGGGAACCAAGAACATTGTGATGACTTGATGCGTTGCGGGTCCCAGTGCCAGGATGAATCAGCTGACGACCTGCACCCAGGCAGACTGTCTGGGTGGGCTCCTCTTGATGGCAAAGATGACAGCGACACAAAGGTTTCTTTTGGTGAGAGGAAGCACAGATAGTACTACGCACCTCTCTTTTATTGTGCAGCAAGCAGGGGGGGGGTTGGTTACACATGAGGTTAGACAGGAACAGGAAACACTGCCATATATGGCTAATCCTTATGCTATAGCTGACTCAGGTTTTACACAGGAACAGGAAACACTGCCATATATGGCTAATCCTTATGCTATAGCTGACTCAGGTTTTACACAGGAACAGGAAACACTGCCATATATGGCTAATCCTTGTGCTATAGCTGACTCAGGTTTTACACATTGCTGTTCCTATAGTGTCGCCCTATATGTGTATTGTATGTGTAGTGGGTTGTCTGTGTACGTGACTTCCTACTGATGTGTCATGATATTGCAACAATGACTCGGGGCATGGCACAAAGGCAACACAGTCAAATAAGCAATAAGGGTCCCTTTATTATCTCCAACTTTGTCCCCAATGCCCAGGTTACCTTCAGCTGGAGAAAAACTCTCCCAGGGACAGCCTTTGACTGTAGAAAATTCAATCCAAAACAAGGTACATACAAACTGTAACTAAAAATCCAAACAAACCAAGCTGAAGTAATTAGTTTGACAGGGCAGGAGAAGGAATTTCAGACTTGAAAGCATGACAAAACTCACACAGTTGGGAAGATGCCAGGAACACAGATAAGCCACGACGATACAAGCTAAATTCACATTTGCTCCCAACAGCTTGCCGCATGCAGCTTCCCTTTTTAAACACTGTGTTCCCAGCTGCAGGTAACGAAGGGAATCAGGGCCCTTTCCTGCCCCGTAAGCCACGCAACTCACATTGCTCCCTTCCCTGTTCCTCCCTGCGTGCCCTAGGATGAAGAGGGGGTGAGCCTGGGTCTTCCTCCAAATTCCCTCTACCTTCTTCTACCTCTCTCCTGCTCTGCCCAGCCAGACTTTGCCCTTCCCCAGTTTCTTCCACAGCCAACGGAGCCACACTCCCACTCCCTATCAGCTGTTCGGCTTCCCCCTCCGAGTCAGATTCCAACAGGGGCATGACAGACATTCTCACACCTAGTCGGAGAAAGCAGAGTGATGCTACCTGGTTGTTAGACTGCATAGTGATTGGACCATGTGACTGATTGTTTTGAGAAAGTAGAAAATGTTTTAATTTTAATTAGGTGAAAACCACAGGAGTTTTCAGAGTCGGTTTTCACCAGATATGTGCCAATGTGATAATTCCAATGGAAACATTCTTTGAGGAATTCAATTGCCTCAGAGTCTTGCTTACCATAAATTTATTACTTGGAACCCTGACACCTCATGCATTTAGCTACAGTTCAAAGCTACAGCAGCACTGAAGAAGTTTACTTACAACCAGTACTTGTATTTACAATACCTGCAGCCTTCCAGGATCAAAATTTTGGTGCTTGGCAACCAGCGTGCATTTTTGCTGGTTGCATTGCAGTATCCTGGGGCCATGTGATTGCCATTTTCAACCTTCCCAGCTGGCCTCTAATAAGCAAAGTCTTTGGGGAAGCTGGATTCACTTAACAACCACGTGATTCACTTAGCAACTGCAGTGATACACTTAACAGCGGTGGGGAAAAGGGTAGAAAATCAAGCCACCGCTCACTTAACCACTGCCTTGCTTAGCAGTGGAAATTCTGCTCCCAATTGTAGTTGTAAATCAAGGACTACCTGTATCTCACTTTGGTGGCATTACTTGCAAGAAAAGGGGGAAATGGCCTGAACTCGTACTCCTCTCCCCATGACTGCATTCCTATAATCTTTGTTTTCTTCAGATGTCACTTTGGACTATGGCCCTGTAATTCCCACGTAGTCCTCCAATCCTCCGTAGCGCTTGAGAATCAGCCATATAGCCAGCTTTAAACCAGATAGCCAACATGGTGTAACATTTAAGGTGTCGAACTAAGGACTTGGGAGATTCCCCCGAGTGGTGGAAACCATTATCATTATTGATCAGTCACTCTTTCCCTCTCAGCTCAAGCTACCTCCTAAACTTGTTTGTTGGAGGATTAAGACTGGAGGACAGAATCCTCTGCAGGGGAGGTGTAAATGCAATAAAGAAGCAAGGTGCAAGGAATATTATCCTGCTAATTTTTAGCTCAAGCACAATAGCTTCCTCATCCCAATCAAACACAAGAGAAATGAAGCAGGTGTGGTAATGAAAAGAATCCAGACATCTCCTGTTTGGGCAAATATCTGTCTTCCTGAACCATCCGTCTTGGCGATCATTCCTGTCTTTCTCAAGGATTCTTCCTGCTCCTACTTGCAGCCTGTGCCCTGGGGTTGCTACTGTGGCACCCCTGTGGAATGGGGGGAGGGGACAGAGACCTAAACTCAACAGAGACTGGCTGGAATTATTTGGCAGTCCCAGAAATGTTAAAAGATCTTCTCCTGAGGAGCATCATCAGAGATGAAAAGTATATCTTGGATCAAAATGGCAGATTTCCACATGCTTTAGACCACACTTCCTGGGAGTGGAATTTCTTTCACACAGCTACTTACACAAGTAATGTCCTCTTCTTCCATTTTACTCATACTGACGATATACAAAAGGAGTAAGAATGGCGGCCAGTAGTATTGTGGGCGATGACTGCCATATAATATCTAGTTCTCCATCTGAAATCTTTCTGTTCTCCATAATTAGGCACTGAAAGAAGAAAGCCAAGAGGGAAAGTGGAATGAGAAGAACTCCTAGAGCCTTTTATAATCTGGAGTTTTCACAGAGTTGATGAAATTACGGTTCTAAAATTCCTAACCAGCGTAGCCTAAGAATTTTCAGAATTGCAGGCCAATTGATCAAGACAGAATCCAGATAGAGAAGGCTGGCATGCAACTTTTTCTTTGTCACTTAAGATCTCAGCTAGGGGGAAGGTCCACGTTCCATCCACTAAAAACATGGATGCACACGTGACCACGAACATATCCTACAAAATATTACAGAGGGTATGTTTTAAGCTTTTTCAAGCCTGATTGTTTAGCTTGGCTCTGCAGACCAAACTGTTATTGCTGTGAGAGGAAAAAAAATAAAAATAGAGGAAATCAAGTAAGCACTTTAGAACTGCAAGGATTGTTGGTGTTTGGGGATAAACCCCTGAGCTGAGTGCACAGCAGCAGTCAAGCCAGGCAGCCAAATGAGAGAGAGGCTGGGCCCATGAGTATACACACACTTGAGACAAATACACTGTTTGTGGTTTTAAATAGGTATTTAATTCATACAGAGATTAAGAATAGTCATTCAGTCCATATGTCAGTATCCAGTTTATCAATTCAGTTATCAAGTCCATTAAACAGTAAATACAATGTCTTTATCTGCTTGTAATCTTCTCCATATGATACCTTTCTCTCAAGTACTAACGCTGAATCCACAGCTCACCAGTAAACAGTCCTTGTGTTCAGGTGAAATGGTATCTGGCACAGTAGCTTCCAAAGTAAGCAGATAGACGTTCCAGCACACAGTAGACCAGGAACAGTAACCAGGTGCATCCAGAAGCCGGACTCAGACAGTTGCATCCAGAAGCCGGACTCAGACAGTTGCATCCAGAAGCCGGGGCTATTACGTTTCCCCTCCTACCTATATGGCTGCCTGCAACCGCACCCACAATGACATTGCAGTTTCTTGTGCTTAAAGCTACATAGCACTTAATCCTAGGTTTACATATTTATTCAACCCAAACCAGTTGGAGTATTCATATACCCAACATTCTCCCCTTTTGGGTGATATAAATATGTAATGCCTTTACATTCTAAACCCATATTTTTCACAACTCTCTAGATGCTTAATAGCACCTTGGGCTTTAGTAAAATGATCAGCTACATTGTCCTCCGACATGCAGTACTCCAGCTGTATCAATTTACTCTGTACAGATTCTCTTACATTAAGATACCTCAAATCTGTATGTTTACTTCTCGTTTTAACTGCAATATTAGTGGCCATTTGAATTGCTGCCTGATTATCTTCATGTACAACTATAGGGTAATTTACAGTTATACCCATATCATTCAACATTTGTTTGTACATAATCAATTCAGTACATAATAGTGATAAACAGGAGAATTCTGCCTCCATAGTAGACAAACTTATATGCTGTTGCCTTATAGACTTCCAGCCTATTAATGTCTTACCCAGCATTATGGCTGTTCCTGAAGTCGACTTTCTTGTGTCTCTTTCTGATGCAAAACTAGCATCTGCATAAGCACTCAATATGAGATCACCTTCTGGTTCTAAATACAGTGCATGGTGTAATGTTCCTTTAAGATATCTTAGGATTCTTTTCAATGCTATCCAGTGACATTGAAGCGGGTCATTATTGTGTCGAGCCAGCTGATTAATACTAAAAGCAATATCTGGCCTTGACCAATTGCTAATATATGATAAGCTACCAATCAAAGATTGATACAGTTCCTTATCACATTTGGGACTTTGTGTATCCATTTTGCAAATATCCTGACTCATTGGAGTCTTTGCAGGCTTACAAAGTTCCATTTTATAATCCATTAGCAATTTAGATATCTTATCTTCTTGAGATATCTTAAAACCTTTCTGTGTTTTCATTATATTCAAACCTAGATATCTCTTTATCTCCCCTAATTGCTTGATTTTTACTTTCTTGGCTAATGATGATATTATTTCTTTTGCTTCATCATTAGTTTTAGTTATCAGAGCAATATCATCAGTAAACAACAATAATAATGATATCTTCCCATTCTTTTCTCTCTTAAATAGACATGGGTCAGCTAAACCAGCTTTAAATCCTATATTGGTCAGTTCCTTCACAATATACTGGTTCCATTCATAGCCCGATTGTTTAAGACCATAAAGGCTCTTCTTTAATAACCAACAATCATTATCATTATTATTGTCTCCTTTAAATCCATTAGGCCTTTTCATATACACAGTATGTCTTAGTGGAGCATGCAAGTAAGCAGTTTCCACATCTAAATGGTTAACTATATATTGCTTGCTTGCTGCCCACACTAATGCTGCCCTTAACGTTGCTGCTTTAAGACTAGGTGCAAATACTTCATCATAGTCTTTTGCACTTTGTCTAAAGCCTTGGGCTACTAGTCTTGCCTTATGGATTGTGTTTCCATCCTTGTCTGTTTTTATTTTAAAAATCCATTTGCAGCCAATGGGCTTTATACCAACAGGTAATCTCACATTTTCATAAACTTTCATATCCTTCAAGGATTTCAATTCCTTATTCATTGCTGCATACCATTTTTCTTTTTCTTTAGAAGGATATCTTTTAATCTCATCCACAGTAGATGGAACTCTATTTACCTGGCACACTGTATTAGCCTGGTATCTATCAGGCGATCTAGAAATACGTGTAGTCCTTCTGGGTATTACTGGGCTTGGTTGAGTTACAACCTGTTCCTTATCCTCAGCTATTTCTTCCTTTTCTTCTTCTATGGGCACTATCTCTTCCTGTACTTCTTCCTTTACAGCTTTCTTAAAGTTACAGGGATACTTAATGGGATTTCTGTAGGATTCAATAACCACCTCTTTATTGCTATCCTGCTCTAACTTATCCCATCCTACGTGCTCTAGAAATTGGGCATTAGCACTACATAACACTCTAGATGTGCCTTTCTTCCAAAATCTATATGCCCTATGGTTAGCTTGGTAACCAACAAAGAAAAATTGTTTAGCTCTGTGTTGCCCTTTACGCCTGAGTTGTGTAGGGATATGTACCCATGCTGGTGCACCAAATGTGTGCAGGTAACTCAGATCAGGCTTCCTGCCATGCCACATGGTGAATGGTATTTCACCAGTGGTTGAGTTAACCACATTATTTAATAAATTATTAGCACACATTGTTGCCTCCCCCCACAAAGAATCAGGTAATCCAGAATCAGTTAACATTAGTACGGGTCATCGCCTGCAATGTTTGGCCTCGCCTTTCAATATATGCATTGTGCTGTGGTCTGTATGGTGCAGATGTCTTATGAGCTATGCCAGCTGCCTTTAATCTACTCTGGAATTTGCTATTGACAAACTCCGTGCCATTATCTGTCACCAAGGTTATCAGTTGCCGTTTGGTTTTTCTTTCAGCAAACTTTAACCAGTTGAAGAAATGTTGATATGTTTCAGTTTTGCTTTTCATTAAGTAGCAAAACCCATATCTAGAGTAATGATCCATAATGCTCAGTATATATCGAGCACCCCCCATACTGGGTTTCTTTGGACCTATAATGTCTGCAAATACTACCTCTAAAGGTTCTTTAGTTTTAAAACCATTTAGCCTATTTGCAGGCATTATTTTACTCTTATCTTCACAACAGACATTACAACGCAAATACTTATCACAGGGTTTTAACCTTATTCCTTCAGATAACTCTTCTGTACGTTTTAGCATTTTAAAATTTACATGCCCCAAACTTCTATGCAATAAATGGATACATTCATCATGAGGCTTGGTATTGTTAAATACAGCCTGTGCCTCCCCTTTCTTACTATCATGTAAGACATACAATGCTCCATTTAAAGCTTCAGTTACCTTTTTGTTATCCCTTTCCAGTGTGCACTTATTATTCTTAATATCACAATTGCTAAACATGGCCAGTTCAAAGGATTTCTTTGGCTTCTTTAAATTCTGGCTTTTTCCTTTTCTGCAGAATCTTGCCAAATGTCCTCTGCCTCCACAATTAAAACACTTTTTAATTGTGTATGCCGTTGAAGATAACTTCTCTTCTTCCGGGTGCTTTCCTTTACACAGCTGGTTTCTCTCAGGCCTTGAAGATAATTTCTCTTCCTTAGACTTATCTTCCCTCAGCTGTTCACGTTCACTCCTTCTCCTGGCTTCCTCTAATAGCCTGCCGGTTATCTCAGTTACTGATAAACTGTCTTTTGGCAATACTTCCAATGCAGTCACAAAATCATCATAGCTTCGATCCAGAGAAGACAATATGATGTATACTTGTTGCAACTCATTAAATATAAGCTCTTTTTCTTGCAGTTGTTGAAAAATGCTTTTCATACAGTTTAAATGAGTCAACATGTCTCCATTTATCTCAAGATGTGTTCTAAACAGCTTCCGTGTAAGATTGATATGAGCTCCTACACTGTCTCGAACATAAATCCTTCTAAGATTATCCCAGCAGTCTGCAGCATTTTCCACTCCACGGATATGAATGAGTTGCTGGTCAGACAGGGTGAGACCTATGATGCACAAAGCCTGTTCATTCTTTCTTTCATAGTCCTGTATCAGTTTATAATCCTCTTCATCATTAGGATTTAAGTTTGATACATCTGGTGGGTTTGTAATTATGTCCCACAAACCTTCTCTTCGTAGCAGTAAACTACACTTCATTGACCATGAAACATAGTTTGTTCCATCTAGTCTGGATATCATGGACAGACTTGGCAAATTTACTTGTGCCATTGCTCTGCAGAAAAATAACTATTTAACAAACAGTTTGTCTTTACAGTAATGTGTAACTCTTGACCAAAACTCTCTGGTATATCCTGGTTAGCTAGACTGTGCACACTGCTGGGCCCATAACCAATGTTAGTGTTTGGGGATAAACCCCTGAGCTGAGTGCACAGCAGCAGTCAAGCCAGGCAGCCAAATGAGAGAGAGGCTGGGCCCATGAGTATACACACACTTGAGACAAATACACTGTTTGTGGTTTTAAATAGGTATTTAATTCATACAGAGATTAAGAATAGTCATTCAGTCCATATGTCAGTATCCAGTTTATCAATTCAGTTATCAAGTCCATTAAACAGTAAATACAATGTCTTTATCTGCTTGTAATCTTCTCCATATGATACCTTTCTCTCAAGTACTAACGCTGAATCCACAGCTCACCAGTAAACAGTCCTTGTGTTCAGGTGAAATGGTATCTGGCACAGTAGCTTCCAAAGTAAGCAGATAGATGTTCCAGCACACAGTAGACCAGGAACAGTAACCAGGTGCATCCAGAAGCCAGACTCAGACAGTTGCATCCAGAAGCCGGACTCAGACAGTTGCATCCAGAAGCCGGGGCTATTACGTTTCCCCTCCTACCTATATGGCTGCCTGCAACCGCACCCACAATGACATTGCAGTTTCTTGTGCTTAAAGCTACATAGCACTTAATCCTAGGTTTACATATTTATTCAACCCAAACCAGTTGGAGTATTCATATACCCAACAAGGATGACAGCCCAGTTCTACTCCCAGCTCCCTTTGAAAACACAGCTAAACGCTGGAGTAGACAGACTGTCCCTCCATCAAGATTTAGCTCCTAACCCAAACTGGAATGCTACTGTCTCAGCCTATTGCAAGAACTGCACAGGTGCACCTGCATAACTTCTCTTTCAAGATTAAACATTTTCAATTTTTTAGGGAAATCATTGCTCTTTTCTAGTGCCAGAAGTGCCCATTTGAAAAGTACAGTATTTTATGTTCAAAGAAATTTCTGTAAAAGGAAGAATTCAAAGGCCTGAACAGCAGAGCAAGGAAGCACTCAATCCCCTTGTCTTATCTTGCAGTTTTGTCAGCTTTGTGTGGCTCCACATCCTCTTTTGTCCCTTTTTTGATGATATGGTGATCCTCCTTACCAAATAAGAGCCGTGGTGGCGCAGTGGTTAGAATGCAGTATTGCAAGCTAATTCTTGCTAACAGCCGATTCTCAGCAGTTCGATCTTGACAGCTGAAGTTTGACTCAGCCTTCCATCCTTCCGAGGTTGGTAAAATGAGGACCCAGATTGTTGGGGGGCCGTATGTTGATTCTGAAAACTGCTTAGAGAGGGCTGTAAAGCACTGTGAAGAGGTATGCAAGCCTAGGTGCTATTGCTATCTTCAGCAGACAAAGCCAATTTATTTTTGATTTATACAGGGAGTCCTCATTTACAATAATTCCTTTAATGACAATTCAGAGTTACAATGACACTGAAAAAAGGACTTACAACCATCACAGAGTCCCTGTGGTCATTTGATCACCCTGTGCATGAATTTACAACTGTTGCAGTGTCCTTGGAGTCATATGATAGCCATTTGCCACCTTCCCCGTGGGTTTCCAACAAGCAAAGCCAATGGAGGAAGCCAGATTCTCTCAACAACTGTGTGATTCACTTAGCAGCTACAGCAAATAGGTCATAAACTCAGATGTGACTCACTTAATGACTGCATCACTTAGTGACAGAAGTTCTGTTTCAAACTATGGTCATAAGCTGACGATTACCTGTATAGCTCTTTTTACCTTTTGAATGAATGAATCTGCTCACTTTGGATTTTCCCCCCTCTCCAGTGTTTCTACTTTTAAATGTGGTTTCATCCCACGCACTTGAGATGCTTTCATGAAAATGTACAGTAAAAGATGTCAGTATTTCTGTGCGTCTTGCTCTAAGCATCCATATTCTGATTTGCAGTTTTATTTAATGCACCTAGTTTTTGCAAATGCAATGGATTTTTGCAGATATTTCTCATAAATATGTGGGGGCAGCCTTTCTTTATACGGATGTTTTCTTGTTGGCAAAGTGCTTGCACAATTTGGAAAAAAAGTGGTTGTCTTGACTTTCAAGTGGGAATTAGAATCTTCTTCCCATTCCATCCCTAATATTATTCCTCTGTGAAACTACTTTCCAGTCTTTCTAGTCATGCATACAAAGAATGGTTGCTGGAACTGGATATGTCTAGTTTAATGAAAAGAAGGACTAGGGGTGACATGAGAGCAGTCTTCCACTATCTCGGGGGCTGCCACAAAGAAGAGGGAGTCAAGCTATTATCCAAATCACCTGAAGGCAGGACAAGAAGCAATGGGTGGAAAGTAATCAAGGACAGAAGCAACCTAGAACTGAGGAGAAATTTTCTGACAGTTAAAACAATTAATCAGTGGAACAACTTGCTTCCAGAAGTTGTGAATGTTTTTATGAAGAGACTGCACAGCCATTTATCCGGAGTGGTATAGGGCCTTCTGCTTGAGCAGGGGGTTGGACTAGAAGACCTCCAAGGTCCCATCCAACTCTGTTATTCTGTTAAACTTTTATCTGCATTTCCAAGGGGAGCATTGTCGTATAGCAGAGGCTCTCAAATTTTCTGGCACAGTGACTCTTAGAAAGATGAATGATTTTGTGTGACTTCTCAATAATAAAACAAACGTGTGTTTGCGATTTGGGTTGGGCAATGTAAGTTTTTTCCCCCCAATTTTAATATTTAAATTTTAATCTACAGGTTATATCACAGACAGTGGTAGGATTCAATTTTTTTTTACTACCGGTTCTGTGGGCGTGGCTTGGTGGGCGTGGCAGGAGAAGGATACTATAAAATCTTCAGTCAGAGGTGGGATTTGCCAGTTCTCTGAACCACTCAAAATTTCTGCTACTGGTTCTCCAGAACTGGTCAGAACCCGCTGAATACCATCTCTGATCATAGATCTCAAACTCTGGATTGTCACAACTGCCCTCTGGAGCCTATTTTAACCATGTTCCTCTGGGCTAATGAAAGTGGAATCAGGTTGAAAGAGAAATCAGGTCACTGCCTCCCAAGATGCTAGTAGCCCCCTGGAAGATCCTGAACCTGAAGTTTGAGAATTCCTATCCAAGAGCACATTTACCCTGCAGAGGAAAACGTATTGATGACTCCGCAGTGCTTCTTTGTCAGAATGGAGGAATTTCGTTCGTGGCTTTTTCAAAGAGAGTCCATGAGTACAAACTGGCTGGAGATATGACTCCAGCTGGTTGGTGTTTCCCAGAATATACGTACCAATTTCCCCTTCTGCAATTATGTTCTCTGCATGCTTTCCTCTGTGGAGAAGGAAACAACAACAACATTCCAACAAACTGACCTAAATCAATTAACAATCTGGCTTCATATGTTTAGTTACTGCATGCTGATATGTCATTTTAGGAAATGAGGCAAATAGGGTTTGTCAACAAAAGATGATGTTAAAAAAAAAACCTCAGCTTGTGCCTTTTTAAACTCCTTTCTCAATCTCTTTCTCTCTTTCTCTTTCTCTCTCTCCCTCCCTCCTTCAACACAAAATCAGAGTTGTTGGCAGACCACACACAGAGGTGCATATTTATGAATTCATGACCTCCAATAAACACAGCTATTGTTTACCATCCTGCGAGAGAGCCAGAAAAAAAAAGTTATAATGAGATAATAATAGTGAAAGGCTCCTAACACATTTATTTCTGATGTGTCAGCAAAAAAATTTTTTTTTTAAAAAAAATCACGGGCTCTCCAGCTGGCACCGGCAGCACACAAGCAGCTGCAAAGGAAAGTTACAGGCACAGAAGCATCAGCTCTAGGGCAGAGAAAAAAAGGGGGGAGCTTGAGAAGGTGGGGAAACAGGCGAGTAGAGGCAGAAGAAGCAGATGCCTGCATAGAACATAGCTCGGAAGGAGAGGACAACCAGCAGCAAAGATGAATCGATTCAGTTATAGCGGCGATGGGCTGCACCGTTGGAAGACCTGAAAGATCAGCTCAGGGACAGATTGCCTTGGAGAAGATTTATATATGGAATCTTTTAAGAGTTGACAATGACTTGATGGCACATGATCAATCAATCACGTAATCCAGAAGCTCTACGTGTTAATTGAATAATGTGTAAGATACACACATGAAGACACACAGAGATAAATCTTCCCCAGTTCGCGGTGTGCTTTCGAAAGACCTCTGGCATTGCTAAATGTTGAAAATGCTACCAGACTTAAAATGTCCCCTTTGCACATTTTGACATGCAAACGTGGAAACCAACTCAAAGGGCGATCAAGAAAGAAATGAGAAAGAAACCAGGACTGTTTAACCCATCCTTCTCCTCACATCTTAAAAAAAGAACAGCTCAAAAAATCTGGAGGAAAGAACTAAAGACAACCCTACAGAATGGGCTGGAATCTTGCTACTCTTTCCCAGCGACTATACTTTCCGGTAGCTGAATTTCATTAAAGAGAGGGAACTGGGAATATGTTGATGTGCCTGCTGTGTAAAGCCTACTTTAGCTCTAAAACAAGGAGGAAATCCATCCAAGCTGAAGTATTCTGAAGCCGATACAGCAACTATCCAAAAAACACATATTGGCTGCTGGGTTTGCATAATATACAAGGTTAAAGTGAAGTTAGCAAGTTAGGGACTTCATGAGTGGGGTGGACCCAGATGACTGGATGAAATGAGTAAACCATCAGTGTGTTTGCATGAATAACAAAACTACGAGAGGAAGCTAATCTGAATAGCAATAGAAGAGCAATAGCAGCAATAGCACTTAAACTTATATACCACTTTGCAGTGTTTTACAGCTCTCGCTAAGAAGTTTACAGTCAGCATGTTGCTCTCAACAATCTGGGTATTCGTTTTACCCATCCCAGAAGGATGGAAGGCTGAGTCAGCCTTGAGCTGGGGAGAACTGAACTGCCAAACTGCAGCCAGTAGTCAGCAGAAGTAGGTTGCACTACTGCATTCTAACCACTGCGCCACCACGAACAGGACAATGTTACAAGGAGACCTTTTGCTTATGCACATAGCCTTGAATAAATCCTGTTTAGTTAAGAGAAGAACTGGATACTTTAAGACATCCCAGTAACTGATAAGGCTTTTAGTATCAGAGCCCCCTAAACATCAGTTAAACTGACCCCAAGCCAACAGGTTCAAATAAATGAGAGTCTGCTTTGGCTTTTCCCCAGATCCTAATAAAAGAGGCTTCTGCGATGCAATCCCATTTATATCACCCCATTTCACAACACATGTTTAGAATTTCTCCAAGTGGGAAGGTGAGATTTAGGTGTTAGCTAAGTTCAGAATATCAGAGCATTTGGCTAAGTGAGTCAAAACAATAGTCAGTTCCTGACTTCCCCTTGTCCTCTGCATTCTTGAGAATGGTACTAGAAGAAAAAGAGGAAGAAAGGAGAATGGAGGACTGCCTAACAATATCCATAAAGGAGGCCAAGATATTCTCTCTTCAACCATCATCTCTGGAATGAACCCTGGGCATGTTGAAACCTAAAGTACAGAGACAGAGATAATAAATAACTAGTTTAACCATGCTGACTATTGGTTTTACTTTGAATTCTTTGGTGTTTTTAAAAATGTATTATTACATTTATTTGCCGCCCATCTTGCCATGAGGCAAATCTTGTGATTGTTGTTTCCTTTACTTTCTGGTATTCCCAATAAATGTCTTTATAGATCTCAGATGAGACGGTGTTAAGGAAGTTGGAGCAGAATTGAGGAGGCCAAAATTCAAACCTATCTTGAAGTAAGCTTTGGGCCAGTCATCCTCGCTCAATTCAATTTATCTCACAAGGCTTTGGTGGGGATAAATTGGAGAGGGCCTACCTGCTTCTGAAAACAAAATATACAACTATTAACTATTCTACGTTTTGATGGATTTATATAGAGAAAGGTGTGTTTAATCCTCTAGGTGTGTTTAATCCTTTCTCATTTAAACCTTTCCCACAAGCAAGACTGAATGGTTGCACTGCTACTTCTTGTGTTTCAGATTTCATACACAATTTTGTCTGATCTGTATTTTTGGGCTCCGGATAGGAGAATCCAAAGCTCCTTTCCGTTTTCCCTCAGCTGAACTGAAAGGAGATGTTGTAGGTAGAATAGCTGTGAATTCCCAAACTGGATAGCCTGACTAACAACAGATTATGAAATTTTCAAGGGAAAAGTCTTGAGGGAAGGAGGTTTCCAGGGAAATTTTATTCCATTTTGTAATCATGAGCCACTAGCAAATCCAATGAGAAGAACTGAGTGTAGAATGTGACAACTTTAAGATGTGTGGACTTCAACTCCCAGAATTCCCTAGCCAGAGAATTCTGGGAATTGAAGTCCCCCAGTCTTAAAGGTGCCAAGGTTGGACACCCCTGGTATATAGTATTGATGAAACTGACATGAACTTCATTGTTGTTTTGTTCTACCTCTCCACTCACCTTTGAGGCCAGTACGTACTGTGTTCTTATTCCTTGTGTTCATGTTGCAACAAAGAAATGCTTAGAAACCTCAGTTCTGGAAAATTGGTATAAACAGCTGAAAAAACCCAAGCACTGAAAAAAAAAGTTGTCAACAAAATGCCAAATGGATGAGATAATTTTGGGCCTGGAAACTTTCCCTGCATGCACTTAATGCTGGTACAAACATGCCATGGCAGACTCTTTCCTGTGTGATGCCCTCACAACATCTCATTCGGCTGAGTGGAACGACCATCTTAAATTGTCTTCATTCTCCAAATGCAGAATGCCAAACTAGGATTCACACAGATCAAACACCAGTCAGCCTCTTCACTGAATCCCAAATCAATGTGCCTGTCATTTCTTAGACATGTAGAGAACACCCAGGATGCACATCACTGTAAACCATGGTTTGATGAACATATCATGATTAGCCAAAACAAACCAAATTATCAGGGCAGAAGCAGGCAACTTTTCACTGGCCAAGGCTGCCCTTAAAATTTGGAAGGGTGGTTTGAGGGTTGCCAAATGTGTGAAGTCATACAAGTAGTCCTTGACTTACGACTATTTGTTTAATGAATGTTCAAAGGTACAACGGCATTGAAAAAAGTGACATGGTCTTTTTTCACAGTTTAACAATTGTTGCAGCATCCCCATGGTCACATGATCAAAATTCGGATGCTTGGCAACTGTATTTATGATGGTTGCTGTGTCCTGGGGTCATGTGATCAGCTTTTCTGACCTTCTGACAAGCAAAGTCAATGGAGAAGCCCGGTTCATTTAACAGCCATGTTACTAACTTAACAACTGCAGTGATTCACTTGAGAACTGTGGCAAGAAAGGTTGTAAAACGGGACAGAACTCACTTAACAAATGTTTCACTTAGCAATAGAAACTTTGGGCTCAGTTGTGGTTGTAAGCTGAGGACCACCTGTGCTTTGGGGTGAATTTTCAAGTCTGATTTCCTTCTGAAATCAACAGGATCCAGTAATGAAATCTGTAAATTCACTTACATCGCTTATTATGTCATGTCATCCTCAATTACAAGGTGCCAGGAAACAATTCCAAAATCATGTTGCTCTTTTCCATCTAGTTTTTCTGCCTAATTTTCCTTATACCACCTTTACTATTTTTATAAATAACTCAAGGCAGTGAACATATGTAATTTTAGGGGGATCCTTGGTGCTCTCTGAGCTCAGTTGTTTTCTTGCACTACCCAAACTAGATAACATCATCAGTGCTAGTCAGGACTGGCATTGATGATGTTACCTAATTTGGGTAATGAAACGTCTGTGAGAAAACAACCGAGCTCAGAGAGTAACAAGGACCCCCTCATTTCAACCCTGAACTACAAATAGTCTCCTTTATTGGTATCTAATTTTTATTTTATTTTATTACTTATATCCTGCTTTATTCTTACGAATAACCCAAGGCAGTGAGCATATGTAATATTCCTCCTATTTTTCCCACAAACACAACCCTGTGAGGTGAGTTGGGCTGAGGAAGAGTGACTGGCCTAAAGTCACTCAGCTGACTTTCATGCCTTTGAACTCACAGTCTCCTGGTTTCTAGCCAAGTCCTTTTACCCCAACCTAATTCCTACCAGCCTCCTTCTTTCTCATGTAAGAAACCTCCTTTCCCGCTGCGTCTGGATGTTCAACTTGGGAGAAGAATGCACTCACTCGGGTTCTATCAGGCCACTTTCTGAAGCCAAGCGACTGAGAAAATGTATTAAAATGTATTAAAAGGAGCAAAGTGCTGAAGTGAGTAAACTTCCTGAAAAGTTGCTCATAGGCTCTGTAGCCCAACTGCTTTTTTCCTTTGTAGCTCTCAGGGCATCCTTTGTTTACAAGGAGCTAGAGATCAGTGCATTTTGGGATAGGAAGGAGAGGATTAAAGTTTAAAACAGCTGGAAAACAGCTTTAAAAACCAAGAACAGCCAGGAGAAAAGGAACATCACAGTCCCATCCATCAAACCTGCAACTTTATTGAATTTTATTTCTTGTTCTTGATCCCAAAGGAGTTCAGGGCAGACTAATAAAAAGAAAAGTTCAGTAAAAATAAATAAGTCAACAACGAACCACATGCCTCCGGTAAGAGAGAACATCTTCTTTGAGCTGAATTCTACCTCTAGTGACTACAGATCATGTCCTATGATCATGTCATGGGATAATTTTGCCTTTCTTCCTTTTCCCATTTTTTTTAAAAAAATGTTTATTTACAACTTTTCAATCTAGCCTACAGCCTCAGCATTCCCTAGTGATCTTTCTTCTAAACCTCACCCTGCTTAGCTCTTCTGGATCAGCCAAGGTCAAACGGCGTGGCCACTTAGTTAAGCACATCTTAAAACAAAACTATACAGGAATACCCACATATTGAAAACATCGTTTAAAAGACTGTCTGACCTCTAACTTAATCCTGGACCAGTAGTGGCGGGGTGGAGTCAGCAATCAAAGGAGATGGAGGAATAAAGAGAGGTTCCAGCACGGAGACCCTCTGTGGGAGGAAATGACATGGGCTGGATTAGTGAAGCTGTTATCTACCATTTTCCAAGGGAGAACAGTCAATCTGGTGAGATTCTTGTAAAATAGATGCTCAGCGATTGAGAAACTGCTTTGGTCTGTTCAAAGAGTTATTCTAGTTCCGTGTGCTTGGCAGCAACGGCAATATTTGAACTGCAGTTCCCGGCAGGCGTAAGGAACTGGAATAACTCCTTGAACAGATCAAAGCAGTTTCTTTGAACTGCAGTTCAAATACTTGACAACAGACAAATATTCATTGGTCACCTAGATATAGGCTGCGAGGGGGACCGGCAGACTTCTTTTCAGAAACACTCCCATAAAAAGGAAGTTGCCACCAAGAAGTCTTGGTACTAGTCACCACATTGCTGAATTGAAGAAAGCCTTCCGAGCCCATCAGAATGCATAAGACGTGGGTTGATTTTTTTAAAAAAGTTATTAAGTCCTAAGCACGTGGTGACATTTATAGATGAACATCACCACCTACTATTGAGACTGGATAAGTCATTTGTTATACAAAAGTAGTACGTTAAGGACCAGCTAGTATTGCCCCATTTAGCCATTCCGCTTAGCGAATTGGACTTTCTCCACTGTTTTGCAGCCTTGGGCCTCTCAAGGCGAGAGGGTGGAATTTGGCAGAATGCCATTAGAGGAACAGGTTTCCCTGTGACATCTTTCCCCTGTAATCAGTAAGTGTTTAACTGTCTTTTTTACACAACAGATTCAACCAGCTACTTGTGGGAGAGGGGAAAGGAGGAGGAAATTATACCTGGAATAGGGGACTCTTGAGAGTTGAACAACTAAGTTGATTTCTTTCTAATATGATTTTTTTTGACGATACCGGTTGCTTAAGAAGTGGAGTCAGCACTTTGAAAAAGACTTCATTTATGTCGCAAAGGAAGTTTCATAAAAAAAAAACCACACACACCAAAGCTTGGCAAAGCAAGGTAAAGTGGGTGCTTCTAAAATCCTTGCTCTCATCTCCTCCAGAAGTCAGAACAGTGAAGGAATTCTCAACAGACCCCGTGACTATCCTTGGACTGTTAATATTCTCGCAATCCCTCTCCCTCAGAGTTTGCCAGCATGGAGCACTTGACCAAGGGTTGCCTCTTCTGTGCCAAGTCAGCCAGGCATGTCAACATCCTCGTGGTTGCTCTGTGACTTGCCTAAACATAAACATCAGCCATCACTTTTGATTGATTGTCATCTAAAAATACGTTCTGGCCAGAAGCTAAAGTCCAGGAACTTGTTGCTTTTTTCAAGCTGAATCCACAATACATCTTAGCAGTGGGCCAGGAAGAGTGACCTCTACTGCCTGGTGGGGTATGAAGATGGCAAGGCACTTTATTCAAGGCTATAAGTGGCTCGAGGGAGATTCTCTTCTCTCCCTTTCTCAGAGCCACAGGCCGCAGAATCAGTCATTTTGTTCAGTGAGACTATTGCTTCCTCCCCGCTGCTTTTATTTCTCCACTGACAATAATACCGAGAGAGGTTGAATTGTATGAATTTCAGAGCAAACTACGGTAGGTTGAGTTGCCTCTCAGAAATCCTGGGCAGATCAGAATGCAATTCTTCATTTGACTTTGCATTTCTTCCATGTTTCTGATCGGAATCTCAGCTTCTAAGTATATCAGGCTGTGTTTTAGAATGGGTATGTCATCACTGACTGGATTTACAAAGGTATTCCATAAATTGTACTTTGTGGTGATAAATTACATTCCAAAACTATTGTTCGTGTTTCTGCATATGAATGTTTATGTTAATTTTTTAATTTTAAAACAACCAGGCCTTTATTTGGATAATGAAGGTTGACACAGGGATAATTCCCATCCTGACTGGAGAGAAATTGTGGGCTCATCAGCTTGATTGAAATGAATTGCCCTGGCCCCAAATATGAGTAATTCTTGTGGGCAGGAACGGAAAACTTCACCATCAATCCAGACTCATCCCACAGGGAAGGCAAGCTCTGTCTTCTATGACGTATCAAAAGTTCTGATAACTTGTCTTGGCTGAAGTGGCACAGTTTGGCTAGCCTGCTTCACAGGTAGTCCTTGACTTACAGCCACAATTGAGCCCAGAATTTATGTTGCTAAGTGAGAAATTTGTGAAGTGAGTTTTGCCCCAGATTTGTTAAACGAACCACTGCAATTGTTCAATTAGTAACCCATTTGTTAAGTGAATCTGGTTTCTCCATTGACTTTGTTTGTCAGAAGGTCGCCAAAGATGATCACAGGATCCTGGGGACATTGCAACCGTCATAAATGTGAGTCAGTTGTCAGGCATCCAAATGTAAATCATGTGACCGTGAGGATGCGACAACAGTCATAAGTGTGGAAAGTGGTCATAATGTTCACTTTTTTCAGTGCTGTCATAACTTTGAATGGTCACTAAATGAACTGTTGTAAGTTGAGGTCTGCCTGTACTTGATCACATTGTAGGCAAGACCCTCCTTGACCTCTGGCTACTGTGCCAGGAATGGTCCTTCTTCTCTGGTCACCAGTGATTGTTCTCCATGGCCGTTTTCTTGGGCTATCTACTCTTCAAAAAGAATCCCAGCCTGGGAGCCTAAGGGGAAGAGGGTGAAATCCTGGGTTTTTATTTTACAAATTTGTTACCCCCCGCCCCATTTTTTTACAAGTTCATTAAGGAGGGGCGAAACAGTAGACTGTTTAACTGGGGGAAGCTCAACAAGAGTGCTCTCAAGGTCTCAGCGGTACAGCATGCGATCTTGAAGCTCCAAGATCACCGATGATTTCTCCGTTGCAGGACGACCCCACTGGACCTAAACCATCCCGTAGAGACGGTGATTGAGGAGGGCACATCCTGTCGATCCCAGGGACATCACAAAGTCCCTGGTTGATCCAGGAAAAGCCCTTTTTGCCGGTGGCAGAGAGGCAGCCTTCCAAGCTGCTGAAGCTGGGACAGCTCCGGAATGGAAGAGACTGGAAGAAAGTGTGTCAGTTTGGTGAGATGAACTTTTACTTATTATTTCTTGGAGAGAACATCCTGAAAAAATTAAAGTGGACTAAAAGTGAAAAGAAAAGAATTTAAGCGGCGTGATTAATTGTCAAAGTGAAAGTTTTTTTTCTTTTTTTCCTTTTTATTGCAACTTTGAATTTGGCAAAGCTGTTTAACTTTAAGTTGGACTGGTACTTTTTAATCTTTTTATTTTTGTATTTCTTTCTCCCTTTTTTAACAACCCTTTTGAAAATCCCTTTTTGACTAAGATTCTTCTGCTTGACTTAAGATTTATTTTTCTCCTTTTTTTTAAAAAAAAAGGGAAAAGACTGTACTTTTTTTTAAAGTTCTTGGTTGTAAATTGAGGAGGGGGAAGTGAAAGTGAAGGAAAATAAGTAGCACTGCCGCCCAGAGGCTTGGAGACATTGTTTCTTTTTTTTTCCTCTCTCACTAGCTTGTGTTACAGTCAAGGACTCCGAGCTTTGTATTGGAAAAGATAGGGATGAGCATGGCAGTTTGTTTATTCAGGTGCTCATTTGTACAGATAGCTGGAGTCTGGAGTTGAAGTTGAAAGAAAGAAGATTGAACTGACCTTGAAAAATTCTGAGCTGATTTATCAAAGAGCCTTGGATATTTGGTGGCAGAGGCTTGTTTTATATTAGACTTGCTTTTTACCTTTTGCCTCCCTTTCTAACCACCACCCCCCCACCGCCACTAGTGGGGCTCTTTTTTTCTCTTTAATTGGATTTTAACTTTTTAAACCAGGAACTAGAATGTAAACCTTTTATTTTGGTTTTCTTTTTGTTTATTAAGAAGAACATATAGAATATTTTTCTTTTTTTCTTTTTACATCTACCGTTGCAACTAATTGGATTAAGATAAGCATTACAAGATGAGTAGAAAGACAACAGCCCCAGCTTCTTCAATACCAACTCCCTCACCATCTGGAGGACAACGATCTATACAGACAATATTACAACAGGAAAAAGAGAAAGAGAAGGAAATGACATTACAGATGATTATGCAAGGAATTCAGAAAATTGAACAAAAAATTGAAAAGACAGATGAAAAAGTGGAAAATATTCAACAATGATGATGAAATATGAAGACAGGTTCAAAAAATTGAAGAACAAGATATACAAAGAGATAAGAAAATTGGAGATATTGATATTCATTTGAGCAATGTCGAGAAGGGCAGATGTGAACCATTAGGATGGGAAATAGACAAATCAGAATTTTATTTAAGATTTCAAAATATAGAAGAAGGAAAAAGTGAAAATCTTGCTGAAATAATGGCAGAAATATTGGCAGAAGCACTGGAAATAACCAAAGAAAAGATGATGGATGGGATGGAAGAAGTGTTTCATGTCTATACAAGATATGCCACAAGGAATAGATTACCAAGAGAAGTTCACATTAGATTTACTAAGAAGATTATTAAAACACAGATGCTCCAGGTGGTGAGAGAGAAAACACTAAAATATAAAGATAAAGAAATTGTGGTGCTGAAACAGATACCAGGAAGAGTAAAAGAGATGAGAAGAGAATATTTATTCTTGACTAAAGAGTTACTTAAAAGAGGAGTAAACTACAGATGGCTGATGCCAGAAGGCCTCTTGTTCACTTGGCAGGAACAAAGACACAGAATTGACACAGTTGGAAAAGCTGAGCTATTCTACTTAGAATACTTTAGAGAAAAGGAGGAAGAAGAAAGAAAGGAAGAGTCACTAATTGAGTTCCAAGAGGAGTGTATAGCAGTAATTGAAAAAGAAAAAGAAGAAGGTGCAGTAGGTGGTGAACCCAGAGAACAATGAGAATTGAGATCTACTAGAGCAGGGGTTCCCCCCCTGGGGTTGCGAGATGATATTCCAGGGGGTGCGAGAAAAGTCCAGGTAAATAATAGGATATTGGCTATATAATAATAGGATATTGGCATTTTTATTTATTATTTATTTCAGGGGGTGCAAGGTTCGAGTGAAATTTCTTTAGGGGTGCGGGGTGAAAAAAAGGTTGGGAACCACTGTACTAGAGCAATAAAACCCTTTTATAAAGCTTAACATGGATGAAAGAAAATTGATTACAATTAACATAAATGGATTTAATTTGGCTACTAAAAGAAGGAAAGTATTTCATAAATTAGAAAAATTAAAATTTGATATAATCTGCTTACAAGAGGTACATATTAAAAAACAACATGAATATATACTAAAACAAGGAAAACTAGGGAACTTATTTACGTCGCTGGCACAATCTAAAAAAAGAGGTGCGGTATTATATATTAAAGAAACAATTTTGGCAGAACTAATTTACACAGATGATGATGGAAGGATTTTGATGGTGGAAATAACAGATAACAGCGTTAAAACGCTTTTAATTGCAATTTATGCCCTGAATGATAAACAAGAAGAATTCTATGGAAAATTACATACAAAAATAATTGAATTGGACTATGTTAATATTTGTATGATGGGAGATTTTAATGGAATAATTAACGACTGATTGGACTATAAAACAGAAAACAACAAATAAAGTTAGAAAGATATGACCAAAATCCTTCCTTCGAATAACAGAAGAATTTAATTTAAAAGATGCATGGAGAGAGAGAAATGCGGAAAGTAAGCAATATACTTTTTATTCAAACAGGCACACATCCTGGTCTAGAATAGATATGATATGGATGTCAGCAGAATTATTGACTAATGTACGACATTGAAATAGAAACAAGCACTTGGGCAGATCATAATCCAGTATCAATTATTTGGAAAGGACACAAGAGGAGATATAGATGGACTTTAAATAATATGATACTGAAAGAAAAAGACTTTAAACAGAAAATAGAGAAAGAGGATACATCTTTACAGAATCTCTGGGACACAATGAAGGCCTATACAAGAGACTTGATAATAGATTATACTAGGAGAAGAAACATAAAACAGAAAAAGACTTTTAAGACATTAGAGAATGACTATAAAAGACTGGAAAAAGATTTACAGATGTTCCCATAAAAAAAGATATTAAAAATAAAATGGATATAATTAAACATAAAATGGGACTAATGGAAAAAGAGGGATTAGCACAAAAAATTAAAAATGCTAAATAGAATCACTTTGAAGATGCAAATAAACCAGGCAGATGGCTAGCTTATAAACTGAGAAAGGAAAGAGAAGCAAGAAGAATTAGTCAATTGATAAATAAAGAAGGACAGGTTTGCTATGGAAATGAGGAGAAGAAAAAAATTATACAAGACTACTATGGAAAACTGTACTTTCAAGAGAATATTCAAGAAGAAAAAGTTAAACAATACCTTCAGAAAGCGAACCTACCTCAGATACCCCAAAACATTGAAACAATGTTAGAAGGAAGTATAACAATGATGGAATTAACAGAAGCCTTAAAAAAACAGAATGCTGGGAAAGCAGCAGGTCCAGATGGTTTGCCAGCAGAATTTTACAAGACTTTTCAGGAAATATTGAATTTTCATCTTTTAGAAGTTATGAATGAAGTTATGTTAAAGAAAAGAATACCAAAAACATGGTCAGAAGCATACATTACACTTATACCAAAGGAAGGTACAGACCTACAGCAAGTTAAAAATTATAGACCTATATCTTTATTGAACTCAGACTATAAAATCTTTGCTTCAATTTTGGCAGAAAAACTAAAAAGATACTTAAATAATTTTATTCATACTGATCAAAATGGATTTCTGCTGGACAAATCAAAGACAATGTGAGAATCATTTTGGATACTCTGGAATATTATGAAGCACACCCTGAGAAACAAATGGCCTTGATGTTTCTAGATGCTCAAAAAGCCTTTGACAATGTGAGTTGGTGATTTATTTTACTGCAATTAATACAAATGGGCTTTGGTAAGAAATTTATCCAAGCCATTGAAACAACATACCATGAACAAACTACAAAGGTGATGGTGAATAGAGAATTAACAGAATCCATAGATATAAGAAAAGGGACAAGGCAAGGCTGTCCATTGTCGCCTCTGCTGTTTGTGTTAACATTGGAAGTCTTGAATAGGAATATCAGAGAAGAAAAAGAAATAAAAGGAATGAAAATTAAAAAGGAGGAGTATAAATTGCAAGATTTTGCAGATGACCTGGTATTTATATTAGAAGACCCATTGGAAACAACACCCAAATTAATAGAAAAAATAGAAGAATATGGAAAAGTAGCAGGCTTGAGAATAAACAAAGACAAAACAAAGATATTAACAAAGAGCATGTTAGCAAGACGAAAGAAAGAGTTGGAAGAAATTTTAAAAATACAGGTCACAAACAAGGTTAAATATTTAGGGATTCATATTACACCAAGATGTAGTATGCTGAAGGAAGATAACTATGTTAAACTCAAACAGCAGATTGCGACAGATTTGATGAAATGGGAAAAACTGCAACCATCATTGACTGGGAGAATATCCACAATTAAGATGAATATATTGCCTAGAGTTTTATATTTATTCCAGACAATTCCTATTCGATTAGGGAAAGAGTTTTTTGAAGATTTAAATAGAATTGTGTTGAAATATATTTGGCAGGGTAAAAAAGCAAGAATAAAATTAAAACTATTACAAGATGCAAGAATAAGAGGAGGGTTTGCCTTGCCCAATTGGGAGCTATATTACCAGGCAACAAGTTTGATGTGGGTAAAGGAATGGATAACACTAAGGAACAGTAGATTATTGACTTTAGAAGACCATGACTTGCTGCTGGGATGGCATGCCTTTCTCTAGTATAAGAGAACTAAAACACAGGGGTATTTCAGAAGGCATTATATTTGTGAGGCATTGTTTTTCAACTGCGAGAAGATAAAAAGACCATATTACTTAAAAATTCCAACATGGATATCAACTGTTGAAACATTTTCTTATCCAATAATATATAAAAAGGAACAAACAATTAGATACGGGGAGATATTGAATGAAAGGGGTGAACTTAAATCTATGCAAGTGTTGGAAGAACAAGGTATAAAAATGAATTGGTTTTCATATTTGCAAATACAATCTAGGTTTGATAAAGACTCTAAGGCAGAAGGTATTTACGACAAGTTGACTGATTTAGATAAAATTTTGATGGGTACTGATGAAAAGGTAATTAAAAAACTTTATGGACATCTATTAGAATTTAAATTGGAGGAGGAACAAGTCGAAGAAACGATGATTGCTCGGAAGAAAATTTTTGGATATGGGATCGTTTTAGAAAAATGGCAAAAATTGTGGTCTCAAAATTATAAAATGACAATGTCAACAGCATATAAAGAAAATTTGTATAAGATGTTTTACAGGTGGCACTTACCCCCGACGAGACTTGTGAGAATGTTTAAGAATAAATCGCTGGAAATGTCATCAGATACCTGGTTCGTATTACCATATGTGGTGGACATGTTCGGACCCGAAGAAATATTGGACTAAAATCCACACATGGTTGGAAAAAATGATAAAACAACATATAGACTTTAAACCAGAGATCTTTTTATTGGGAGTCATGTCAGACATATACAACAAAGAACTGAAATATTTGATTGTAAATGTTTTAACAGCGGATGGAATTGTATTTGTGAAGAACTGGGAAAATGACAAAATACCTATGCAGGAGGAAGTTATCAAAAAATTATGGACTGTGCTGAAATGAGTAAACTGACATTTGAAATTAGAGAACAAGAAGACAAGCAATTTTATATGATATGGGATTTTGTTTTATCAATGGTTGGATAAAAAGGCATGGTAATGTAATAGACTAGATAATTTTATGATAGAAATTTAATAGACTGATATAAAACATAATATAGATATATACAGTATAACCACTGGTTGAAAGTATAACACAAATTTTAAGATAAAACTTGGAACATCTCATATAAAATGATGGAATAAATAGTTTAGTCATGGATGATTAATAACTGATAAATACAGTATATAAGCATATGTTAGTGCAACAATGTGAAGACTGATATAAATTGTGAGTAAATGACTACAAAAGGATAACACAAGATATGTAACCAACTGGCACACTGTATGTATATAAAATGGGAGGTGGTTTTATGTTTTTATGTTTTGTATGTGTATGTTTGTTTTTAAAAAAATTTTTTTTAAAAAAAGAGTGCTATCAATTTCTACTTCCTGCCAGAATGAAATGGAACTTTCTTTTCATTCTTTTCCTATTTCATTGGTGGAGACCCCAAATGGAAAGGTTACAAGCACAAGGGCAAGCCAATGAATGTAGCTCAAAACATTGAGCCAATCAAAACCACAAGTTGTCAAAGACCTGTGCGTGGCAAAGGGCTTGCTCTGCTGGCATTTGTGGGAGGGATAGATAAATAGGTGGGTCCAGCCATTAGCGGCCATTGTGTACACATTCTGGAGAGTTTATACACAGGCGTTAAGCTGTTTAAGATTGCAGGGCAGAAAAGCCCTTTATAAGCCAGGAGACTGTGAGTTCTAGTTTCACGCTTAGATATGAAAACCAGCTGGATGACTTTGGCCCAATCAATCCCTCTCAGCCTAACCCACCTCACAGGGCTGTTGCTGTGGTGGAAAATAGGAGGAAGCAGTATTAGGTATGTTTGCCACCTTGAGTTATAAGAATAGTAAAGGTGGGATTAAAAAAATGAATAAATAAATAAGTCAACCATCACTAATCCCTTACCTATGATTAGCAAGGAGGGTTGATAAAAGCAAAGAGAAGAACCAAAAGCAGGAAATGTTTAATTAACATTGTGGGGCATCTATGCTATGTTGAACTTTATAGAAGTAATATAATATAAAATAATATAATGATAGTATAAGTTCAAATAGGTTTAGGGGATGTGGTAGCTCAGTGGTTAAGACACTGAGCTTGTCGATCAGAAAGGTCAGCAGTTCAGCGGTTTAAATCCCTAGCACCATGTAACAGAGTGAGCTCCCATTACTTGTCCCAGCTTCTGCCAACCTTGCAGTTTGAAAGCATGTAAAAAGTGCAAGTAGAAAAATAGGGACCACTTTGGTGGGAAGGTAACAGTGTTCTGTGCACCTTTGGCATTTAGTCATGCTGGCCACATGATCACAGAGATGTCTTCAGACATAGTTGGCTCTTTGGCTTTGTAGCGGAGATGAGCACCGTCCCCTAGGGTCAAAAATGACTAGCACATATGTGTAAGGGGAACCTTTACCTTTACCTTATAAGTTCAAAAAGCAATCATTTATTAACTTTTTGCACCCAGTTTTCATTCTTGTCCAATAAGCATCTGTTTGTCAAGAGTTCAACAACAAGAGGCATAAAGAGAAAGGAACACAGATCATCTCATTCCTTTCCTCATTCTAAATCTTTGCTGCTGCTTTAAGGCATTTTTTTTTAATCAGAACTACCTTCATCCTGAAGCTAAGTCCAGCTACAAAAACACATTTTAAAGCTGGTTTGGAGAATTGGAGGAACACAGGGCGATGCGTGGGCCAGGCCCCATTTTGTGGTAGCCCTCTCTATTTTGCTAAAAAGGGCTGGCATACTGAAGTGCTGTTCTAAAGTAAGGGGAAAAAATGAAAGTATGGTGTAAACACTAAAATGTAAAATACAGGCTTAAAGAAGCCTAGGACAGGCCCTCACAAATACCCCTCCCATCTCAAAGTTTGGTAAAACAAACCTCTAACTTTGGCACAAAGCCCCACCCACTTGGCATCACTGTCCTACCTTCTGCACCTTTTACCGCCTCCATTATTAAACATGCCCCCATCAACAAAGGTAGACCACCCATCTTAAAGCACTGGAGTGTGGAAAGATCAGGGAAATTGGGGGATTATGAGCCTATATTCTGTTTAGCTTTGCATTAAATATAAATAAAATAAGGCAACCTGACATTGTAACTAAACCACTAAGCCTACATTTAATGAAAGGTTGGTATCTGTACAAACTATATCCTCCCTTTGTTCTTTCTTCCTTTCTCTGCCATGTCTTTCTTGGTCAAATTAAGATGGTATCTCCTTCAGATGGGAAACAATATTTGGCCCTTATTTTAATCCCAAACACTATGAATACTCGGCGTCCTACATGAATAATAAACACTGTTTGAACCAGCAGGGAATGATGGCAATTACAATGCTCATTTTTTTTGTCTTTGTATCTTTTGTCTTCCTTTGAGGGAAGGAATTTTCTCCTTTCTTTCTCTTAACCACGCCCCCCCCCATAAATTAACCACTAAGAACATGTATCTTGCCTCTTATCTCTCCTCCAAATCGTGTCATAGACTTTCTCTTCCCACCCTAATCATTGCCAGAGGCCATCCTAACTGCTTGAGAGCCAGGATGTAATTTATCTAGGCCTAGTGCCCTATCAATTTTAATAGCTTTAATTATCCAACTGTCTCTTTGATTAAATATAAAAATCTTTTAATATAACTCACCACTCCCTCTCAACGCGCGCGCGCACACATATACACACACACGTGAATAAAAGAAGTTATGCTTCCTAATCGATCCACAGCAATTGGCAGGCTTTTGAAAGTTCACACGTAAATCAAATTATGCAGTCAAAATTCAGTTCTCTCCTTCCCCAAATATAGTAATCTCAGATTCAAAATAGGGCCCCCAAAACAAAACCTACTCTAACCCTATTAAATTAATCCAAAATAAAGAAATCCCCCTTTATGGGACAGAAGCAATAGAACCACCTCTATCTGTACAAGAGTTCCATTATGTTTTATCTGAATCTGATGGATTATTGGCCAACCATTAACACTGAGTTGGAAACTGTATTTCAGGTTGCTTAATATGGTAGGTGGATAACATAGCTATATGGCTCTCCCCACCATCATCATCCAAAATCCCACCACTCCTAAGAGATACATACCTGAGGAATGTTGGCAAGGGGTGGGATGGGGTGATGCTTAAGGGTGCAGACAGGAGTTGTGGGGCCATATTGTCAGTGCAGCCTTTTAGAAAATTTCCTGGATAGGAATGCAGGGCTCAATCAACGAAAGGAACTGTAGAAAGTCAGCACCCACTCCTCTCCAAGAAGAATGAAATATTTTAAGAAATATTAAAAAGGCAGCATATTATATTTCCCAAAGGGAGAAATGGAAACATGTTTTTAGAGGGAGAAAGCAGCTCCCACCTTCCTTAATAGCCCACAGCATATGTCAGCACTTAAGAGATAGAGATAGCTAGCTCTATTCATAAGCAAATACCCTCACCCGAGATCCAACAAAGGTAGGATTAGCCCTCAGCCACAATAGGAATTGCTCAACATCCTTAAAGAACATAAGCCTCTTCATTGCATCATCTCAGCAGTTCAAACCAATCAAACCTGTGAGCTCAGACAACCTATAGAGCCAGCTATGACCCCTACATGGCCCCATGGGAGTCTGACAACAGCCAGTAGAATACAGGAACAGGAAGCTCAAGGGCAAAGCCCAAAAGAAGGTGTAAAAGCCACCCACACTCCATGTGGTCAGTTGCCCAGAACCACCCATGTGCTTCTGCTTCATCATTAAACCATCTTTCCAATCAGCCTCCAGCCTCCATTTTGTCTCCAGTGCCTTTCTCCCAGGTTGGACTGAACCAGGTGGATATTTCTTCCCACAGAACAGAACAACAAACCTACTTTGGACCATCAAACTGCCTAGATCCTTTGCCAATGCATGAACGTTTTTAAAGAATAATTCTAACAGGAAAGCAGCAAAAGGGTCCATGGCAAGGAAACCAATACCGAATCCCATTGTTAACTGCTTTCCTTTCTGCTTACTTATTTTGTCATTTATTTTCCTTCCCACTGATGAGGGTACCACTAGTCATATCTTCTGACTCTTTTTCTCTTTGCTGGTACATGTTCAAAATAAAGAGATTTGACTTGACTCCTTCCCCCATTTGGGGACAGGTCCAAAAGAAGAACAGGACTTTTGATCTAAGGAATCCAAAACCTTTCCTGGTCTACAGTATTCCTTGAACATCTCCTCCTGTTGTTAAAATGCTAGCACTGAGGAAATGAGTCTCTTCCCCCCCACCCCAAATGGGATAGCCAAGCCCCTGATATATTTCTGGGATTGCTAGTTTCATTGGTTCCTGAAGCAAAGGAAATACAACCAGCTTTTCCAAAGTCTGAGAAATTGGCTTTACAGCAAAACTGGGATGCAGCCTACATCTGATTGACAGGCTGCTTGCAGCCCGTAAAGCAGTGAAACATTAGCATCTGGAAGTGCTCAACACCATGATCCATCCATGCAAATGTGTCTTTGGGGGGAAAAAATTTCAAAAGGAAATTTTCTTTCATCATATGGACTGAGAACTAGAAGGGGGGAAAAATGCAGGAGCATTTTTTCTGCCTGACACTAGGAAAACAATGACAGTGGAAAATGTCTGTCAGTGCAGCAAGGAGATGTTTGAGGGCCGAGGAACCTCTTTCTCTAATGGGTCTCCCGAAAAGTTTGGCAGCCTTATAGTGCTCAATTTCTAAGTCCCTTTGTTCAGCACAGGCACATATCCCTACGATGTGTGTCAGTTTTATAGAAAAATGCAAGCATACCGGCTTAGAAAACATACATATGCAAAATTCCAGTGACTTTTAAATATAGACAAATGCTGCATCAAAAAGTTTTGCTTGGGTTATAGCAGACACAGATCTTTGACTGTAGATTCAAGTTAGATATTTGGATGTAGATTCAGAAATGTACATTTCAGAAACCCATTTTTAATTTTGCAGGATAGATGGGAAAAGTATAGCTGCAAAACTGTCCAAATGATTCTGGGCCTAAAAAAGGAACATTTGGTTTGGGGCCCAAAAATTGCTGTATTGGCAGATCAACTTCCTTAACCATCAGGTTTAATGTGCGCTATGAGATCAAACTGGATATGGAGATTTCAGTTATGAATTCTTGAATTCTTTGGATTCTTTCCATTGTGATAAAATTCTATGTGCACCCTCAGCTGACACGATTGCAGGCAACTAAGCTAAGTAAAGCTGTGACACTGTTTTGGGATGTATCTTGGATAACTGGCAAGTGTGGTTGCAGATCTTATAACTTGGACAAGACTGTAACATGGGAATCTGTATTCTGGTACCAGAGGAGAAATAATTGGAACAGGAAACATCCATTGGTGATGTCGTGGGAAGGCTGTATCCCTTGGGGTATGTTATAGGTTAAGGTGAAGAAAGGTACAACAGGTAAGGGAGGCATCATCAACTCTTTGCCCCTTTCCCCATTATCAATATATATTTTCTTTCTCCCTTCTTTCTCAGCAATTGCCATCATTTATCTTTTCCATCTTTCATTATTTCCTCTTGTACACCACCACTGTCTCACAACATTTTTTTCTTTTCTCTTCTCTCATCATCTGTTCTGACCCAAACCCTTTTCCAATAAAACAAACACAAACCAAAGGGAACAGAAACCTTTTAATGATTCTTACGAATCCCCAGTTAAAAGGCTGCTGCAAACTGATTAACTCTGATAAGCACAAGCCTCGCCAAAACTGTGTGAGGCTGCCAAGAATAATAGATAAGAAATATTTTACAACACAAGAGTGTTCAAATACCAACTTAAGATACTGCAATGTCCATGAGGCTTGAGTTTCAAAACGTCTTAGCTTCCTGCAAAGAGCGTCTGATTCACAGCTGGCTTTTATCTTCTTGAAGGAGGGGCCATTACCTTGCAGCCTTACTCCCGAGTCGCCTGTGCTGCTGCAGCTGCTCTTTCCTGCAAGCAGCCCTGCACACACGCGCATTTGGCACAGGCTCCTCAGGAACCTCCTCATAGCTGCTGCCAGCCTCCACAATCTCGAAGGCAGCAGTCCACTCCCTAATGGTCCTGGCCCCTCATCTGAGTCCTCGCTCTCCTCAACCGTCCGCACCTGCTGGAGGCTAACCACAACATCATGTCTCCTCTCCCTCCCCTCCCCTCCTATTTCCCTTCCCATCTCCCTTCCCCTCCCCTCTCCTCTCTTCTCTTCCCTTGTCATCTCCTCTCCTCTCCTGAAGCAATCAACTTGTCTCCTTATCAGGAATAACTCCTGCAATGAGAGCTGCATACTTTTGCGACTTCCCCTTTTTTCTGTGGCATTTAATAGCTTTAGAGCAATAGGTAATATATCCCTTGCATATCACTTTGGGCGCTTGTGGTGTTCCTCAGTGGGTACTAGCTATCTGAAATGTTTCCACTATATGCCAGTGAAATCAATACTGGCATCAAAAAACAGCTACAGCTAAGGCCGCCATCCCATATCAACAAAAATCTTGTGAGATCCTTCTGAAATCAGTTAACTTATTGACTGTTCAAAGTTACAGCTGTGCTGAAAAATGTGATTTCTGTCCATCTTTCAGACTTATTGTTCCGGACTAGCAGGCTCGAAAGCCTGCAACTCTGATTGGCCCGTGAATAGCAAATCGTGATTGGTCACCGCAGACTGATGCTATTGGCTAGTAAACGGGCTGCCGTGATTGGCCCTGCCAAGAGCGGCAAACTCAAATCGCTTTCATTGGTTGCCTAGCCGCAGCCAGCCCTATATAAGGGGCTGCTGCGGCCGGGATAGCTCGCTCAGATCTGAAGTCACTAATAAAGAGCTGTGGTTGTTATCTGAGTCTTGCCTCCGTTCTTGAACCATCCTCCCAGATCTAACACTGGAGACAAGGGTGGGATGCGGAGGCAACGAAGTCTACTAGAACTGAGCTAGCTGAAGGAGCACGTGGCTGACAGAGCGCAACGACGGCAACATGGCCAGCAGCGCTATACCACCCGCCCCATTCGATCCAGCTAGCGAGGACTGGGACTCATATATGGACAGATTTCAAATGTTCCTAGAGTCCAACAACCTAAAAGATGCCATGCCCAGCAAGAAATGAGTCGTTTTTCTAACCCATTGTGGACCAGCCATTTTTAAGATGGCTAAAGCCTTAGCGAAGCCAGCTGAAGTTAAAACTATGGATTGGGTCACCCTTGCTCCCATCCTGCGCAACCATTACGCCCCAGCAGTACCGACTCTCATTCGCAGACATGAGTTCTACCAGAGGGACCAGCGTGAAGGTGAGAGCGTTGGGGATTTCGTGGCAGACCTGAGGAACCTGGGCGGTTTATGTGGCTTCGCCAATCTCGAAGAAGCCATGAGAAACTGAATCATCCTTGGCCTTAGAGATCCAACTGTCCAGAGCAAGATCATGGCCAAAGGAGACATCTCGCTTGCAGATTCCATAGCAGACGCCACCGCAGCTGAAGCCACTCGTAAATCAGCAGCACGAATGCGCCAAACCAGCGGAACCAACCGCCAACCCACCAACAATGCTGGGAAACCTTCAGACAAGTACACATCGACCACCCATCATGAAGATGCCGAGTCATCCTCAGACAGCGAGGAGGAAGAAATCCACAGACTCCGAACAGAACGTGAGCAACGGGACCAGCGGGGTCGTAAACCCAACTACCAATGTGCCGGATGTGGGGGAAACCATCCTCGATCCGAATGCAGATTCTTAGATGCCATATGTCGTTTTTGTGATAAACGAGGGCATATTGCGAAAGTTTGCAGAAACAAAAGAAATTCCAGCCCCAGATGGAGAGGGAGCAGCCCAAGAAGGAATGATGGCAACCCCACCACACAGAGACCACCCTAACAACCAGTGGAACCAGTACAGCAGACCCCGAAGGTTTAACGGCACACTCAGACGAGAAGAGGCTCATCAAACCATCACCATTGGCCACGCTTCATCGCTCGATGCTAAAAAAATCCGTGTAAAGGTCACCATTGAAAATAAACCTTGCATCATGGAAGTCGACTCTGGGTCCTCACTATCCATGGTATCCTGGAAAACGCTCAAGCAACTGATTCCCAACATCCGACGCCAAGACCTCAGCAGTCAGAGACTCATACTGAAAGATTATCAAGGCAACCGGATTCCAGTCGCAGGTACCTGCCATTTCCAGGTCTCTTTCAAAGGACATAATGCAATTCTACAACTCACCATTGTAGACAGAGACCTGCCAAGTCTATTGGGCCTTCAGTGGTTCGCGCCATTAGGAATCGGAATGGCTGGCATCCATCATACTGAAGACGATGACTGGGAGGCAGCCCTCATCCACGATTTCTGAGAAGTGTTCAGCAAAAACTTAGGCAAGTACAAGGGGTCCCCTATTTCATTTAATCTTCACCCCGACATTGCGCCCATTCGCCTAAAGCCACGCCGAGTTCCCTTTGCTCTCAAACCCAAAATTGATTAGCAATTGGACAAATTAATTGTGCAAGGCGTGTTAGAGCCCATTGACCACGCCCGATGGGAGACACCAATTGTCACCCCCATAAAGCCTGACGGGTCCTTGAGAATCTGTGGTGACTACAAGGCCACCCTCAATCACACGCTACAGCAGAGCGCCTATCCAGTACCAGTCGTTCAGCATCTCCTGCATTCACTTGGGGGTGGCAGAATATTCGCAAAATTAGATCTGGCCCAAGCGTATCAACAGCTGCCAGTTGATTCCGAGACTGGAGAAGCCCAAACTATAGTCACACATCATGGTGAATTCAAATGCAACAGGCTTCAGTTTGGAGTAAGCGTAGCCCCAGGCATCTTTCAAAGCCTGATGGAGAGACTATTACAAGGTATAAAAGGGGTCGTGCCCTATTTTGATGACGTACTAATAGCAGCCCCAACAAAAAGTCAATCAGAGAAACGCCTCAGAACAGTCCTACAAAGGTTCAAAGATTCTGGCCTCAAAGTTAAGAAGGAAAAGTGCCAGCTTTGCACAGAAAGGGTGGAGTTTCTTGGCTACCTTCTTGACAAACAAGGAATCCACCCTACAGAAAAGAAATTGGCAGCTATCAAAAATGCCCCAAGACCTAAAAACAAAACTGACCTCCAAGCCTTCCTGGGACTTATTAACTTTTATAACATTTTCCTACCCCAGAAGGTGACTGTTGCAGAGCCCCTTCATAGACTACTCGATAAAAGGGCCTCCTGGATTTGGGGACTGCGGGAGGAGCATGCCTTCCAGCAAGTAAAAGACCTCCTTACCTCTGATGCAGTGCTAATTCAATATAATGAGACACTCCCCTTGACTGTTACTTGTGATGCCTCACCATTTGGGGTGGGGGCCATCCTGAGCCACGTTCTACCGAATGGCTCAGAGGCACCAATTGCATTTTTTTTCAAGAACTCTGTCAAAAACAGAAAGAAACTATAGCCACCTAGATAAGGAAGCCCTTGCTATTGTATCTGCGATTAAAAGGTTTCATTAATATGTATATGGGAGACCATTTTCTATTATCACGGATCATAAGCCACTACTTGGCATTCTGGTGGGCGACAAACCTACTCCACACATTCTCTCCCCCAGAATGACGCGATGGTCGGAATTTCTCGCTGCCTACGACTATCAATTAAAGTATCACCCGGGGAAATCCATTCCTCACGCTGATGCCTTGAGCCGCTCACCACTACCCGAGCCACAGGAAGACCCAGCTCCCATGCTCCCAGTACTACAAATTGAGACAATTCCCTCACCTCCACTAACGGCCCAGGACATCGCCTTTGAAACCAAAAGAGACTCTTGTTTGGCATGAGTTCTTGGCTGGGTGGAGAGGGGATGGCCAGAATACGACCCCAAGGAAACCTTTAAGCCATTCAAAAACAGACAGACAGAACTTTTCTCACAAAGACGATGCGTTTTATGGGGAGACCGAGTTGTCATACCAACTAAACTACAAAAAAAAGTCCTGCAAATGCTACACGATGGACACCCGGGCATCGTGCCTATGAAAGTGCTGGCAAGAAGTTACGCCTGGTGGCCAGGTATGGACAAACAAATTGAATCCTGGGTCGCCTCTTGTAACAGATGCCAGGAAAACCACTCAGCCCCACCAAAAGCTCCACCAGCAGAATGGGAAACACCCAGGGGTCCTTGGTCACGCATTCATATTGACTTTGTGGGACCTACTAGAGGCCACACTTTCCTAATAACTGTAGATGCATATTCTAACTGGCTCGAGGTCAATAAAAAGAAAACAACCACTACAGAGGCAGTCATCAAGAAATTGAACAGACTCTTTGCCACACACGGCCTACCTGATGTCCTGGTTTCTGACAATGGGCCCCAATTTACTGCCTTAGCCTTTGAACAATACCTAGCTGAACGGGGCATCCGACACGCACTCACATCGCCAACTCATCCAGCGGCGAATGGTAGGGCTGAACGAATGGTTCAGTTTACAAAGAAAACCCTACAGAAAATGGAACAAGGTAATATCCACAATAAAGTCACTAGAATGCTGCTTCTTCAACACATCACACCTAACAGCACGACTAACAAGAGCCCAGCTGAACTCCTGATGGCCAGGAAACTCAGATCGCCTCTAGACCGCTTGCACCCTGCCTACACCCCGGAAAAGCCCCTGGGTTCCAGCAGCAAGCATCGTGCCTTTAAGGTAGGAGACCTTGTATTTGCAAAAAAATTTTCTGGGGATCCCCTCTGGATTCCTGCTCAAATAACTCAAGTCACGGGTCCCCGCTCCTACCGTCTACTCACCACTGATGGCAGAGCGTGGAAACGCCATATTGACCAGCTACGCTCCAGACTGACCACAACTTCCATCCCTGACCCCAGCCTTGACACCGGGGGGGGAGGGGAAACCGTGAGCCCAGAAATAGAACGAACACCTGTTTATTCTGAACTAACATCGAGATCACCACACCATAGCTTGCAATACTCACCAGCTGTAGTTGAACCTGGGCAGACAAACACTTCACCAAGAAGCAGCAGCCAAGCAGGTTCAGTGAGCCCAGGGAGCCATAGCAGTAGCAACGAAGCTGAGGACTCAATCACCCCAGGGGCATCAGAGGAGAGCCCCAACCATGGCACTGGTTCACCGTTCTTGCTAGATCCAGCAAACAGTCTATCAGAACCCGAATTTGAACATGGACAATTGGAATTCTGTAAGTCAGGTAGACAGGTGCGAAGACCTGCCTACCTGCGAGACTATATAACTCCACCCCTTAAACGGAACCGAGGGGAGGGGTGTTCCGGACTAGCAGGCTTGAAAGCCTGCAACTCTGATTGGCCCGCGAATAGCAGATCGTGATTGGTCACCGCAGACTGATGCGATTGGCTAGTAAACGGGCTGCCGCGATTGGCCCTGCCAAGAGCGGCAAACTCAAATCGCTTTCATTGGCTGCCTAGCCGCAGCCAGCCCTATATAAGGGGCTGCTGCGGCCGGGATAGCTCGCTCAGATCTGAAGTCACTAATAAAGAGCTGTTGTTGTTATCTGAGTCTTGCCTCCGTTCTTGAACCATCCTCCCAGATCTAACACTTATGACTGTTGCATCATCCCCATGGTCACGTGATTTACTTTTGGATGCTTCACAACGGTCTCGCATTTATGACAGTTACAGTGTCCTGAGGTCACGTGATCCCTTTTTGCGACCTTCGGACAAGCAAAGTCAATGGAGAAGCCAGATTCACTTAACAACTGGGTTACTCACTTAACAGCTTCAGTGATTCACTTAACAGATGTGGCCAGAAAAGTCGTAGAATTGGGCTAAAAACTCCCTCAAAAGATTTCTCACTTAGCAATATAAATTTTGGGCTCAATTGTGGTTGTACATTGAGGCCTACCTGTAATCTGGTCAGGCTTCATTAAGAAGTCTCGAGATTATAAGAATTTGGCCCCAGTCAACATCATACAGTAATGGCTGCAGCTGGGAAATTTTTCTGAACTGCCAGTTAAGTGTCTGCATGCGTTTTATTGGAGTGCGGCTCTTTAACCATGTATTTTTCTTGGATGCTAAGCATGATCTATGCTGAAGCAGTTGTTCTAGCATATTCTTGGGCTGTAAAATTACATATTTTCCTTTAACCACAGACAAATATTTAGAACACACCATTTTAATTACTGCAGTATACATTCTTACCCTTATTAGTACAGGAAATTGTGTGCTATTTATTTATTAAATAGACCCAACTGGAACTAGGAAAGAGAGCTGTGCTTGGCACAGTGGGAGAACATACTTAAAAATATATCAGCACTTAATAACACACCCAGGCTGACACGCCAAGCAACATGTGAACATTTGGAGACTGGGGATTTTGTGGGGCAAACATAGCTCCAGTTTTCAAACATCTCTCTCTCTCTCTCTCTCTCTCTCTTTCTCTCTCTCTCTGTCTGTCTTGTGGTGGTTTAGAAATAGCCTTGTAAAGATTTTCCTAAAATGTTTCTTTCAATGCTTTTGAGTTCAAAAAAGAACTTCTGGGAATTAAACACAAAATTAAGGTAAAGAGAATCCAAGGAGAAGAAAGATACCTGATATGCACCACTTTAAGCTTTGCTATCTTGGTAGAGTTTTGGCAGCCCTCTGGGGAAGTTATATGATTTCTAAACAGAAAATTGGATGAAGTATATCTGTACAATCTAATGGATCCCTGTTGGACCTTGATTCAGCGGATAAATTTGGGCATATTTCCCTGCTAATAATAAAAAATTTCCATGCAGGCCTGCTGTAGGAACAAATGAAAATCTGAAGTTAACCTACAAGTTTCAGGCCAATGAACGCCTGTCTTCTTGTTTGCTATTGTTTCTCAGCTTTAGCAACTTTAAGATGCATGGAGTCCAGCTCCTAGAATTTGCCAGGAAATATGCTGGCTGGCGAATTCTGGGAGTTTAATTCCACATATGGTACAGTTGCCAAGGTTGAAAACATTGCTCTATGCAGTCAGACGGTGGGTGAAAGCATGCTTCAGGATGGCTAATTGCAATAATAACTATCATCATAACCAACATTATAATAACTTGCCATGTGTCTATGATCACTCAGATGATCCTGCTGTCTCAGTGACAGATGGTAGCTATCAACGGGCAGGGGTGGGATTCTACCGGTTCTGTCCACCTCTGTAGAACTGGTTGCTCTGAAGAGCAGCAAACAGAGAGCATACATAGAACCGGTTCTATGTCTGCTGCTGTTCTGGCCCACCCACCCACCTGGGCTCTTACCTGACCTTTATTTCCTGCTTTTTCAGTCGCAGCTGCTTTGCACGGCATAGCTGCAGTTGAAAAAGCAGGAAAAAAGAGTTTTTCCAACCGCTGCGCATCCACACGCAGCGCTGCTCAGCTGTCTGGGCAGCTCAGCAGGTCGTAAATGGCACTCGTGCGATTCACGCGACTCACGCATGCGCGCGCGACACAGAGCAACAGACCCGGTAGTTGTGTCGGTTGGATCCCATCCCTGTCAATGGGTTATTTATATCAGTATTCACAACTTACACAAGGGGGGCCTCAACTTACAATAGTTCATTTAGTGGCCATTCAAAGTTACAATGACACTGAAAAAAGTGATTTATGATTGTGTTTCACAGTTACAACTTTAGCAGCATGTTGTACATGCTTGGATCATGTCATCAAAATCCAGATGCTTGGCATCTGGATGCTATGCTATGAGCGTTGCAGCGTCCTGGACTCCCGTGATCCTCTTTTGCAACCTTCTGACAAGCAAACTCAATGGGGAGGCCAGATTCACTTAACAGCCAGGTTATTAACTTATCCACTGCAGGGATTCACATAAACAACTGTGGCAGTGGTGGTATTCAGTAGGTTCTGACCAGTTCTGGAGAACTGGTAGCAGAAAATCTGAGTAGTTCAGAGAATGGTCTAATACCACCTCTGAGTGGCCCCGCCCTCTCTATTCTCTGCCTCCTGAGTCCCAGCTGATCGGCTGGGTCTTCTTTTATTGCCCTGCACGGGAGAACGGAGAGGGAAAGCAGGTTAGTGGGGTGGGGAGGGAATGGCAATTTTGCAGTATCCTTCCCCTGCCACACCCACCAAGCCATACCACGTCCACCAAGCCATGCCCACAGAACTGGTAGTAAAAAAAAATTGAATCCCACCACTGAACTGTGGCGATAAATGCTGTAAAATTCACTTAACAAATGCCTCACTTAACAACGTAAATTTTGGGCTCCACTGTGGTCTTAAGTTGAGGACTACCTGTATAGAATAACGTACAGGGAAGGCAAGCAGGCGGGCAGGCAGAAGTGGCATGAAAAGGAAAACAGAATCCCCTTTTCTAAGTATATCCCAAGGGTCAGGGCTGTCAAACTTGTGGGCCAACTGCGTCACGTGCTGGCCCCGCCCACGCCTGGTTTAGCAAAGGGGGGGGAAAGACCTGATACGTCACATGATGCAGTCGTGACAACGTGAGTTTGACACCCCTAACTAGGTGCACAGGGGCCATGCTATTGAGAGAATTCTGAAAATTATAGGTCAGTCTACTTACCAGCTGGAGAAAGCTTGTGTCTACTATTGACCTCACCCCTTTCCTAAGAGGCCTGTAAGGGGCATGCATAAGCACACCAATGTGACTACCGTCCCTGTCCTATTGTTTCTTTTATTTTTCTTATATGTACCCATTTCATGTATTCATAAGTATGTACATACTTATACTTATTACCTTGTAAGCGATTGACAAATCAAATAAATAAATAAAATAAAATAAAAAAACTTCGGCTGGAAGAGAAAATTGAAGAATTCTAGTTCCAGCACATCTGGAGGGTATCAGGCCCAGGAAATTGCATTCAAGTGAGGGGCTAGGAGCTTCTTTCTCCTCCAGCCATTACCACTGTAATCCTAAAGGAACGGATGGCATATCTGAGACATGGAAAGGGAAGCATTTCCAATAAACATTTTCAGGGGTAAAAATATCGATCTGGTATCATACAAAGCTACCTGCTGCATCTTGGCTGACATACCAGGACCACAATGTGTCTTATTTTGTTGTTGTTTTGCTTTTTTTTAAAGCTTGAGATTTCTTTTATTCCAAATTTATTGAAAGTGTGTTTTAAAGCATTGTACTCTACAACTACCCTGTACCGGAAAGGAAGGGAAAACCATTCAAACTTAGTAGCAGTTCTTTTAGGAGCATTCAGCTCAGAGATATGAAACAAGTTCTGAGAATATACTATAAGCACAGAGAACGTGACACCCTGGCAATGCCAACGACCTACCATCTTCTTTATCTCACGACGAGTACAGAATATCTGACAACGTGCAAGCCAGTTGATGACAACACAGATTTTAGGCAACCCTTTTGGAGAATTCTGGCTCCTGCCTAAAACGTGCTCAGTCTCTGATAGCTCTTCAAAGCTATAAAAAGCTGCTTTTGGCAGACAAAAAGACTCTCTAGGGTAAGGATTTGAACTAGGACCTGGTTCCAAAGCAACCAAGCATCTCTTTGTTACAAAACAAGAGTTTCATTCTCTCTGCAGCCCTTTCAATGACTTTTGTTTATGACAACAGGCAGGTGGCTTTTACTCCTGGTTTTATTTGTAGAGATTTTCAGTCATCCAGGTCATGGTTGCCCCCCTCCCCCCCCCCTTTTTGTTTTTCAGGAGACAACTGGGCTTTCTTGTTTTTCCTTTTGAAGACATTTCGCTTCTCACCCAAGAAGCTTCTTCAGCTCAGACAGGATAGTGGGGAATGGAAGGATTTATATTCCTTGCAGACAGCTGGACATTTGCATCCTTTCAGAGGGTCCTTGAAGCGCTTGACGGTTTATCTATATCCTCAGGGTCACCTGAGTGGTGCTCCTGGTTCCTGTAGTCTGCAGTTTTTTTTCTTCTGGAAATCCATTGCTATTCCCACAACCATTCAAAAGATGTTCAACCCAAATTGTATAGCTAAAAGTCTGTAGCTGCCTGCAAGAAGTATAAATCCTTCCATTCGCCACTCTCCTGTCAGAGCTGAAGAAGCTTCTTGGATGAGAAGCGAAATGTCTTCAAAGAAAAAAAACACAAGAAAGTCCAGTTGCCTCCTGAAAAAAAAACAAAAAAACCACCTTTGGGACCTGGCTTTATTGCAGCAAATTGGTATCCTTCATACATCTGGCTAGAATTCCCAGCCCTGCCAGCCAGCATAATGTGAACATCAGATTGGAGAAGGTTGTTCTTTCCAGTGGTTATCTCCAGAAAAGAGGAGGAAGGGCCCATTTCCAGTTGAGGTCATGCATCATGCTAACCTTAATGTGTATTACTCTGGCGCTATCCCAGCACCATGTGTGAACCCATCCCCCATCTTTTGTTCTTCCAGAAGACCTACTCTAGAAGAATCCCACCTCTGACTAGAGATTTTGCAGTCTCCTTCCCCTGCCACGCCCACCAAGCCACGCCCACAGAACTGGTAGTAAAAAAAAATGTGAATCCCACCACTGCTTCTGACTTGTCTGAACCTCACTGCGGCCAGGGGAAGAACCCATGAGAGCCTGCAATATTGCCTGGGGTCTGCCCATCCCATCCCATCCCACCCGCTGGGACGCAAAGAAAGTGGGAATTATTCTTCACAAAATAACCAAAGGCAGATCGTGGCGAAAATCTGACCCATCCCTTGAGGAAAAGGGGGGAGATTTAAATCCCTTGACCGTGTCTCAGTGGTTTTAAAGATATATGATTATTATCATTCCTGGATTTTTTCAAGCATATTCAAATATCCAGGTTATGGAATACAAAGTCAAACAAAATGGAAATTGGGCTTTGAGCTACTGGCACCGAACCATAGTGACATGCCCTGGCGGTCCATTTTTCCTGCCATGTTCCCATGAAGTTGCCTTCACCATGTTTCCAGCCCCTGAGAGAGGCAAGACTTACCCTTCGTTGAACTGGCATGAGGGTGGCCTTTTCCATCTTATTCCAACAGTGTCTAAGAACAACCTCAAGGCATACCGGGTGCTGATAGATGCTTTCAGCCATAATCTTGAAAAGGAGGCAGGTGCTTGCAGTGATTTCCAACACAGTGCAGCGCCAGTTTTTCTCCTAGAGAGGAGACAGCAGTCGGTCCTTCACACAGAGATATGGCTTTGGTCCAGTGGTGGGATTCATTTATTTATTTTACTATCGGTTCTTTGGGCGTGGCTTGGTGGCCATGGCAGGGGAAGGATACTGTAAAATCTCCAGTCAGAGGTGGGATTTGCCTGTTCTCTGAACTACTCAATTTTTCTGCTACCGGTTCTCCAGAACTGGCCAGAACCTGCTGAATACCACCTCTGCTTCAGTCCTGTCTTCAGAAAAAGCTTTTCTTGACTCAATTAGATTTCACTTATTTGAACCACGTAGCTACAAGATTGATAAAGACACTTGGAAGGTTCTCAGAAGCTACATTAAAATGCACACCCACTTTGAATTACCTTTTTTAAAATAATGTAACTGCCACCATAACATTGGGCAATCTGTCACTCCAGAGCTACCATGTTCCCAAGTGCCATAACCTAAATATAGCCGAGAAAGGTCCGATTCTTGTAAATTACTAGCTTAAAGTCAAGCTAAGCATCACTTCAAATATTAGAACATAAATATGTCACACGTCAGCTAGCATGCCTTCTGCTCACGAAAAGCATGATTAAATATTGTGTGGTTCTTTACAAAACACTCAGCATAATATATACCAGTGATTCATGTGTTTACTTCTCCTTTTGATACTGGGAAGCAAACCAGTTAGCAATTCATTTCCGGGAGAATTCTGAAGAATTCAGCATCAATTGCCTTTGAATTCTCCCCCAATGTTGTCTGAAACTGGAATACAATAGTGTACCACAGCTCAGACTCTTCAAGGATCCAGATTCCCAGAGGCTCGAGTCTGTGGTGCTGCTTTGCTATCTAATGACTTTTTCCCCCTTTTCTCCACATGCCAGCCTGAGTTACATGTAGTTCCCAGCATTACTTTGCAGCTCGCCTTATCTTTCAAGATCAACATGACAAAATTAATTTGACAAACCACCGAAATCATATGGCACTTTTGCCTTTCTCTTTCTATTTTGCAAGGAAGATGATTAAAGCTCTGTTAGGGTTGATGCCTCTATTTTACTGAACCCAAAAGTCTATCCTAAAATCTCAAGAACTGCACCCCTGAGGCCTGTCATTTTGTCACCACGATGGCTTTGCAACATGGGAAAGAAAACAAATCGACAAATTCCAATGAGTGGCAGGGAATATTTGTAGCTCAAGGTGGCACTGTGAAGTCCTCTGTGCGCTCTGGCCTTGGTTGTTTGCTTGGAGACATTTCACGGCCCAGCTAGGTAACGTGATCATAAGCATCAAGAAAGAAGTCCACAAATAAACACAAATAAAGGATGGTCCCTGATTGGAAAAAGGCTATCTTTCCCATTCTACATGATAGTTTACCACACTACCACCATCCGTCCTGCCAAAATGCCTTGAGATAGGTCTATGAGATAGGTCAAAATGCCCCAGGGCCATGGGCACAAATTGGCACCATCTGCCTAAGTGAATTCCATCACTATAAGATGGGAAGCAGTGAAAAGTCTGCTGACAATTTTCAGTCAGTCTCTTGCCAAAAATGGGCAAAAAATAAGCATTGACTATGAAAGATGCATCCTCAAAAAAAGCATATTCTTAGGCAAAATTCATTCCAAATATGCATACAACCCTAGCTATCATAAAGCAAACATTACCCTTAAACATAAACCTCTGTGAGTTGAAAGTTCTTAACAGTAAGAAATGAGGATTTCCCAGATTTTTTTTATGCCCAAAAATTTTGGAACAGAATGTGCAAAAGTTTGTGGACATAGACATGAGCAGATTAAGATTAATCCTGCACACTTCTACCCTTTTAGACTTCCCTGTTTATATTTTCTTAACTCCTAGTTGTTTTTAAAGCTGAAGGAGTCAGTGCAGACATATCTTTCGGACATATTTTGTTCTATTTAGGAATTTCTGAATTTAAGCTTGATTTCTATATACCATAAAAGGTTTAGAATAGCAATATTGAACCAATATTTTTTTATTGCCCCCAGACTAAATTAACACATGATTTCCTTTCAGAGATTGTAAACCAGTGGGGCAAAAGGCTACAGTGCAGAGGTGGGTATTCAATAGGTTCTGACCAGTTCTGGAGAACCAGCAGCTGAAATTTTGAGTAGTTCAGAGAACTGGCAAATGCCACCTCTGACTGGAGATTTTACAATATCCTTCCCCTGCCACGTCCACCAAGCCACACCCACAGAACCGGTAGTAAAAAAAACTGAATCCCACCACTGCACATTGTAAATGTACTGCACACCCTGTTTCTTCAGATACACAGATACAGAAATGCATATATACCCAGAAGTGTGCAAAAGACATCCATATTCATTCTTGTGCAGAAGATATATGCCTATAGTTCATTGCAAAGTGTTAGCCCTTTGAGGTAGTCCGGACAGGAATCCAAAACCATGAGCACTAGCGCTAGAGTTACTGCAAAGTAACAGTAATAGACTCTTGTAAGTCTGACTCCCTTTGCCTTTACTTTCCAAAGAACTAGGGAGTGCCCTTTCTGAGCTAATTTCTCCACCCACAAGCTTCTTTTGAACTCAGATTTCTCTTATCAGACTGTTTGTCTGGCCCATGGCTCTTCCTTCTACCTCTCAAGGTTATTCTCACAGCCCATTGCAGAGACACTTACACACCACGCCCAGATAGTCCTTGACTTACAAACTACAACTGAGCTCAAAACCCTGTGGTTACGTAAGATATTTGTTAAGTGAGTTTTGCCCCATTTTATGACTTTTCTTGCCTCGGTTGTTAAGTGAATCATTGTGGTTGATCATTTAATAACACGGTTGTTAAGCGAATCAGGGTTGCCCATGGACTTTGCTTGTCACCAATGCAATCACATGACCTTGGAACACAGCAACGGTCCTAAAGATGAGCCAGTTGGCAAGCATCCGAATTTTGAGCACGTGATTATGGGGATGCTGCAAAGGTTGTAACTATGAAAAACAGTCATAAGTCCCCTTTTTTTCCCATGCCATTGTAACTTTGAATGGTCACAAAATGAACTTTTGTAAGTCAAGGACTACTTGTACACAATCATATCTAGCAATTCTTGTATACATAGCAGGATACCATCATCTTCAGAGGTGGTATTCAGCAGGTTCTGACTAGTTCTGGAGAACCCATAGCGGAAATTTTGAATAGTTCGGAGAACTGGCAAATCCCACCTCTGACTGGAGATTTTACAGTATCCTTCCCCTGCCACGCCTATCAAGCCACACCCACAAAACTGGTAGTAAAAAAATGTGAATCCCACCACTGATCATCATCATCATTTTAGCCATTATCCACTGCAGGATGAAGACCTCTTCCATATGTTTCCTATTATCAAGGCAAACACACACACACACACATACAGAGGAACATTCTTCTACTGAAACTATCACAAAGGGTTAATTAGCTGCTTTGTAATGAAGGACAACAAAGCTTCCTGATCAATTTAGCCTCTAACCTAAGTCTGAAGACAGGGCAGAAGTAACTTTTTGGATATGCCTAATTGAGACTACGGCTATTGGGAGATTGCCAGCCAGGTTGGAAGGAAGAGTTAAGACGTGCATTAGCCTTGAGTCCTTGCCCAGATAGCAATAGCAATAGCACTTAGATTTATATACCGCTTCACAGTACTTTACAGCCCTCTTTAAGCGTTTTTCAGAGCCAGGCTTTTGCCCCCAACAGTCTGGGTCCTCATTTTATTGACCTTGGAAGGATGGAAGGCTGAGTCAACCTTCAGCCTGGTGAGATTCGAACAGTCAAATTGCAGGCAGCCGGCAGTCAACAGAAATAGCCTGCAGTTCTGCACCCTAACCACTGCACCACCAAGCTCATTTGCTCAGATGCAAAAGGCATAAGTCTGACCCTCCTCAACACCCATGAAACCTTATCGGCTTGGTCCCAAGGAAAGGCAAGCACTTCGAGGAGATTCAGTTGATAGTTGATAGGAAGAACAGGATGATGGGAAAGCATATGCTATGCGCAAGCAACCGGAACCACTCATAAATAGCTAAAGCAAGCATCTTGATTGTTCTCCAGCTATATTACAAGAATCTTCCCCAAACGGCTTGCCTTCTCCTGGGAACAATCAGATAAGGTTTCATGGGTGATGGGGAAAGTCAAGTTTATGTCTTTTGCATCTGGACAAGGACAGAAGGCTAATGCATGGCTTGGCCCCTCCTTCCCAACCTGGCTGGCAGTTTCCCAACAGCTATAGTCTCAATTAGGCATGTCCAAATAGCTACTTTTGCCCTGATCTCAGGCAGAGGTTACATTGATCAGGAAGCTTTGTTGTCCTTCCTTACAAAACAGTTAATTACACCAATTAAAAACTAGGTCTATTGCTACCGAGTGGCTAAACCATATAATGACATAGTCCATTCCACTCTTTTGAGTTATAGATCTAATGCAGGGTATCACTGCACAAAGACCTAAAAACTCAAATAACTTTGCAGCTGTGTTTTTGAATGATATTCCAAGAAAGTTTCAAAATAAATTCCATGCGCACATATTCAAACAATCTCAGCTTCAATTTAATTCGCATCAATTCTAAATTATAGAAGGCCTGGCCCAAATCCTATGAAATCCACTGGAAAGTGTGTTTTCTCTCTCTCTAATTGTTGCAATAGATTGCGGACAGAGCCCTTACTCAACCAAGCTAGAAACAGGAAATGTAAAGGTCAAGTTGTTCGAATTTTATTTCAGTGAACTGGATTTCCAGCAAACTTTCAGAAATAAATATGGCCACTGACCAAAGCAGGCCACATTATACCAGCCTTCAAAAATGTGAACGTGTGAGGAGTAGGCTACCCCATGGAAATGGGAAGATACACCTTGGATTGACATATTGATGCTCACAAAATGCAGCCACACCCACAACCACTTTCTACACTGCCATCCCACATAGCTGGAGCTTGCATATGATTACCATAGCCCTGTGGGGAATGACATTGCCACTGGCTTTACCTGTGATGACTCAGAACAACTATCTGATGCTACTCCACCTGAAATGTGCAAGATCGAGCACTTCCTCTTCTTATATAGAAAGTCGCCTTGATAAGTTAATATATGAAGACTGATCTTCCAAGCTTACCTTCAGATGTGCTTCCAATGTAGAGAATTAGTTGATGTTATCGTCAATTATTTGATATGAACACAGTCACAGAACAGACTGACATCTCTATCAATGTTAGGCTTACTTCTGTTTTTCTCTCCTGACCACCACCTATTCTCAATTAGTTTCATTTTTTTGCCATTGGTTTGTAGGTTTGATACACATTTTTATACACATTTCTCTTAAAATGTAGGCTTTTGTAAGTATTTTGCAAGCTCCTTTTAGAAATCTTTTTTGTGCTTATTTCAGGAATGTTTTCCTTCCTTCCTCCTCTCCCTCTCTCCCTTCTCTTTCTTTCTTTCTTTCTTTCTTTCTTTCTTTCTTTCTTTCTTTCTTTCTTTCTTTCTTTCTTCTTCCCTCCCTCCCTCCCTCCCTCCCTCCCTTTCTCTTTCTCTCTTTCTTTCTTCCTCCCTCTCCCTTTCTTTCTCTTTCACTTTCTCTCTTTTTCTTCCTCCTTCCCTCCCTTTCTCTTTCACTTTCTCTTTCTTTCTCTCCCTCCCTCCCTTTCTCTTTCTCATTCTCTTTCTCTCTTTCTCTTTCTCTCCCTCTTTCTTTCTTCATCCCTCCCTCTCTTTCTCCCTCCTTTTCTTTCTTTCTTTCTTTCTTTCTTTCTTTCTTTCTTTCTTTCTTTCTTTCTTTCTTTCTTTCTTTCTTTCTTTCTTTCTTTCTTTCTTTCTATCATGCTTGACTGGAGGACTGCACCTGAAAAGTCAGATGTATGCCATTGTTAAGGAAGGGCAGATTGGATGGTTGGGCCTTAAAATGGGAACTGAAGTTATTTCTCCTGTATTATTACTGAGCAGCAACCAGAAGAAGTTTGCCACACCAGCCCACTTGCCCACCATCTACAAAAAACCACAGAGGGCTAAAAAGGGCAGTAATTAAGCTTGGAAAGATGACATCACAGGGCAGGACAGCTCCACATTCCTACTGAGGAATGCAGCTGGGTCTGGAAAGCTGCCAAGAGCTATTGACCCTCTCCTGGGTAAATACATGCCAGTTGTCAAACACACAACTAGGACACTTGAAACTCCTTGAAGTTCAGTGTTGCATTTTCTCCTATTAATCGGGGAGTAAGTTACGCCAACCTTAAGACACATTTACAAGAAAGCCCTGCTAGTGTCTGATTAAAACCGCAAGGTTTCCAAATGCTTCATTTTGGCTGGATTGCCTCCTTAGCCTTTCGTGTTACCGTCACTGTAAATAAAAGTTGAAAAATTATCTGAAAGACTTGGAGGATTCTTAATGGGACTGCATCAACTGCTTTTCCTGTAATCCTGGTGGATTTTTACAATCTCAGATCAAGATGTGTAAAAAATGAGGATAAAACTAGTATAAAATGTCATGCTCCTTCCAACCACCAAAAACAAATCATTTGTTTCCCTCTCCCAGAAGACTTGAAAGGCAAGTGCTTAAATGATAGATTAATCTGTCCATTCTGGTCTTCCTCCAAGCAAGGCAGAGCTACAGAGCCAGATGTATTTCCTTGGCTGCATCTGAAGTACCCAAACCCAATTTACACAGGAGGTGAAGGAGAGATTAAATCTTCAGCAAAGTAGCACATGGTCTTCCAGCACAAGCCTGTTCTCAATTTTCCCGGAGTCTCAAGAATTCACTCCAACAACATGGCTCAAAAATCACGATTAACTCCCCCCTACCCTTTATTTCATGACTCATCCCGGAGAGAAAATAAACTCTGATCTGCCATGCTATACTATCACCCCTGTTTCTGACATCACCATGAATAGCAAAGTATCTATCTGGTAAGGTGAGCCTCTAAGAATGGAAAATAAGTAAAGATTGCAGAGATTTCTTTCAGCTGCCAAAGAATTCTTACTGGAGAAACTTTGCTTCAGGAAAAAGGAAGAGAGAAAGAGGAGGGGGAGGAGGGGCTAGGAGGAAGAGGAGGAAGAGATTATTCCACCTACAAATTAATTTCTAACAAATTATTATTGACAACCAAATATTCTATTCTTTGTTCCTCTATCTCTCTCCCCAATTTAGTTCTGCTCGTTCCAAGGACCTTTCCAAATTGTTCACTCTGAAGGCAGCAAAAGAATCATGGAGTACTTTTTTCCCCTTCCTCTTTGTCTTCCATTTTGAGGTAGAAAAATGACCTGACTGCCTACAAACTGCAAACATGCTATCCAAGCCTTCTGTATCTCAGCTATCTCGGGTATTACAAGAACACCTGAAAAGTTGTTTATAATATCGTCAATAACTTAGGATTGTCCAAGCCAACCATTCTCAACTTGGTGCCCAGTTGGCTAAGGTACTTGATAGTTGAAACCGAACACATCTGGATGGTGTCAAGTTGGGGAAGGCTTGGCTAATTTCTCTCTCATTTTGGATCACTTCAACACTAGTTTAAAGTCAGACATCTGGCTCCAATCCAGGATGCTTTCTGAAGGCAACAGGGATGCTATGCATTCTGAGCTTAAATGCTGCAAAACTACTTAGACGAAAGAATGAAGCATCGTGCCATTAAGTATTCAGGCTGCAAAAAGCAGGAATATTTCCAATTCAGCATCTTATACTGCTTCCTCATTATCAGAAGTTCCTATCTGTTGGTGCCTTTCCCTGACAATATTCTATTTTTGCTTTTAATCAATCAATTCATTTATTTGTTTATTCATGACATCATTGGCCATCTGCCAGCAAAACTGTCTCTAGGGCAATTTGCAGTATTATTCATGAAAACTGTGCAAAGATGCAGTCTGAAGATACAGTCTGAAGGTGATAGTGGCAAATGGCTGAATCACACATCTTTACAAATTTGATCAGGTATTCAGACTGAAGTATGATATTTCAAGAAGCATATTACAGAAGAGAAACAGCAGACAACGGCAAATGGTTGACATACCAGGAATTATTTGAAAACCATCAAGGGAGGATTTAAAATTAAATCAAGAGAACGATTAATAACATAACAATTCAGTTGTCAATGATTTCCTCATTTACAGTTACCAGAAAGATTCAACATGTACAAAAAAGACTTATGGCATGGAACAAAGTAAGACAGAATTTGAAGTATAGTTATGTTCTGATGATGAACATACAATTGCTAAAATATATAAATTTTTGCTGAGATTTGAAACGTAGGAACACAGGTTAAAGAATATATAATAAAGCAGGCTGAGAATGTTAGTTATACTATACAGAGAGATTGATCAATGTGAAAATATGTTGCTCAAAAGGGCTGAAATTTGCATTGTGCTATGATCTCAAAGAAAATGTTTATGAAAAGTATTGTTGGTACATGACACCAGAAAAATGATTCAGAAAGTATAAAGGCACTTCATGTATATGATGGAAATGTGAACAGCATGAAGAGACATTCTATCATGCTCGGTGGACATGTAAAAAAGCTAAAAATATGGTTTAAAATACATACATTAATACAGAGGATTTGAAAGATTAATTGAAACCAGAACTTTTTCTTTTAGGGCTGATGGATAAGCCGTTAGGAAAAATGATGGAATATTATTTTAGTATATGATTATTGTGGCAAGATTATTACATGCACAGAAATAGAAAGATTCAAAACGACACACTATGGAGGAATGGTTAGATTATAGGAAGAAGTTCATTATGATATGTCTTTGGAGATAGAAATTAAAATGTAATTGTAACTGCTGTGAATAATATCTGAAGTCACTTTATGTGTCTCTTTTCTATTCAACTTTCCTCCCCCCGCTTTTTTTGCATTTTTTCCTTGATTTCTTTGTTTTCCTTTCTTCTTCCTTACTTTATATTAGTTTGCATTTGTTTTTAATCGTCTCTCTTAGTACAAAACAACTCCCACCACCACCACCTCCATGAAATTATCTTAGCCAGGCATGTTACATTGATAACAAAGAAGGATGGTTCAGACTAGGGCTAGTTGAGATTTAATGCATTGCTTATGCAGGAAAACTAATTATGTTGACATATTTACCCCAGTATATTTATCTTATTCACAGGTATGATCCTGGAGTGAAAGTACATTACACGCACAATAGTATCACTATAATTAAGGGCTTTCCCAGAAGTTTTGTGTGAGATTAATAGCATCTAATGATCATAAAGATCTGTCTTGCTTTTAAAACAGGCAGAAGCAATCTGAGACCCTAAAGCCACATATAATATTTTCTGTCCACTACAAAACTTTCCAGCTGCAATAAGTGAGATAAAGTCTTGAAAAATTGAGCAGAAAACAGAGGAAAAGTGTAATGTAAACCCTAAATTAGGATCAATGTGATTATAAAAAGTTTTTAAAACACCACCAAAAGCTTAGAACCCCCTCAGACATTTTTGGCCTCATCCATACATGATAAGCCCTTCCTATTTAACTGAATTACTCCATTGCTCCCCCAAAACAGAAATATTTAGATTATTTTAGTATTTCACCCTTAGGTTTTCTTTTCCAAGTATGATATTGCATAAAGTCAACACATGGGTGACCCTGCTTCACATTTGTACACCCTGAGAAATGGCAATCATTCCAGCACCATCAGTAGCATAAGGCACTAGTCGATAATGTGAAAAGATTTATCCAACATGGCTATCTGTTATTTCCTTGAGGGAAATGGTTTTCTTACAAGAATTCTGTTAAAGTGAAAGTTTCAGCAAAGACCCACTCCCTTTTCTTTCTGATGTATTTTGATTTGAGGTTCAGTATAATCTGGACAGCAAAGATTGTTAAATAGTTGGACTATGGCAAAAGACAAAAAAAATACTTTTCTAGCAAGGAAATTTGATATCCATATGGAAGCTGAGCTGTCCCAGAAGAAATTTTGCAAAATGTCTACAGTTATACCAATAAGAATATAGTGCTGGAATTAAATGCCCAGAATTAAAGAATTCCATAGAGACAGACCTTCCAGGGTCCAAGAGGCCAGAATAGGAAAATATGCTCTGTGTAGCAACAAATACAGTGTAAATTATATATAAAGAGACATGTATCTTTATTATACAACTGTGTGGCCTGCTGAAATATTTAACAATGATTATTAATGAACATTTTGTTTTACATTCTTTGATTCCTAAGCAAATTTTAACATTGTCCCTCCAGAGATCTTTCCTATTTAATAGTCTGCCAAAGGCGATCTTCTGTTTCCCAAAAGTTATCTTCCCCTTAAAACAAAAGCTTCAGCTTCATTCTCACAGTGCCTCAAACTACAGTTCTCTCTCTCTCTCTCTCATATGTTTGGCCCTCAATACCATCAGAAACACATTTAGGTAGTCTTCAACTTACAACAATTCATTTAGTGACTGTTCAAAGTTAGAACAGCACTGAAAAAAGTGATTTATGACCATTGCAGCATCCCCATGGTCACATGATCAAAATTCAGCTGCTTGGCAACTGACTCATATTGATGACGGTTGCAATGTTCCAAGGTCATATGATCACCTTTTGTAAACTTCTGAGAAGCAAAAATCAATGAGGAAGCCAGAGTCACTTAACAATCGTGTTACTAACTTAACAACCGCAGTGATTCACGTAACAACTATGGCAAGAAAGGTTGTAAAATTGAGCAACACTTACCTAGCAACACTCTCACTTAGCAACAGAAATTTTGGGCTCAGTTGTGGTTGTAAGTTGAGAACCACCTGTGCTTTGGGGTGAATTTTCAAGTCTGATTTCCTTCTGAAATCAGCAGGATCCAGTAATGAAATCTGTAAAATCACTTACATCGCTTATTACGTCATGGCATCCTCTGTTACAAGGTGCAAGGAAACCATTCCAAAATCATGTTGCACTTTTCCATCTACTTTTTCTAACTAATTTTCTTTACAATTCTTTACGATTTTTATAAATAACTCAAGGCAGCGAACTTATCTAATTTTAGGGGGATCCAACAAGCAAGCTCAGAGAGTAACGAGGACAATGTTCATTAAGAAAAACATTACACAATTTATCAAAAAGCATCTGGGTGACCTTCCAGGGTTTCTGGACAAATATTCTTTCATTGGAGGGGTTAAAAGTAGGGTTTTTCCCCCCCAGAGCATATAGATATTGTTATGTCTGTCAGAAACCAACAGTGCATTCCACATAAGGACTTTTATACAACTGTGAATCTTGGAGGTACAATATCAGGATTTGGGGATGCTTTGCTGTCTTAAGACCTAAACAACATGCCATTATTGAAGAAAGGATGAATTTTGCTTTGAATCAGAATTTTTCAGGAGACAAAACAGAAGCAAACTGAACAGCAATGTGCAGAAGAAATGTTCTGAACAGCACTAATGTTATGTTACAGTAGATCTAGAGGAAGTCACTGATCTACTAATCCTTGATTCATATATTGCAATTAAGAAAACATAAGAGTTCTGCTAGTTTGGAATAAAGGATCCTCTCCAATAGTGGGATTCAAAATTTTTTACTACCGATTCTGTGGGCGTGGCTTGGGGGAAGGATATTTTAAAATCCCCATTCCCTCCTGTTAAGTTTGAGCAATGAGAGGCTGAACCAGAGCATGAGTGCAACAGTACTTTATTTTACAAATAAAGGGCTGACCGTGCTTGCCAAGCCTGGAACTGGCTCGCAGCAATCAGCAGCCAGTTGGACCCCGCAGCCTGCTTTTATAGCTGGCTGCTGGGGAGAACTGACCAATGGGAATGGGGGAATAACGCCCACACAAAGTGAGTGGACCTGAGTGAGAACTCCTTGAGTCCTCAGGACATAACACCCTTCCCCCAGATGCGAACACGCATAGTCCTTGAGGTAGATGGGGTTTGTGCTGGCGCCCGGAGCGCGCAACTCGGGAACATTGTCTGACTTCTTCGGTATCAGTCTGTGACGGTTGAGCTGGCATAGTGTCGCCAACACTCTCTCTGGACTGGCATCCTCGGAAACCACCGGTTGGTTTCTGGAGTCAAACTCTCGTGGGTTGGATCCGGTTGATCAACTCTCTGGGCGCTGTTGTCCGAGTTTGGGCTGACTGAACGACGCTGGCGCAGACTGGTCACTGGATGCGGTGTGGCTGGGTGGCGGATGGGACGGTTCCCCTCGACTGGAGACTCTGGATTCTTGTTTGCGAGGTTGCTGAGGCGCCTTCTGAGTTGGTCTATGTGTCTCCTCCAGACGCGACCATCCTCCAGCCTGACTCTATATGATCTCGGCCCGGTGACGGCGATGACCTCGCCCGAATCCAAAGTGGGTCCCCAGCGAAATTCCTTGCGAATATCGGCTCCTGTAACATAAAATGTCTAACCCCGAAGTGGAAGCGAGGGAGAGTCTGGGCAGTATTGTGGGTGCAGTCTATCTAATACAGTCCTCAGGCGCCGGCCCATCAGAAGTTCCGCTGGGGACTTATTGGTGACTGCACAGGGGGTTGAGTGCTGGCTCATCAGGAACCGTGAGAGTTTGTGGTGCCAGTCATCTCTGCCAAACCTAGCGAGGGCCTCTTTGGTGGACCTGACGGCCCTTTCAGCCAACCCATTACTCGCAGGGTGAAATGGGGCTGTGAAATGTGGCGAATGCCTAGGTTGGCTGCAAAACGGCTGAATTCTACTGATGCGAACTGTGGGCCATTATCGGAGACCAAGGAGTCGGGTAGTCCATGGGTAACTAACAGGCGCGTTAACACGTTGGTGATTGCTAGTGTGGTGGTCGTGGATAGCTGCGCCACGCCTATCCACTTGGAATAAGCGTCCACGACCACTAGGAACATCTTTCCATGCCACGGGCCGCCAGATCGATATGGATTCTAGACCAAGGGGCGCTGGCGCTCTCCCATCTGGTAGGGGTGGCGATGGGGGGAGCAGGACGGGATTCCTGGCAAATGCTGCAGGAACTTACCCAATTGACAATGTCCTCGCCTAGGCCCGGCCACCACACGTAGCTGCGTGCCAACGCCTTCATTCTCACAATGCCGGGTGTCCTCGTGCAACGCTTCCAGGACTCGGCACGCAGCGAGGTCGGGATGACCACTCGAGTGCTCCACAGTAGACAACCCTGCAAACTGGACAGCTCCTGCATGCGAGTCTTAAAGGGTGCGAATTTGTTATCAACATTGCCTCCCGGCCACCCTCCTCACCCAGTCTAGCACCTGGGCGAGCGCTTGGTCTGCCTTGGTTTTGGCGGCGATGTCAAGGGCGGTGATGGGCAGGTCCAACTGGGTGATTTCAAAAATGGCATTGACAGGAGCTGGGTCTTCAGCCGGAGCGGTAAGGGGCAGCGACTGAGTGCGCCAGCGTGGGATAGAGTTTTGCCCGGGCGGTGGATAAGTTTGTATGAGTAGGCCGCTAGGAAAAGCGTCCACCTTGTCATCCGAGGGGAGAGGACTTGAGGTGTCTGTTTGTCGCCGCCAGTAGGCCCAGAAGGGGCTTATGGTCGGTGACCAGTTCGAAGAAGTGGCCAAAAAGGAATTCGTGAAACTTTTTCACGGCTGCAACAGCTGCTAGGGCTTCCTTGTCTATTTGGCTGTAATTTCGCTCCGTGGCCGAGAGCGTCCTGGAGAAAAAGGCGATGGGGGCCTCGGCGCCATTGGCGAGTCGGTGACTAAGGACCGCCCCAATTCCAAAAGGGGATGCGTCTGCTGCCAGTACTAAAGGAAGGTTGGGGTCGAATTGGATGAGCACTGCCTCTGACGTAAGTAGTGATTTGACGGCGTTAAACGCCTGGTCTTCTTTGTGCCCCCAGTGCCACGGTGACTTTTGTCTAGTAATCTGTGTAGGGGTTCGCCTACTGAGGCTTTATGGGGCAAAAAGGATGCATAAAAGTTTAGGAGTCCCAAGAAAGCTTGTAGCTCTGTTTTGGAGGTCGGTGTGGGAGCTTTGTGGATCGCCCTGACCTTGGACTCCAGGGGGTGAATGCCAGAGGCGTCAATTTTATAACCCAGAAAGTCCACCTGTCTAGTGGCAATGGCGCATTTTTCTTTTTTTTTAACTTGAGGCCATGCTGTCTGAACCTCTCTAACACTGCTCGCACTCTCTGGAAGAGTTGGGGTCTGTCCCTGGCCGAGACCAAGATGTCGTCAAGTAGGGTACTACACCAGGGAGGCCCTGTAAAATCCGCTCCATGAGGGATTGAAAAATACCCGGGCAACACTTACGCCAAATTGGAGACGCTTGCATCGGAAGGCACCCCTGTGAGTGACGATGGTCTGAAGTTCCGCTGTTTGGTTATCAACAGGGAACTGTTGATATGCTTGAGACATGTCCAATTTAGCAAAAATACTGCCCGGTTCGAAAGTGTGCAATAAGTGCTGAATGACGGGCACGGGGTAGGCGCTAACTTGTAAATATTTATTGATTGTTGTCTTGTAGTCCGAGCAAATTCTCAGGCTACCATCTTTTTGAGGGGTGTGACAATGGGCGTCTCCCACTTGGCGAAATCTGTTGGCTCAATGACCCCTTGTTTTAGTAGTTTATCCAATTCAGCGCCTAGTTTTGGTCTAATAGCAAATGGAACTCTACATGGTTTTAATCTGATTGGGACTGCCTGGGGTCAACGGTGAACGAGATGGGGGTTCCATTATAACACCCCAGCTCCTCGCTGAACACATCTGCGTAGTCAGCGAATAAGGAGTCAGTGTCTGAGGTTGAGACAGCATGGACTCCTGTTAACCCTAGGCCGAGGTGGGGAAACCAATCGAGCCCCAATAAGGTGGGTAGATTGCCGTTAACTACCACTAGAGGTAGGTGGCCTTTAAAAGCTCTAAAACTGACAAAGAACTTGCCTCTGCCGATCACGGGAATGGCCTTCCCTGGTAGTCCTTCAGACCGAACTGGCATCTCTGAAGCCGGGTAGTAGATAGGCTGGGGTGGAGTCTCTTGAGGGTGTTCCACGAGATTATTGAGAGCGCTGACCCTGTGTCAACCTCCATGTGGCACGGTTTACCTTCTAGGGAAACGGAGAGAGAAATTTTACTAACAGAGTGGCAAGTACGCCTGGCAAGGCGGTGCGTGCGACAGTTTAATACTTGCCTCTGTGGTCCCGAGTGCGAGGACGGGGTCTTTGTGCAGCGCCTTGGGGGCTTGGCAGACTCTCGCAATGTGCCCCTCTTATGGCAGTTGTTGCAAACGGCTCCTTTAAACTTGCAGGTGGCCCTTTGATGTGATCCCCACAGGCTAGGCACAGGGTGATGTGCTTGGGTAGACCGGTGTATTCTTGTTTGGCCCCTACCTGCGACCGTCTGTCATTGGTGAGGCGATGGACATCGTTCTCATCGTTGTGGCCTTCCTCCGCTTCCACCTCTTCGGAATGGACTGGGAACGCTGCTAGCTTGGCGCTTGGGCCCTGAATTTCGGTGGCTGAGTTCGTTGCTAGCTCGGCTGCTAGGGCCTCCTCTACGCTAGCGCGAGGTTGAGGTCTTTTTAGCTAGCAGTCGCCTCTGTAGGTTGAGATCCTTGACCCCACAAACCAATTGATCGAGGAGCATGTCCTCCAGGTATGTTCCAAACCCGCAGTGCAGGGCTGCTGTTCTGAGGGCGGCCATATATTGGTTGATGGTCTCCTTACTTGATTGCTTCCTCATTCGGAACGTGAACCTCCTGGCGATTTGTGAAGGCCTGGGAGCGTAGTGGTTTGTGAGGATCTCAAGCAACTCGGACCACGGAACGCTTTTTAATTCTCTCGGCGCCACGAGCACTGCAGCGGTATCGTAAACGGTGGCTCCGCAGTAGATTAGGAAATAGGATTTTTCCGATGCTCTCCCGCATCCGACAGGCCGACCGCATCGATGTAATGATTGAAACGGTTCTTATACGATTCCCACTTCTCTTCGTCTGGTTTAAATGCCGGGAATACTGGATTGGAACTCATGGTGCTGGAACGGCTGGGCTACCTGCGGGAGAAATCTCTCTGGGACTACGAACGCTCGTGAGTTACTAGTGATATCAGCTCTGGAGAGGTTTTTTGCTACCCTCTCTTTCTCTCTCTCTGGTTACCACGTTGGCTGCTAGCCGTTGGAGGTGTCTTGATTCGCGCCAAAAAAAGTGGGCGTTAGTGACTCTCTACAGCGCTGTGCTGTGATTCCTACTGGCTCAAAATTCAAATGACACCGCTTGAATTTCGTGCCAAATGCAGAGCGGCTGCGGCTCGCAGCGCTTCACTTTCCCCCGTAGCGAGGCTAACAAGCTGCTACAGACGCTTCTAACTATTTGACTCAGACCGCTTTCTCTGGCTGCGGATCTGCGTTTGCTCTTTTGATCGCTCGTTTCGCTTAGCTGACCGCTTCTCTGGCTGCGGATCAGCGTTTTCCTTGTTGCCAGCCGATCGCTCTCTCTGGGCTGTAGATCGGTGGCTAGTGACTCAGCGGTTGCAAGGTGCTTCTGGTAGCCATCCCATCCTCGTCGCCAGTGTTAAGTTTGAGCAATGAGAGGCTGAACCAGAGCATGAGTGCAACAGTACTTTATTTTACAAATAAAGGGCTGACCGTGCTTGCCAAGCCTGGAACTGGCTCGCAGCAATCAGCAGCCAGTTGGACCCCGCAGCCTGCTTTTATAGCTGGCTGCTGGGGAGAACTGACCAATGGGAATGGGGGAATAACGCCCACACAAAGTGAGTGGACCTGAGTGAGAACTCCTTGAGTCCTCAGGACATAACACCTCCCCACCCTGCTAACCTGTTTTCCAGTTCTGTTCTCCCATGCAGGGCAACAAAAGAAGACCCAGCTGAACAGCTGGGACTCGGGAGGCAGAGAATAGATGGGGGCAGGGCCAGTCAGAGGTGATATTTGCCAGTTCTCCAAACTACTCAAAATTTCCACTACCTATTCTCCAGAACTGGTCAGAACTTGCTGAATACTACCTCTGTTCTTCTCTTGATCACCTTTTAAGCCAGAGTCTGCAGGACAGAGGTGGTATTCAGCAGATTTTGACCAGTTCTGGAGAACCAGTCCAGTAGCGGGAATTTTGAGTAGTTTGGAGAACTGGCAAATACCACCTCTGACTGGAGATTTTACAGTACCCTTCCCCTGCCACACCCACCAAGTCACGCCCACAGAACTGGTAGTAAAAGATTTTGAATACCACCACTGCTGCAGAACCTTTGTCCTTCAATTACATCACTTCTCATTGACTCAACATGGGAATCTTGATGAGTACTGTACTTTTAAAAAAGCTATGACATTGCCTGAAAGGGGTTAAGAGTTTGCAGAATTCCTTCCTTCCTTCCTTCCTTCCTTCCTTCCTTCCTTCCTTCCTTCCTTCCTTCCTTCCTTCCTTCCTTTCTTCCTTCTTCCCTTTCTCTTTATCTAGGACAGGGGTGTCAAACTCAAGGCCTGAGGGCTGGATCTGGCCTGTGGGGTGCTTACATCTGGCCCACGGGGCTGCCCTGGAAACAGCAAAGGACTGGTCTGAGGTGCCTTTGTGAAAATGGAGCCTAGGAGGGCCGCATACACCCACTCTGGTCACATCACCCTGGTCATGCCCGCCCAGCCCTCCAAGGTCAAACACAACCCTGATGCAGCCCTCAATGAAATCAAGTTTGATACCCCTGATCTAAGCGATGGGAAGGGGTGTCTTATTAATGTAAGTATTTTCAAAGAAATACAAGCAAGAGCTTTGAGTTGCCTTCAGTATGGGAGTGGTACATAAATTATTTAAGCAAATCGACACTTTTTTAACTGAACCAAAACTGTTGCCTGAAGCTATGTGAGGACTATCTGTTTGTAGCAATAATCAAGTTGCCTGAATTTTGGCCCTGGCTGATTTGCTTGCCTAGAATCCAGAAACCCAGAAAAGGCATGGTCCCAGGTAATAGCCTTATCTCAGTATGTCTGCATAAGTTTTAGGAAGCCTGAATCATTCTGATGCTGCATCAGAGCTAACACTGAAATGCTTTGAAGACAAAACATTTGATCAAGACAAATCAAGAAAGTTGGCACGGCAGGCTAAAGGATGAATGAAAAACATTTTCATGCTGACTATCAACCACTGAAGCTTTTGATACGGCTGGTTTCAAACTTTAGATTTATTAATTGCACTGGTACACAAATGCACTCACAACTCTTACGTTGTTGGGATTTAAACTAATCCCCAGCTCAGTATGGACTTGTTACAGTCTTAATACAATCCGTCAAAACATGTTACTGTCACTTAAATATATTTGGGGTTCTTCTATGGCCACGTGTCAGGTTCAAAAGAAAGGAAGCAAAGAGGCAAAAATTTCTTCCTCCCATTTTCTAAGTAGCAGGGTGGGCTGGAGACAGACAATCACTTTAATGACAATGGCAAAAGCATCCATTCATATAGCATGAGAGAAGGCAATAGTAAACCCTTTCCGTACTGCTGCAACCTACTGTACTCATGGACACAGTAATAATTCAAACTAGTTCCAACAAGGATGGAAGGAATATACTAAAACTCTGAATATTAGAGGTGTTTCCTCCTCCCTCCCTCCCCTTGCCTTGCCTCCCCCTCCCCCTCCTCTTCCTCCTCCTCTTTGACATATTTCTGTAGATACTCCACCAAGAAGCTAATTTCTTTTGGCGGGTGGGGTTAAAAATTTTAAATATACATCAACATCAATACATGAACAGTGTGGCATCTTCACTTTAATACAAATAACAATAATAATATTAATAATATTTACAAACCATCAACCAACCAATGTCATCCCTGCTGAGGGGGATGCTTCATTGGCCGAGGAACTGAATCATTTCTTTGCTCGCTTTGAAGTGGAGACATCAGAGACAGATAAAATACAACCACGAGCCAATTGTAGGCCCCACCTCATTGTGGAGGAACAGGAGGTGAGGAGCATTCTGAGGGCTGTGGACCCTAGAAAGGCTGCCGGTCCTGATGGTATCTCTGGCCGAGTGCTTAAAGACTGTGCTGATCAGTTGGCTGGAGCCTTTAGAAGGATCTTCGATTGGTCTTTATCCCAGTCCACTATTCCATCTTGTTTGAAGGCTTCCACCATTGTTCTGCTGCCAAAGAAGTTCCTTATCAATAACCTCAATGATTACAGACCAGTGTCACTCACTCCTATCATCATGAAGTGCTTTGAAAAATTGGTCTGTTGGCACTTCATTTCTGGTCTTCCGCATACATTTGATAAAGACCAGTTTGCATACAGAAGAAATAGATTTACAGAGGACGCCATCACTCTTCACACTGTTCTGACTCATCTAGAACAGCAGGGGGGCTATGTGAGGATGCTTTTTGTAGATTTTAGTTTTGCATTTAACACAATTCTACCACATAGACTAGTGTCTAAACTTCTGGACCTTGGGCTTTCTAATTCAATCTGCCTTTGGATTATGGATTTCCTGTCTGGCCGCTCACAGAGGGTCAGATTAGGTAATCATACCTCTTCAGCCCTTATTCTTAACACTGATACACTACAGGGTTGCGTGTAGAGTCCCTTACTCTATACTCTTTATGTGTATGACTGCATTCTCACTCATGCTAGTAATACTATTGTTAAATTTGCAGATGATACAACAGTAGAGGGACTCATCTCCGGGAGGGATGAGTCTGCCTATCGAGATGAGGTGGACTGGTTGCTTCCATGATGTGAAGACAATAACTTGGTCCTCAACACCAATAAGACCAAGGAGCTTATAGTGGACTATAGAAGGAACAGATCAGACATCCAGTCCTTGCTTATCAATGGAGACCAAGTGGAGCAAGTGGCCAGTTTTAAGTTTCTGGATGTTACCATAAAAGAGGACCTGACCTGGGGTGCCCACATTGCAGCCCTGGTCAAAAGGGCCCAGCAGATATTATACTACCTGAGACTTCTCAGAAAACAACAACTGAATGAAAAACTTCCGGTGACCTTCTACCACTGCACCATAGAGAGCATTTTAACTTACTGCACCTCTGTATGGTTTGCCAATTGCACAGTGGCAGATAGGAAAGCACTCCAGAGGGTTAATGTCATTGCCTAGAAGATCATTGGTTGCCCTCTCCCTTCTTTGGAGGAGCTTTATAGCTCTTGCTGCCTTAAGAAAGTTCAAAACATTCTCAAAGATCCATCTCATCCTGGGAACCCTTTTTTTGAACTATTACCATCTGGCAGACAGCACAGAATAATAAAAACAAGGACAAATAGGCTGAAAAACAGCTTCTATCCCAGGGCAGTAGCTCTTTTGAATTCTGCTGTATAGTGCAGTATTGGTGCGTTGTTGAGGGTTTTTGGTTCAATGTGTGGAGGGTGAAGGATGTGTGTTTGTGTTTATTTTCATGGTCATGGTCATGATGTGCACTGAAGATGGTGTTTGATTTCATTGTACAAGGTGCAATGACAATAAAGTAAACTAAACTAAATTTGTTATCTTAGTCAAACTTATGTAATCCTAGTATTAATATATGTGTTTGTTTTAAAGTAAAGGAAAAGGTTCCCCTCGCACATACGTGCTAGTCGTTTCCGGCTCTAGGAGGCGGTGCTCATCTCCGTTACGGAGCCGAAAAGCCAGCACTGTCCAAAGACATCTCCATGGTCATGTGGCCAGCATGACTAAACGCCGAAGGTGGACAGAACACTGTTACCTTCCCACCAAAGTGGTCCCTATTTTTCTATTTGCACTTTTTACATGCTCTCGAACTGCTAGGTTGGCAGAAGCTGGGAAAAGTAATGGGAGCTCCCTCTGTTACACGGTGCTAGGGATTTAAACCGCTGAACTGCTGACCTTTCTGATCGACAAGCTCAGCGTCTTAGCCACTGAGCCGCCCTGCCCCCTTGTTTTAAAGTAGTTATTCACTATTTCAATGTTCCATTTTAATACCAATCACAATATTATTTGAGCATACATAGTAATCTTTCAACCTCTACTCTTTCTATCTAATTATTGCTTTTATTCTACTGTATAAAAAATATGCATGCTAATGTTCCCCCATCTCTTATTTCTACCTCTATTCTAGCTTCTATTAAGGCCACCATTACTAATGCTAGTATTAATACACATGTTTATATTAAGATATAGTCATTCATTATTTAGTTATTCAATATTTCAATACGCCATTCTAGTGCCAATTTAAACATACATAATAATACCATCTTTTGACCTCTAATCTTTCCGTCTAACTATTGCTTTATATAAAAGTGTGTATTCTTATTTCTACAGGAAGGCTAATTTCTGTAGCTTTCCAACCTGGTAATGACCAAAGGGCTGATCTTCCAGTAAATAAGGAATATTTTCTAAGGTAACTTGGATGTGGACAACCTTACCATGAAAAATGTTAGCATACTCTTTCCATCTTTGTTTGATCAGGTCATTACCAGACTGGAAAACTACAGAAATTAACCTTCCTGATGAAATATCTACAACATATGGCAAACAACAAAATAAGAATAAGTAAAAATTTAAATCAAGTAATACCAGCAGATTTGGAGACACAGTTTGGTTGATTCTGGGGAAATGAATATAGCGATGCTTGGTCTGCAGATTTAACACAGTAAACGAACTAAGGCATTTATTGGCCAGAACAATCAATTCTCAATTATCTCTACTTGTTAGAGAAAGCAAACCTGGTGATAAACTGTTAGGAAACAGCAAACATTTAGAAAAGTGGGATAAATAATTCTAATTCGCCATGTGCCAAGCTAATGAATAGCATTTGAAAAGAGTTGGATATTATGTAAATTGAAAGTAATTATTTTTTACTACTCATACATAATAAAACAGTGTAGTGATTACATTTTTCACCATTAAAATTTAATTCGACTTTTGAAAGTGTTCTTCAGTGGAGTTGAATGCTCAAGTCTGTGACTTACAATGTGAAACACTGAGAAATAGCTACTACTTGGCAAATCATGGACATGCTGGGGAATTTTGCATTCCAATCAGCAAGTAGATGCCTCAACTGAACTCGTAAGAAGAAGGAGAAGAAAGAAAATCTGGGTGTAAAGTTACTTTGGGGGTTACCATGTGGCTGTAATATAAAATATAGCACAACATCAGGTATGTAGCAATCAAAACTATTTAAATTATATTTTAAAATAGGGCAAATAATTAAAACAGAGAAAAAACATTCTCGCCATGGTGTTCCAAGAGCTTCAGGAAGGTTAGTAATATGTTTATATCACTTGTTCCTAAGTTTAAATATTATCACCAAGATGGGTTTATTCCCAGACCCAACCAACAAATCACTCCATATTATACTATGACCTGGACCACAATTGCTACACTTAACTATAAAAAAAATTACAGATAGTCCTCAACTTATGACCATAATGGAATCGGACTCTAGTGAAGTGGTCCTTAAGTGAGACACTCACATGACTACTTCACTCAATGACTGCAAACCCAGCTCTGACAGTTGTTAAGTAGTCACATGGATCATTAAGCAGACAGAGGGAAAGAGCTACCTGCCAAATTTCTGTGTTGGACTGGAGAAATGAAGATTGGATCCTGAACATTCAAGCTTCGTTTCTGAAGTCTGATGAGGGATTCCGCAACCCTCCCGTGCATGAAGGGGAGGGCTACAGCTCCCATTGACTTTCTGCATAGCAATCAGCAAAGATTGCAAATGGCAATCACATGATTACAAGGTACTTGGCAACC